>NC_140173.1:60869128-61291628 GCF_963971535.1 Notolepis coatsorum | reverse complement strand
CTGGTGGCTCCATATCACTGCATCTCTCAGAGGATGCAGCAGGTTCAATAACCAGCTCCATTCAGGTTCTTCTACTGGTTTATTTTTCCTGTTTCCTTTTCATGGTCTGTTTTTTTTTATTTTTTTTTATTTCAAATTTGTTTTATTTTGAAGTCTACACGTTTGGTGGATAACAGGATTGAGAAGAGGAAGTGAAATCCAATATCATTTATTTTTATTGTTCTTGGAAGTTGATGTGGGAAGAATGTTCTGCCTGTAGTTCTTTTCAGGGGTGAGATCTGATGTCAAAGAGTAGCTGGAAGAGAGACTGCTGTGAGTAAACGGAGACATTGATCCTGTTGACACACACACAGATACACACACATACACAGACACACACATACATATACAATACATACATTGGGAAGCAGGAGATCACACTGTGTGATACTATGTGTTGTTCTTCTAAAGGAGACGCATGTTTCTTTCCTGAGCCCAGAGAAAGCCAGGCAGGTCTCCCTGGCCACCCCCCCCCCCCCCAGCAAAGAAAACATGTATACTAAGTATTATCACGTGGCGTGATATTATCATTCTGTACCTCCTCCGCAAAGATCACTTCCTGCACACATTTCGACTGCTTCTCTCATTCACCTCCAGCATGACATAAGCCTCATAAAGTTATACACACACACACACACACACACACACACACACACACACACACACACAAACATATACACACACAACACACACACACACACGATAGTATCACACTCCTGACGTTGCCTCTGCAGCCTTCCTGTGTGTGTGGACATGCATGTGTTACTGGAAGACCAGACATGACGGCAGACTGCGCCTCACCTGTAATAAGCTCCTCTCTTTTATAAAAGAAAAACAAGTTTCGATTTACTGTAAAGGTTCCTCATCACATCAGCCTCGCTCCAGAATAACAGCAACAAAAACCAACCAGACACTCCTCAGTAAGGACCCACACAGGATATCCTGTTTTCCAAGGACTCCAAACACCTTCTGAACGTAGCGTGATGTGTCCTTTAGTTTCTCCTCTTCTCTTATTTAGATGCTCCTTGCCGCTCTCGGACTGTGCTTATCTTTTCAAAAGCTATACTTCTTGGACTGTGCTTATCTTTTCAAAAGCTCTACTTCTTGGACTGTGCTTATCTTTTCAAAAGCTCTACTTCTTGGACTGTGCTTATCTTTTCAAAAGTTATACTTCTTGGACTGTGCTTATCTTTTCAAAAGCTCTACTTCTTGGACTGTTCTTATCTTTTCAAAAGCTCTACTTCTTGGACTGTGCTTATCTTTTCAAAAGCTCTACTTCTTGGACTGTGCTTATCTTTTCAAAAGCTATACTTCTTGGACTGTTCTTATCTTTTCAAAAGCTCTACTTCTTGGACTGTGCTTATCTTTTCAAAAGCTCTACTTCTCGGACTGTGCTTATCTTTTCAAAAGCTCTACTTCTCGGACTGTGCTTATCTTTTCAAAAGCTATACTTCTCGGACTGTGCTTCCGCTCAACTTGATGGACTCGAGAGTCATGTTTTTTGTTGGTTTTTTTGTATTAAAGAAAAGATTTTTGGGGAAAAGTCTTAAGCCGCCGTCTACACGTCTGTGTCATTCCACAAGGAGGGTGCTCCCCGGCCTCTTTTAGCTGTGTCATTCCACAAGGAGGGTGCTTTCCGGCCCCATGTCATATTAAAGGTGGATTAGCATGAAATGTGGATTACTTCCGGATATGTAAATCCTTTAAACAGTCAGAATATGGAGAAATCAAACCTAAAACAAATAAAAACACAGGGGTTTGGTCTTGATAGATAAGCCGTATAGATACAGATAGGGTAGGCTGTAATGTTAAAAGCTTAGCTAGCGTGATGACATGCCTAATATTGAAACTGTTAAATTAGCTAGGTTACACGGTAATATTTATTTAGTTGCTTTCCTCATAATTTACAATGGAAGTGTGTTACCTTGGCAACCATCCATATTTCACACTAATACGACTCCTCCCCTTCGGGCCCCTCCTCCTGTATGTAGTGTAGCATCGCATGCCTCACAGAAATACACAACCAGACCCGTCTCCTTTTTCCCCCCCAAAGAAAACTGTTCTCTTTTTCCCAAATGAGTGTTATGCTTTGAGGAAGCCAGAGAGAATGAGCCCTTTACCCCCCGTCAGCGTGGAGTTTCAGGAGACTTTCAATGTATTCATAAACTACTATTCTCTGTCACAACATCATCAAGTCTGAGCTAAGAATGCTGAAAGGTGAAAGATATGGGAAATACACTATAGTTAACACATACTGTAGCAATGGTTGACCAATGGCTTATCAATGATTACATGTAATGATTAGAGATGATGATAATTCATTTTAATTTGTTGTTGAATGTAAAAGGTTGAATCGTTCCAAAGGTATTGGTGACAGTGTACAAAGGCATGAAGGTGTACTGTGGGTAGAGCAAACAGCATGACTGCAGCCTCTTGCTGTAAAGTGAGTGAATTAGCTAATTATCTAGCATAGCCATAGCTGCTGTAGGTACATGCATGTGGGATGAGTTAGGACGGTGTTTCTCAAACTTAAGTCCGGGGCACCAGTGCTGGTCCCTGGGATATTGCAGAGTGGTCTCCCGCCTAATCATCTGGTATAGAAATAGACTGTTCTCTAGTGTCCGTACTAGATAATAGTACTAGAATAGTCCCTGGTAGGCGGTAATATTGCTTTGCCAGACAGTCCCCATGATTTAAGACGTCAACGTGCAATGGACTATAGTGAAAAGAAAGAGAGAGACTCGCAGACGAGAAGAAAACACTGCAATGTGATGGAGAGACTCGCAGACGAGAATAAAACACTGCAATGTGATGGAGAGACTCAGAGGAGAAGAAAACACTTCAATGTGATGGAGAGAATCGCAGACGAGAAGAAAACACTGCAATGTGAGGATATGGTGTTGCAGGAATCGCTGGTTTCGCAGGCTTGAGGGAAGCACTCGTAAAAAAGTAAATGTTCTCATGAAAATGATTTTGTTTCTCAGAGCAGGCTGTCCGTTTGCTCTTCCTGACTTGTTCTTTAACTAGAAGACTTTTCAGCATTCAGCATGTTGTTTTCTCCTGTTGTTGTTGTTTGGTTGCGTAGCTTTAGTGTAAATTGTCGAATTCCCTGTGTGTTTGTGAGTGCATGATATATTCCATGGTGAACAACTTGGAAAGAAAAAAAATCAATCAATAAAATAACACACCCTCCACATCAGAATAGTGCCTCATCTGCCGTATCTCAGTTTAGGTTTTCTGGATGTTTTGCCAGCTGTTTTCTTTTCTTTTTTTACTCTCTCATAAGTCATGTGTTTGTAGATTCAGGTGTGGCTCCTTTATGTATATAACGGTATGCCGGTGTGTATATTTCTGGTCTCGTTTCAATAATCCAAAATGAATCACTGTGTGATATTCACCACTAGGTGGCAGAGTTCCCCTGCTCCTCATCGAGGGCTTTTGTCCTTTTTCTCCTCCATTCTATCCTCCTGAGCCTTGTTACACTCCAGAACCGTGTCTGTCCACATGGTGTGTGTGGTTCTGTCCACATGGTGTGTGTGGTTCTGTCCACACGGTGTGTGTGGTTCTGTCTGGGCTGAGTGGTTCTGTCTGGGCTGAGTGGTCTGCTAACCACAAGGCCTAACAGGCAGATTGTAATGACCTTTGAATGTTGCCCTGATTACTTGCCTTGACATATTGGATACAGGGGTTGTGGGGTGTGCTCTTATTCAATGGGGGCAGGGGGGGTACGTTTGATTAGTGTTTTCTTTTTACGGAAGAGGGGGGGGGGGGGTTCATGG
Organism: Notolepis coatsorum; assembly: GCF_963971535.1. Classification (NCBI taxonomy): domain Eukaryota; kingdom Metazoa; phylum Chordata; class Actinopteri; order Aulopiformes; family Paralepididae; genus Notolepis; species Notolepis coatsorum. Next base: position 61,287,810 of record NC_140173.1, on the reverse strand, counting down.
GAGCTTTATGGTCTTGGATGTATTGTAACGGGGGTCATTTTGAGGGTTTAATGTTTAGACCCTATATTTTTATTTATCTGTCCATCTCTTCATCTAAATCCATCTATTCATCCATCCATCCATAATGTTTATTGTTCTGCGATTGTCTTTTACTTCTGAAGGGCTTGTACAGAACTGTGTTTTAAACTTCAATGGGCTAGAATCCAAAACATGCACACATGAGAAATGCCTGAGAATGTACTTCTCCTGTGGCATAGGGTTGTAGGAGGGCCAGCGGGAGGGAGGAGGGGCAGAGGAGGGAGGAGGTCATTTCTTGTGGAATCAAGCGGCTTGGTGGCAAGTCGCCACTCTGACCATCAGGTCTTGGGGGGGGGGGGGGGGGGGGGGGGGGCACGGACATGTAAAAGCTTTTTTTGTGGTATACGGATTAGTTTTATTTTTTGCGTACAGTAAGTACACAATCGTGACATTGATATTATGACTGACATTAAAAAAACAAAAAGTAGAAAAAAAAAACAAGTTTCATGTGACAATGTTTTGAGCCAATCCTGTCTCTCTTCATTCCTGTCAAACAGACAGAAACAGTACTGAAGATTAAAAAAAAATTGAAATAAACATTTAAAAAAACAATGGTAGATTGTTTGTCTTCTCTATGTTTGTCTTCTCTATGTAACTTCACCTGCTTCACTTTACTTTTGTAAGGGGTAGTTTTTTAGATTTGTTTTGAAGTTTATATTGTTGTCTTGCAGAAAAGTTAGTGTTTTCACGTACAGAAAATGTGTCATGACCAGGTATGAGCCAGGACGGTTTCCGTTAGAAAAAATTGTTGCCGGTCTCAGGGTCAGGTAGATTTAAATCTACCGGTCAAATGAGAGAAATTCCGGTCAGAGTTTATTGAGCTTAAAAATAATTGACATCCTCAAGGCATGTAGATTTATAATATTTTAACTTAAAACTAGGCTACTTTTGCGTATACAATCATTATATTTCAAATAAAATAAGTCCAGAGACTCCGTGCTGCTGCCGACTTTAAATCAAATAGGTGTCTGTGGGCAGTCGCCCGACATTAATAAACAGCAGTCTGTTATAATCACATTTTTATGAGCTAACGAATTCCGTTATATTGGACATTTGTATTAATTATATCAAGCGAAGAACTGAGAAATTTGGCAGAGAGAGACGGCAACATTATCGTGGGTTTGCCTGACTACTCTCTCTCTCCACCTCGCAACGACTTATTTGCAAAGAGTATGGCGCTGCAGACCAGCAGATTCAGCTGTATCTGGGGACCGCTCAACAGCGCCCCCCACCCAACAGCTGAATTGCCAATGGCTGAATTGGAGTACTGCACTTTGCCGGTACAGATGGGTGGGTTATGGTGGTTTCTGCGGCTCTGCAGCTGCATGCAGTCGCAAATCTAGCAGCAGCCAGCTCGCGCTGACAACAGCGGTGTCATTATACCTGCTTGGTGAAGCAACGATGAAACAAATGTAATGATTGTTTCGTTCATCGCATAGGCTATTTAATTTTAGCCTATTTTAATACAATTCAAATAATCAAATTGTGCTTAGAGGGAATTATTTTCACCGGACATTAAGACCGGAGAGATTAAATATGTCGGACTTCAACAGATTTTGCCGGTCAAATACTGGTAATTACCGGCTAACGGAAACGCATTTTATATGTAATTAGTGTCTACAGACCCCCTTCTGCGGAGGCTAGCTCTTTAGATAGATTAGCTGCTGAGCTCCTTTTGCAGTATATTGACGCTGAGGTTTGATTGATTGATTGAACACTTTATTAACAGATTGCAGAATGGGTACAATACAGTACAGCTCAATACACACAATTGTTAAGGGGATGCAGAACTGAGAGACTTTCGTCTTGTTTACATCAGGGTCCCCCATTTTCAATTCATAATGGCATTTATGACATACGCAATATACAGATATATATCATGATATTTATGACATACAGATATACAGTACTGTTACATTTGTGACATACAAGATATGCAAATATACAGTACTGTTAAACAGATCCTAACAGAAAATATATACATACGAGGGGGAGGAAACTGTAAATTAGGAGGGTGTGTGAGGGGGGGTTCTGACATTTACGGGGGCCAGTTTCGAATTGCAGCCTCCCATAGGTGCTCTTTGAGAGCGTTTTTGAAGGTGGGTAGGGATTAAAAAAATGTTTACGGCTGTGGGTAGGGCGTTCCACATTGATGTGGCATAATTGCGAAATGTGTTTAGTCCCTTGTTTGAGCCGAATCTGGGTTGCACATGATTTGTGGAGCTCCCTCTGGTGTTGTGGTCATGCTATTCACTGACCTTTGGGAAGTACCTCGACATCTACATGGGTACCTTAGTGGTGTAGTGTATCTTGTAGACCAGGCCCATTGCAAGTTGCTGTACTCTGTCGTCTACTCTAAGCCATCCTAGGTTGTCAAAATGGGCAGGGGTGAGGTGGGTTTTAGGAGTAAGGTCAAGCAGTAGTCTGACCAGTTTGTTTTGTGATGTTTGTAATCTTGTTTTTGATTGTCTTGGTGATTGTCATGGGTGATTTTAATATTGACTGATTGAGTGGTGCTGCAAAGCACCTTAAAGAAATTAGTGGTAACCTCAGTCTTTCCCAGTTAGTTACTGAGCCCACCAGGCCAAACCTTCAAAATGACTTTAGGTCTACCCTTATTGACTTAGGCATTTTGACTTAGGCATTTGATTTGATTAGACATTTAAAAAAAAATACAAGATTCCAGAAAAACGTCAAGGATGCTACACAAAAAAGTCAAGACTTATTTCCATTGTGGTCCTTGGTCTCAGACAGACAAGCAATACAAAACATGACCATAAATAACAATTTGACAAACTACATAGACATGAACATTTTAAATGCAGTACAAACGTAGCCACAGGCAACAATGTATCAGACAACATTTTCATGCATTTTTAAATCTAGTTTTTGACATTGTCGAGGAGCCATGATTTTACTTTTTTCTTAAAATTGTGTCGGCTACTGATGCATTTTAGCTGTGAAGGTAGCAAATTCCAATTTGTGGCTCCCCAGAATTTAAAAGAACATTTGCCCATATTCGTTTTGAACCTTGGAATACGCAGGTCAGCAATGGTGTTATGGGTATGCATGTCCCTGTTCCACTGAAAATAATTTGTAAGATAAGAGGGGGCCCTATTATTATAAATGTTGTGAACTATATTGAGTTGAAGTTGAACGGACCTGGCTTCCAGAGGGAGCCAGCCCAGCAACTGGAAGTGTTGTTTGCCCACATGTGCTCTGGAGGCTAGTCCTAGAGTTAATCAGATGAGTTTGTTCTGGGAAACCTGTAACTTATCTTTTAAAACTTTGGTCAGACCTCTGTACCAAGAACAGATAGCATAGTCGAAGCAACAAGAAACAAGAGAATTTGCCAGAATGCCAAGACTTTCAGGGTTTATTAAATGTGCATTCCTGGTCAGAAATTTTGTTCTGCCATTCACCTTGCTCATAGTTTTGAGAGCCATGGATTCCCCGCTCAGGCTGCTGTCTAGGTGGCAACCTAGATAGTGTGGGATATTCGTGGATATCCTGAAGAAGAATGTTCTCAGTCAACCGAGGTTTGGATAATAACAAGGTTTATTAACCAAACAGATAGATATATATATAGTACATAGAGAGAATGGCTGAGGGCTTCGCCCCAGGTGATCAGCTGAAATCACCCAGGTAAAAGACCTGGATTGTTCTCGGGAGGAGACTTATATAGTTAACAGATGTGGTCCCATTTGATAGGTCAAATGGGGGGGGGGGGGATACAGGATTGGGGAGAGGGGAATGTCTTTACATGAGAGAGTTGGGGAATCATTCTATTATTTACCTTATTTAAAACTCGTTCAGTACCTTCTTGAGATCACGTGTACAAAAAATCTAAGGAAATGAATAAAGGGATGATTAACCTGATTTAGTATCACCAGGCGTGCATAAGAACAGGTAATGAAATCTACTGTAGGTTTATTATTGTGGCCAGAGTGCCGCCATTTTTAAACTGATTTTAAATCTGATTGTTGCTACATACTACAAATAGGGAAGAGAAACTAACTGTGCTCCAATATATGTCAATAACGTTAAGTTTTGTGGTTTATTATCCCGAGTAATAAGAGATATAAAAATAAGTCATACCATTAGCTTGAAGCCCCATAGAGGCCTTTGGGAAGTGTCGTTCGGAAAAATTACAATGCTCACTCAAAGCTCTCAATGTCCTCTTCAAAATGGTGTAAAAAAAACTACAATTCCCATAGGTCCGTTTTTCAAGATGGCTGACTTTCGCGACCAAAACAGCACAAAAACGAATTATAAAATCGCACTTATAAAACTTTAACCTATTAGTAAACTAACGTATTGATGATAATATACATTATAACTGCTGTTGTGACATGGTTATGATGTTTATACTTGAATACGTTTGACAAAAAAAACGATACTTTTGTCAGACAGTCTGGAGAGGTTGATTTATGACGTGATATCATTTGCGGTTAGGGTGACCAGGTGTCCCCCTTTTGGTTGTACTGTCCCACCATTTGAGACCGCGTCCAACATATTGAGAGGATGTCCCTCTTTTCGAAGCAAAAAAATATATATCGAACACAAGACATTCCTGTCAAGTGATAAAGTTTAAATATTTAAAACAGATGTTAGGTGGTAACAGGCCGGCTGCCAGTGCCAAGATGAATGTGGAGAGATATAATTCTGTATTTAATTTGTATTTATTTTGATTTAACCTTTATCTATTCGGTGAAGACGAGTTATTCTAAAAAATTACATTATCTATCTGTCCCACTTTGTCCCACCAAAATCTTACTGTTGTCCTGCTTTTGGACTTTTTGCATCTGGTCACCCTATTTGCGGTCCACCCCCGGACCGCACAGGCAGAAGAGTTTAAAAAGGGACTATCCAAACCTTGGACATGTTATGTTTAAAAAGGGACTATCTAAGCCTTGGACATTGTTACAATCACGGCCAGGGCCTCTCTCTCTCCTGCTGCTTCCACGCCCTTATATGGGCAGCTTCCTACCCCAGCTTCCACACGCTGTCACCTGGTTATCAATCGACGCACCTGAGACTCGTCAGGTCATCACCAGCCCTGACAAGAGACCTGGGTTTCCTGCCACTCCCTGTCCGAGTGTTGCTACACCTACCTAGGTACGAGGACGTAACCTACCTGCTGCTCTGTCTGTTTCCCTGCCTTGTCCTAACCCTGTCTGCCAGTGCCCAGGATCGCCTGCCGCTCGGTCTACGTTGTCTCCCGTGACACCACCCGCCTGGACGTTCCTGTAAATCACGAGGAGTGCTCCTGCTCGCACCTGTCGCACATTCCTGTACATTCTATAACCCTGTCTGCTTGGTACCTTTGGATTAAACAACCTAAACCGCTCCATTCTCCTCTCCCTGTGTTCTGCTCTTGGGATCAAGTTAAACGCTACGCTAACATACATGTTATGATTAAAAGGGGACTATCCAAACCTTGGACATGTACTTCTAACAGTACCTCTACTGCACTTAGGAACATATTCCACCTCTGGATTAAATACTTGGTGTCAATGATTAGATTAGATTCAAATGTATTGTCATCATACAACACAAGTACAGTACAACAGGAAGGAGTGGGCGATGAGCAATTCAACCAGTGCTTCTTGATGCCTGAAAAGTTAGGAGATCCACGGTTTCCACAGGAGTGGACAGTGACAACATTGACTTGTCGTTGTCAGTTGTCATGACAACATTGACTTGTACCAGGTTTGTTCAGGGACAGCGAGTAACGGGGGGGGGGGGGGGGGGGGGGGGGTGGAGTTTGATCCTCAAAGATCTGTTGTATTTGGACACTTAGTGACCCTGAGCTTTGCAGTGTGCGCCGACGTACGTGTGTGTGTGTGTGTGTGTGTGTCTGCTCCTGTGGGGGAGGGGGAGACAAGTTGGTGTACATCTGCCAGTGACCTCTTTGACCCTGTGGACAAACACCAGGAACATGGATGGTACTGGCTCAGCAGGGCAGGTGTGTGTGTGTGTACATGCATGTCTCTGCTGACATGACAGGTGTGTGTGTGTACATGCATGTCTCTGCTGACATCACAGGTGTGTGTACATGGCTGCTAACTGAATGTAATGTCAGTCTTTGGAGGTTAGGGTTAGAGGTCAGACAAACAACATTTATGTCATACTTTACAACACATGAGCAACAATAACATCAATAGCATCAATAGTCTAGTTTGTTACTGCCAGGTTAACCCTTTCACTACCACACTACAGACGGTTAACCGTGAACGGGATAACCTTCTGTAGTGTGGTAGTGAAATGTTAGCCTTCTGTAGTGTGGTAGTGAAATGTTAGCCTTCTGTAGTGTGGTAGTGAAATGTTAGCCTTCTGTAGTGTGGTAGTGAAAGGTTAACCTTCTGTAGTGTGGTAGTGAAAGGTTAACTGTAGTGTGGTAGTGAAATGTTAACCTTCTGTAGTGTGGTAGTGGAAGGTTAACTGTCTGTAGTGTGGTAGTGAAAGGTTAACCTTCTGTAGTGTGGTATTGAAAGGTTAACTCTGTAGTGTGGTAGTGAAAGGTTAACTCTGTAGTTTGGTAGTGAAAGGTTAACCTTCTGTAGTGTGGTAGTGGAAGGTTAACCTTCTGTAGTGAGGTAGTGAAAAGTTAACCTTCTGTAGTGTGGTAGTGAAATGTTAGCCTTCTGTAGTGTGGTAGTGAAAGGTTAACCTTCTGTAGTGTGGTAGTGAAAGGTTAACTGTAGTGTGGTAGTGAAATGTTAACCTTCTGTAGTGTGGTAGTGGAAGGTTAACTGTCTGTAGTGTGGTAGTGAAATGTTAACTGTCTGTAGTGTGGTAGTGAAAGGTTAACCTTCTGTAGTGTGGTAGTGAAAGGTTAACTGTCTGTAGTGTGGTAGTGAAATGTTAACTGTCTGTAGTGTGGTAGTGAAAGGTTAACCTTCTGTAGTGTGGTAGTGAAAGGTTAACCTTCTGTAGTGAGGTCGTGAAAAGTTAACCTTCTGTAGTGTGGTAGTGAAAGGTTAACCTTCTGTAGTGTGGTAGTGAAAGGTTAACCTTCTGTAGTGTGGTAGTGAAAGCTTAACCGTCTGTAGTGTGGTAGTGAAAGGTTAACCATCTGTAGTGTGGTAGTGAAAGGTTAACCAGCTGTAGTGTGGTAGTGAAAGGTTAACCTTCTGTAGTGTGGTAGTGAAAGGTTAACTCTGTAGTGTGGTAGTGAAAGGTTAACTCTGTAGTGTGGTAGTGAAATGTTAACCTTCTGTAGTGTGGTAGTGGAAGGTTAACCTTCTGTAGTGTGGTAGTGAAAGGTTAACTCTGTAGTGTGGTAGTGAAAGGTTAACTGTCTGTAGTGTGGTAGTGAAATGTTAACTGTCTGTAGTGTGGTAGTGAAAGGTTAACCTTCTGTAGTGTGGTAGTGAAAGGTTAACTGTCTGTAGTGTGGTAGTGAAATGTTAACTGTCTGTAGTGTGGTAGTGAAAGGTTAACCTTCTGTAGTGTGGTAGTGAAAGGTTAACCTTCTGTAGTGAGGTCGTGAAAAGTTAACCTTCTGTAGTGTGGTAGTGAAAGGTTAACCTTCTGTAGTGTGGTAGTGAAAGGTTAACCTTCTGTAGTGTGGTAGTGAAAGGTTAACCGTCTGTAGTGTGGTAGTGAAAGGTTAACCTTCTGTAGTGTGGTAGTGAAAGGTTAACCTTCTGTAGTGAGGTCGTGAAAAGTTAACCTTCTGTAGTGTGGTAGTGAAAGGTTAACCTTCTGTAGTGTGGTAGTGAAAGGTTAACCTTCTGTAGTGTGGTAGTGAAAGGTTAACCTTCTGTAGTGTGGTAGTGAAAGGTTAACCTTCTGTAGTGTGGTAGTGAAAGGTTAACCTTCTGTAGTGTGGTAGTGAAAGGTTAACCTTCTGTAGTGTGGTAGTGAAAGGTTAACCGTCTGTAGTGTGGTAGTGAAAGGTTAACCATCTGTAGTGTGGTAGTGAAAGGTTAACCAGCTGTAGTGTGGTAGTGAAAGGTTAACCGTCTGTAGTGTGGTAGTGAAAGGTTAACCTTCTGTAGTGTGGTAGTGAAAGGTTAACCTTCTGTAGTGTGGTAGTGAAAGGTTAACTGTCTGCCAGTGACCTCTTTGACCCTGTGGACAAACACCAGGAACATGGATGGTACTGGCTCAGCAGGGCAGGTGTGTGTGTGTGTACATGCATGTCTCTGCTGACATGACAGGTGTGTGTGTGTACATGCATGTCTCTGCTGACATCACAGGTGTGTGTACATGGCTGCTAACTGAATGTAATGTCAGTCTTTGGAGGTTAGGGTTAGAGGTCAGACAAACAACATTTATGTCATACTTTACAACACATGAGCAACAATAACATCAATAGCATCAATAGTCTAGTTTGTTACTGCCAGGTTAACCCTTTCACTACCACACTACAGACGGTTAACCGTGAACGGGATAACCTTCTGTAGTGTGGTAGTGAAATGTTAGCCTTCTGTAGTGTGGTAGTGAAATGTTAGCCTTCTGTAGTGTGGTAGTGAAATGTTAGCCTTCTGTAGTGTGGTAGTGAAAGGTTAACCTTCTGTAGTGTGGTAGTGAAAGGTTAACTGTAGTGTGGTAGTGAAATGTTAACCTTCTGTAGTGTGGTAGTGGAAGGTTAACTGTCTGTAGTGTGGTAGTGAAAGGTTAACCTTCTGTAGTGTGGTATTGAAAGGTTAACTCTGTAGTGTGGTAGTGAAAGGTTAACTCTGTAGTTTGGTAGTGAAAGGTTAACCTTCTGTAGTGTGGTAGTGGAAGGTTAACCTTCTGTAGTGAGGTAGTGAAAAGTTAACCTTCTGTAGTGTGGTAGTGAAATGTTAGCCTTCTGTAGTGTGGTAGTGAAAGGTTAACCTTCTGTAGTGTGGTAGTGAAAGGTTAACTGTAGTGTGGTAGTGAAATGTTAACCTTCTGTAGTGTGGTAGTGGAAGGTTAACTGTCTGTAGTGTGGTAGTGAAATGTTAACTGTCTGTAGTGTGGTAGTGAAAGGTTAACCTTCTGTAGTGTGGTAGTGAAAGGTTAACTGTCTGTAGTGTGGTAGTGAAATGTTAACTGTCTGTAGTGTGGTAGTGAAAGGTTAACCTTCTGTAGTGTGGTAGTGAAAGGTTAACCTTCTGTAGTGAGGTCGTGAAAAGTTAACCTTCTGTAGTGTGGTAGTGAAAGGTTAACCTTCTGTAGTGTGGTAGTGAAAGGTTAACCTTCTGTAGTGTGGTAGTGAAAGCTTAACCGTATGTAGTGTGGTAGTGAAAGGTTAACCATCTGTAGTGTGGTAGTGAAAGGTTAACCTTCTGTAGTGTGGTAGTGAAAGGTTAACTGTCTGTAGTGTGGTAGTGAAATGTTAACTGTCTGTAGTGTGGTAGTGAAAGGTTAACCTTCTGTAGTGAGGTCGTGAAAAGTTAACCTTCTGTAGTGTGGTAGTGAAAGGTTAACCTTCTGTAGTGAGGTCGTGAAAAGTTAACCTTCTGTAGTGTGGTAGTGAAAGGTTAACCTTCTGTAGTGTGGTAGTGAAAGGTTAACCTTCTGTAGTGTGGTAGTGAAAGGTTAACCGTCTGTAGTGTGGTAGTGAAAGGTTAACCATCTGTAGTGTGGTAGTGAAAGGTTAACCAGCTGTAGTGTGGTAGTGAAAGGTTAACCTTCTGTAGTGTGGTAGTGAAAGGTTAACTCTGTAGTGTGGTAGTGAAAGGTTAACTCTGTAGTGTGGTAGTGAAAGGTTAACCTTCTGTAGTGTGGTAGTGGAAGGTTAACCTTCTGTAGTGTGGTAGTGAAAGGTTAACTCTGTAGTGTGGTAGTGAAAGGTTAACTGTCTGTAGTGTGGTAGTGAAATGTTAACTGTCTGTAGTGTGGTAGTGAAAGGTTAACCTTCTGTAGTGTGGTAGTGAAAGGTTAACTGTCTGTAGTGTGGTAGTGAAATGTTAACTGTCTGTAGTGTGGTAGTGAAAGGTTAACCTTCTGTAGTGTGGTAGTGAAAGGTTAACCTTCTGTAGTGAGGTCGTGAAAAGTTAACCTTCTGTAGTGTGGTAGTGAAAGGTTAACCTTCTGTAGTGTGGTAGTGAAAGGTTAACCTTCTGTAGTGTGGTAGTGAAAGGTTAACCGTCTGTAGTGTGGTAGTGAAAGGTTAACCATCTGTAGTGTGGTAGTGAAAGGTTAACCAGCTGTAGTGTGGTAGTGAAAGGTTAACCGTCTGTAGTGTGGTAGTGAAAGGTTAACCTTCTGTAGTGTGGTAGTGAAAGGTTAACCTTCTGTAGTGTGGTAGTGAAAGGTTAACTGTCTGTAGTGTGGTAGTGAAATGTTAACTGTCTGTAGTGTGGTAGTGAAAGGTTAACCTTCTGTAGTGTGGTAGTGAAAGGTTAACCTTCTGTAGTGAGGTCGTGAAAAGTTAACCTTCTGTAGTGTGGTAGTGAAAGGTTAACCTTCTGTAGTGTGGTAGTGAAAGGTTAACCTTCTGTAGTGTGGTAGTGAAAGGTTAACCGTCTGTAGTGTGGTAGTGAAAGGTTAACCATCTGTAGTGTGGTAGTGAAAGGTTAACCGTCTGTAGTGTGGTAGTGAAAGGTTAACCATCTGTAGTGTGGTAGTGAAAGGTTAACCAGCTGTAGTGTGGTAGTGAAAGGTTAACCGTCTGTAGTGTGGTAGTGAAAGGTTAACCTTCTGTAGTGTGGTAGTGAAAGGTTAACCTTCTGTAGTGTGGTAGTGAAAGGGTTAAACAGGGACACCCTTTATAGTATGTCACTGATTCTCCTTCCAGACCACATGTACATCCTGACCGAGGCAAGGTGGTGCGTCACCCCCCTTTACATGTTTGATTCTCCTTTGTGGACATGCCAACTAACACGCCAACTAACACAATAGCCAAAGTAAGAGTGTCTTATGTAAGAGTGTGTTAGTCCAGAAGAGTGATCAATGATTGACACGGCCCAGAATGACCACTTGCTGTACACAGAACTCGCACGGACAACGGACAAGACTATTCAATTCAGAATGTCGGACACACGATTCTTGATTATACAACCTGTGACTTTTATTTCGCACCATTTTACATTCAGTCAAACCAAATGAGAGCTTTCCACATGTATTTGCACAGGTTTAATTTTGACATTTTGTTGAGCAGAAATCTTAAAACCACATAAAAGCGCTGCCATGAGGGCTGATGGACACTGCGAATTAGGGACTCCCAACAGAGCACCTGGAAGTGCCTGGGACGGCCATGTGGGTTATTACGTCTACAGACAGCGAGAGATACTGAGATACGGAGCACCAGTCGTCTAATCTAATCTGGACTCTGGGTTCATCTCTCAGGCGTTGCAGCCGTCCGTGTAGCAACAGGTCCAGTTGTTGCGTTTGCAGAAATCCAGTCTGACGCAGCCCTTCTCCCCGGTTTCTGTAATGTGCACAGAGAGACGTCATGTTGCTGATAGATTTTCCACAAGAGATTCTCATTATTTGACGGCAAAATCATTATGTTCTGTCGTCAAAGACGTCCACATCGACACACAGGAACACACAGTACAACATTGACACACACTAACTAATCTCTCTCTCTATATATATATATCTCTCTCTCCCCTCCTCCCTCCACCCCCCTTTCTCCCTGTCTGTATCTCCCTCTCTCTCTCTCTCTCTCTCTCTCTCTCTCTCTCTCTCTCTCTCTCTCTCTCTCTCTCTCTCTCTCTCTCTCTCTCTATATATATATATATATCTCTCTCCTTCTCTCCGCCTCCTCCCTCCACACCCTCTTTCTCCCTGTCTGTATCTCCCTCTCTCTCTCTCTCTCTCTCTCTCTCTCTCTCTCTCTCTCTCTCTCTCTCTCTCTCTCTCTCTCTCTCTCTCTCTCTCTCTCTCTCTCTCTCTCTCTCCCTCTCTCTATATCACTCCACTTGTGTCTCTAAATTGCCATTCTCTCTCTCCCTCCTACCCCTCTGTTACTTATCCCACTCTCACTGACGCACACACACCTACACACACACACACACACACGCACACGCACACGCACACACAGACAGATAACCAACACTTACTCCTGGTGTAGCAGGCCTGTTCTACTTTGCTGGAACAGTCCAGAAGTTGGTTTCTGAGCATCAGCAGATCCTCACCATAACACTTGATCTTGTAAAGCTCTGTCGCTGTGAAAACACAGAGAAGGTTTCATGTGACCTGTTATAAGCGTGTCTGCATCATGCACGAGAGTCGGAAAGAGAAAGACAGTTTGAATGTGTGTGTGCGTGTCCACGTGCGTGTGCGTGTCCATGTGTGTGTGTGTGTTACCTGTGCACAGAGGGAGCAGCAGCAGCAGTAGCAGGAAGGCTTTCATTGTGTTGTTTTGTTGTTTTTCAAAGTTAGTCGACTCGTCAGATTGTCAAGATCACCAGCTTTTGAGAGGAAGAGGGGTCGATCGTCTGCCTTTATACAGGTAGTGTGTACACAGTGACACACACACACACACACACACACACACACACACACACACACACACACACACACACACACACACACACACACACACACGCACACACACACAGATGCTGGCAGAAAACCAGACACTATTGCACAAAGTGTACCATCCCTTAGGTTGGATAAAGTTCACATTCCTGGAAGCTGAAGGTGTTTAAAGCCTCAGTCTGTGACTTGTTATGTTGTAACCATATCAATGTGTGGTATATTCACATGCATTCTAAAAGAGAAATTCATAATATAGATCTGTTTAAAGGGACACTTCACCCAAAAAACAATGCTCATGCATTTTGCACATGGTTGCACAGGTTAATCTAGTTTGACAGTTATTGATAGTAACAGATCACACAACCAAAACTCAGAGCACAGTCCAAAAGAAACAAGCCAAAATAAACAGGTTTTTCCAGAACCCACAGGGAAGAGTCACATCCACCCAAAACAGTCAATAAATATAGCAGTTCACTACAGTTCACTACAGTTCAGTACAGTCCAAATCAGTACAGTCCAAATCAGTACAGTCTAAATCAGTCCACATCCAATGTAGATTCACAAAAAAAAGATATAATCCACACAAGCAAAAATATGAAAGTCCTAACATACTCACAGCTTATCAATGAGTTACTTTGTGAGTCTAGCACTGTCTAACCCTAACATACTCACAGCTCAACCAACGAGTTACTTTGTGAGTCCAGCACTGTCTAACCCTAACATACTCACAGCTCAACCAACGAGTTACTTTGTGAGTCCAGCACTGTCTAACCCTAACCTTGTACGAAATAAATCTGCATTGTCTTTTATGCAAGTGTTCCTGTAGCGGCCTCTGCCTGGGTCCGCTTCTCGAGGCAGTCGGGAGGTATTCTGTACGCGCTTTCTAAATCCAATAATAGTCTTCACACTTTGAGTTCCGTTGTCAGATACCACAGGTATCCGATTTATTTAGAAAATCCAATTTACATCAAAGATGGGACCAAAGCGGTCAGAAAACTGTGTGCCTTTCCCGTTCTACACCCACCGAGGTGATTGCCATCACTAATTTATACCTCAGCTGAGCAGTGACTGGTCTGCATCTATAGTGCTGTTCAGGCAAGTCAGGTGAACCACAGCCCACAATACAGAACTGAGGCTAATCTATTTTCCCCAGAATAGGCCAACACTGGCCAAGCATTCCCTTCTGCAGGCCACACAGATACATCATAACATTCCACAATAATGACTCATAATAATCTGCTTTCAATTAATATTCACATATCCTTCAATTTGATATTATAATAATAATAATAATAATAATAATAATAATAATAATAATAATAATAATAATAATAATAATAATAATAATAATAATAATAATAATAATAATAATAATAATAATAATAATAATAATAATAATAATAATAATAATAATAATAATAATAATAATAATAATAATAATAATAATAATAATAATAATAATAATAATAATAATAATAATAATAATAATAATAATAATAATAATAATAATAATAATAATAATAATAATAATAATAATAATCCATAACTAAAAAACACTCATATGGCTCTTACAGTTCCTTTAACTGATCTGTTTAGAATAACTTTTGCTTTGTAGATGTACATACTTAAGGGTAAAACAGAAAATGCATTCCAGACTGTTATGATAATCTACAATAGTGACAAACAGTATTTCAAGTACACTGTATACACTACTTGAAATTATTTGTATCATGATTGTAGATGATTGTTGATGATAACAAAAGTAAATAACAAAAATATTTAGAAAGTAACTATCAACCCTGGGCCCATGTCTCTGTACCTGCCTTGCTCTAACCTAGCTCTTCTGTGTGTAGGATCAGTGGCGTAGCGGAGGCCCCCCCCCCACTGTAGACTATCCTCTTAGATTTCGTAACGCGCGAGAACAGGTTGCAGACAGTGGAGCCCAGTATGGTTCTGCGGGGCTGCAGCTGGATGCATCTTGCGCAGAGGGCGGGCCACCCCCCTCCCTGCTATGATTTGCTCACCTGCGATAGGGCTAGGCTGATAACTAATGTTCATTGGCAGCGTTCAAAACACAGCAGGAAGCGCCGGTAAAAATGCTGCAAATATCCAAGCAAGCGGCGGTGCTTAGAAAAACAAGATGAGAGCGAAAGCCGAACAGGAGACGGCAAAGCTACGAAAAAGAACATCATTGTTCCAGCAGGCAGCAAAGGTAGACTGACTCTAACGTTACTGAAGAATGCATCGGCAGTAAGCTCCCCACCCAGGCCGGCCGCCGCGCCGCATCCACCGCTATCAACACGCCGGTCCAGGCAGACAGACAGCCCAGCCAGGCCCCCAGCCACGCTACAGCCGCCGAGACCCAAGACAGGTTAGAAGAATATAACGTTTTATTCGCCATAACCAGTACGAGTAGCCTACAGGTTACATTGGAACTGGAATCTAATCCGTAAATTTTTTAGTACATGGTTTAAGTGGCCGCGATGTCCAGTGTGATGATAATAATGATGTGTGTTGTAGCGGGACGGCCAGTCACGTCAGACATGGCACGAGATTATGGGTCATTGTAATTGCAAGGATTTACTGAAACTGCAAGTAGTGTCAGAGCCTGCATAGGCGGAGGGTGAGCTCGACATTAGGGTCGGCTGTAATGGGATGGACCTTGCGTGGAGCGCGCAAATTTTTCTCACTTTATTATTGATTTAGGGGAGTGGTCTGCCCTGCGGGGGGGGCCCCGACATATTGCGCAACGCCACTGTGTAGGATTGCACACTCCTGGCCTGCGCCTCACCCTTTGTCCATTTCACCATCTGCCTTGTCATCTGCCTGGTACCTATTAAATACCCTAAACCGCCTCATTCTCCTGTGCCTTGTGTTCTGCTCTTGGGTTCCAAACTAGACGCCACCCTAACAGAACACTCGGACCATGTCGGACCCAGCACCACAGGACTCATATATACTATCACGTCGTCTGCGAACAGTCCCAATTTATGTTCTGTTCCCCTTATCTCCACCCCTTTGATGTCTTTGGTCTGTCTAATTAGTTGAGCCAGTGGTTCGATGAATACATCGAAGAGCGTCGGCGAAAGACAACAACCCTGTCCGGTAGCTCTCTCTAGTTTAATCCGGTCCGTCAGACTACCATTTACCTTAATCCTTGCTGTCGGTTCTTGATATAATGCCCTAATTGTTTTCATAGCGTTTTTGTCTAATGCAAATTTCTCCAATACTTTATATAGAAATATCCAGCTTACACTGTCAAATGCTTTTTCTGCATCTAGGCTAACTAATACTGCACTTCCTTTTGTATCTCCTCTACCACCTGCACTGTCTTCCTTATGTTATCCTGGGTCTGCCTTCCTTTAATGAATCCGGTCTGAAACTGCTACATAGTTCTCTATCTTTCCCTTCTTTTGGAATTGTAGTAGTAATTATGGCTTCTTTCCATGAAGGTGGCATTGTGCCTTCTTTCATCGTGTGTCTGAATGCTGCTTCTAATATGGGGCTCAGTTCCTGTCTAAATGTTTTGTAGAATTCAGAGGGGAATCCGTGACTTACTGCTCTTTGCTTTACTGATCGCATTCCCCACTTCTTGTTCTGTAATCTCTGCGTTTAATATTTCGTTCTGTTCCTTCCCTATCGATGGTAGATCTAATTTTCCTAAAAATGTCTCTATCTCCTCTTCTCCTGCCGCTATCGGTTGTGTATAGTTTCTTATAGTATTCTTCAAATATCTTCTCTATTTCAGCTGGTTCTCTTAGTATTTTGTTTGTGTTCGTGTCCCTTATTGTGTGTATTGTGTTCAGTTTTTGTTGTGTCCTGATTTGTCTAGCTAAAAGTCTGGTCGCTCTCGGTCCTCCTTCATAGTATGTCTGTTTCATGTATCTAGCTTTCTTCTCTATTTCTGTCAGCAGTTCTTTGTTTATCTTTCCTCTAACTTCCTTTGCCTCTCTAAGCGTCTTTTGGTTCTTTGAGCTTTGGTGTTCTTTCTCTAATTCTTTCAGTTTCTTTATCAAGTTCTGGTATGTCTCTATTTTGGCCTTCTTGAGTAATGCCGTCTTTGCTATACATTTTCCACGTATTACTACCTTTAGTGCATCCCATAAAATGTTTGGGTCTACCTATCCATTATCATTTTCTTCTCTGTATCTAATTATGTCTCCTTTTACTTCATTAACCAAACCTTTGTTATTTAATAGTCCTACATTCAGTCTCCAAACTGTATTTCTCCGCCTACTTTTAAGATGACACTGTCAGATATATTGCGCTATGATCTGATATGTCCATCATGCCTATCCTGCAGTCTTCTACCCTGTATCTGTCCCCTGTTGTCATAAAATAGTCTATCCTTGAATATGTTGTGTGTGGATGCGAATAATGTGTGTATTCTCTATCTAGTGTGTACATTTCTCTCCATATATCCATGATTCCTAATTCTGCCATTTGTATATTCATATATTTGCTAATGTTTGTCCTCCATTTCTTTGTGCTTATCGTGTCTATGTCATAGTTCAGTACTACATTAAAATCACCTGTACAGATTAGGACCCCTTCCCCTTCCATCGCTATGATATCAAAGATTGTTTCAAATAAATATTTCTCACTTTCTGGTGGAGCATATACATTCACTAGTGTTACCATTTGACCTTCCATTTTCCCCTTGACCATTACATACCTCCCCTCTTTATCCCTTATTTCCCTGATCATTTCAAACTTCACTGTTCTTAATTAGTATAGCTACTCCTCTTCTAAGGTTCTGTTTAAAATAACTATAAAACAGATTCTCATACCCGAATCTCTTCAGCTTTTCATGTTCTTGTGATATTAGATGTGTTTCTTGTAAGAAGATAACCTGCGCCTCTTCTTTCTTAAGTTTCGTCATCACCTTACTCCTTTTAATCAGATTATTCATACCATTCACATTCAGCGACATAATTTTGATACCCTTAACTTGTGTCATATTTATTTTCCAAATGTTCTCCCGTTCTACCCATGTCACATAAAATAATATTTGTGGTTGTAGCCACTGCTATCCCTGTCTGATTTACATACATATAGCCATAATCAACATTAACTTCAACATTAACAACTTCCATGGTAGTTGAGGGACTCAGTCGTCTCCCTCTTTCCCCCGCTGGTGGGTGGGGAGTAGTGGCTCTCCTAGTGAGAGGGCTCCCCCTAGTGGCTAAGTAATGCGCACTATACATGTCCAGCTCGTTCTGTGTGCGACCTCCGAGCTCCCGGTCATAAACTCTGCATTAGTCACTTTCATGTTCCTGTCTATTTGTATTATGTGTCACGTGTAATCCTGTGGTTCTTTTATATCCGCCTCAATATATCTCTTGAATCTCCATGTTTTTTTTTTTATTACTTTTGGTATAATTATCTCGTATGTACTTTACCATCTTCTCATTGTATCAAGTCCTTTTCATGTTTACCTTTACTTGTATTGTGTGTGTCCCATGTATACCAGTTTAATGTGTATTGTACTTATCCCTCCCTGGATCACGTGTCCCCTCTCGTCTCCTCTCTGTTCCCCTTCTCCGTGTCTTTTCGTCTTTCTTCTCAGTTGATCCGCTTTGAATCGGTTCAGATCTCCTTCACCATCCCGTCCTCCTGTCCTCTTCCTCGTCCCCCGACCCTGGTCCATCTTCTCGCCTCCTCCAACCTCTGCATCAGCGTCGGTCTCTCCTCTTCTCCTCCCGGCACCTTCCATCCTCTCCGGTCCATGTCCCTCGTCGCTTCCCTCACGCCGTTGTACACCTTTATGCCTTCTTTCCAATGAACCTTCAGCGTGGTCATTGGTGATTGAAATCTGATTCCTTTCTCTTTCAGAGTATTTTTTATCTGAACATAGCTCCGACGCTTTACAGCCACCTCTTTTTAATAGTCATGGTCGAAGGTTATTCTCTGCCCCTCCACCTCCATCTTCGTCTGCCAGGCTGCTCTGAGAATGTTTTCTTTGACTTCGAATTTCAAGAAATTAACTATAACTGCTCTCGGTGGTCTGTTTATCTGTGGCTTCGGCGCTAGGGTCCTGTGTGCTCTTTGAATCTCTATCTTGGCGAGGTCTGCCACTTCCAGTTTTCCTCGAATTAGGTTGTCTACATATTTGGTCATCGAGTCTCCTTCTATCCCTTCTCTCAGTCCCCATATTCGTATATTATTTCTCCTCGACCTCCCTTCCAAGTCCGTTAGCTTTTCTCTCAACATATTTTGTTGTTCGAGCGTCGCCTTTAGAATTTCTTGTATTTCTGTATTCCATTCCTCCGTTTCTGCTGTCCTTCCTTCTAGCATCCTTATATCTTTCTCTTGTTCCTGTAGTTTTCCATCAATTGTCTCGAGTCTCTTATTTATTTCTTCTCTGAGCTCGTCCTGACCCTCCTTTAATTCTTCCCTGAGTCTGTCGATGTTGCTCCGAATGCTCTGTGTGTTAGCTTGGTTAGCTATTGCGCTAGCTTGTTGGTTAGCTATTGCGCTAGCTTGTATGCTATAGCTTGAATTAACTCCTGTGCCACCTCCTCGTGTCGATAACTTTCCTCCTGTGTTTGTACTTCTTCTGGGGTCCCTTTTCTCTCGCTTTTTCTCATGTTCACCCTTCGTTTTTTTTAATATCCTTGAATTGTCACTTTTTATTTTGTTTTAGATAGTTTTACTTCCTTTTTTCGATATTCTTTGACCGGGAGCTCTTTTCTATGGTTGCTTACCCGAACATCTCAAACCGGAACTCGATTCTCACATTTCTAATGAACCCCCTGACCTCTTGTAATGAACCCCCTGACCTGACCTGTCCTTAGAACAGGCTGTCATCCCCACCTGCCTGAAGAAGTCCACTATTATCCCTGTACCCAAAAAATCCAAGCCTGCTTGCCTCAACGACTACCGCCCTGTAGCTCTCACCTCCATAGCCATGAAGTGCTTTGAGAAGCTAGTAAAGGGCTACATCTGCTCCTCCCTCCCCATCAACATGGACCCCCTGCAATTTGCATACCGCCCCAACAGGTCCACGGAGGACGCCATAGCCCATGTGCTGCACACAGCAGCATCACACCTGGACAAGAGGCAGGGGAACTATGTGAGAATGCTATTCATCGACTACAGCTCGGCATTCAATACCATAGTCCCCTCCATACTCATAGCCAAGCTCAGGGACCTGGGCTTGAACTATGACCTCTGCCAGTGGGTCTTGGACTTCCTGACTGGCAGACCCCAGGTGGTGAGAGCAGGCAACTGCACCTCCTCATCCATCACCCTCAACATAGGGGCCCCCCAGGGCTGTGTTCTGAGTCCCCTCCTCTACTCCCTGTACACACACGACTGTGTGGCTCAGCGGAGTAGCAATACAATCATCAAATTTGCTGACGACACAGTGGTGGTGGGCCTGATCTCTGCCAACGACGAGAGGGCCTACCTGGAAGAGGTCAAGGTCCTGGCGGGATGGTGCCAGGAAAACAGCCTCTCCCTGAACGTCAGCAAAACAAAGGAGATGATTGTGGACTTCAGGAGGTCGGGGGTCAAGGACTACAGCCCCCTCAGCATCGACGGGGCACCGGTTGAGAGAGTCAACAGCTTTAAGTACCTCGGAGCCTACATATCCGAGGACTTGACATGGACCACACACATTGACAGTGTTGTGAAGAAGGCACGACAACGCCTCTACTTCCTCAGGCACCTAAGGAAGTTCCAAGTCAGTCAGAAGATCCTTAAGAACTTCTACTCATGTACAATAGAGAGCATCTTGACCGGCAACATCACCTCCTGGTTTGGGAATAGCACTGCACAAGACCGAAGCAGACTACAAAGAGTGACACGTTCAGCCGAACGCACAATTGGAGGGGGGCTCCCCACCCTCCAGAACATTTACAACAAGCGTTGCAAGGGCAAGGCTAAGAGAATCATTAAAGACTCCAGTCACCCGAACAACTGCCTCTTTGAACTGCTGCGGTCAGGCAAGCGATACCGGAGTCTCAAGGCGAGCACAGAAAGACTCAGAAGAAGCTTCTATCCCCAGGCCATCAGGCTGCTAAACGAACAATGAATGAACACTACACAACAACAACCACCAAACGCACATAGCACACACATCCACACGCACACACTCACTTAAACAAACACACTGTAGCACCCACTCCACACACTTTATAGCACACACCCACTTTAAACAAACACACTGTAGCACCCACTCCCCACACTTTATATTTATTGATGAAGGATTGCACTACAACTCGTACACCTTACTGTAAATTGTACCTAAATTGTACCTCATCCCATTTCTGATTTGCACTAGATAGTACTGTACATTAGTACACTGCATAGTATTGTATATTATATGGTAACTCAGAACATTGTACATATGTCTATACCGAACACTGTGACCTCTTTTTCTTCTTCTAAATTACACGTATACTATGTTTGATACTATCTTGTCTAGCACAGTCTCTGGAGCGTAACAGTAAGAAGCATTTTGTATGAAAGTATTCTGTACTTCTGTATGACAACTATTAAAGAAACTTGAAACTTGAAACTTGAAACTCTCCACTATCCCTCCTGTTTATTATGATTTAGAAGCTGTTTTTAGTAAACAGCATGCCCTCTCCCTGCCACCCCATCGTCTGTACGACTGTGCCATTGACCTTCTCCCGGGAGTCCCTCTCCCCTCTAGTCGTCTGTTCAATCTCGTTTGGAGAGAGTTAATGGAAAAATACATCCATGAGTCTCTAGCCACGGCCATTATCACCCCCTCCTCCTCTCCTGTCGGTGCTGGCTTCTTTTTTCGCCCTTGTATTGACTACCGTGGCCTCAATAACATTATAGTCAAGAACAAATACCCCTTGCCATTGATAAATTCTGCCTTTGAGCAAGGTGCCTGCATCTTCACAAAACTGGACCTCAGGAATGCCTATCACCTGGTCCGAGTCCGGAAGGGGGACGAATGGAAGACAGCTTTCAACACACCACTCGATCACTTCGAGTACAAGATAATGCCTTTCGGGTTAACCAACGCGCCTGCTGTCTTCCAGAACCTTGTCAATGATGTTCTCTGTGATGTTCTTCCCGCTCAGTTGACGAACACGTCCAGCATGTCCGCCAGGTTGAGACATTGAGAGTGAGACGCATTGAGAGTGAGACACATTGAGAGTGAGGCACATTGAGGGTGAGGCACATTGAGGGTGAGGCACATTGAGAGTGAGGCACATTGAGAGTGAGACACATTGAGAGTGAGACACATTGAGAGTGAGACACATTGAGAGTGAGACCCATTGAGGGTGAGGCACATTGAGAGTGAGACACATTGAGAGTGAGGCACATTGAGAGTGAGACACATTGCGGGTGAGGCACATTGAGAGTGAGGCACATTGAGGGTGAGGCACATTGAGAGTGAGGCACATTGAGAGTGAGACACATTGAGGGTGAGACACATTGAGAGTGAGACACATTGAGGGTGAGACACATTGAGAGTGAGACACATTGAGAGTGAGGCACATTGAGAGTGAGGCACATTGAGAGTGAGACACATTGAGAGTGAGGCACATTGAGAGTGAGGCACATTGAGAGTGAGGTACATTTAGAGTGAGGCACATTGAGACTGAGACACATTGAAAGTAAGACCCATTGAAAGTGAGGTACATTGAGGGTGAGGCACATTGAGAGTGAGACACATTGAAAGTGAGGTACATTGAGGGTGAGGCACATTGAGAGTGAGACACATTGAGAGTGAGACACATTGATAGTGAGGCACATTGAGAGTGAGGCACATTGAGACTGAGACACATTGAAAGTAAGACCCATTGAAAGTGAGGTACATTGAGGGTGAGGCACATTGAGAGTGAGACACATTGAGAGTGAGACACATTGATAGTGAGGCACATTGAGAGTGAGGCACATTGAGACTGAGACACATTGAAAGTAAGACCCATTGAAAGTGAGGTACATTGAGGGTGAGGCACATTGAGAGTGAGACACATTGAGAGTGAGACACATTGAGAGTGAGACACATTGAGAGTGAGGCACATTGAGAGTGAGACACATTGAGAGTGAGGCACATTGAGAGCAGGGCCGCCTCAGGGGGTGTGCGAGCAGTGCGGTCGCACAGGGCCTCACGGAAAGGGGGGCCTTGCACAATTTTTTTTTTTCTTTTTTTTTTCTTTTTTTTTTATTATTCTTTTTTTTTATTCTTTTTTATTCTTTTTTTTGCGAGGCCCCCCTTCCCGCGAGGCCCTTTTTCATCACAGACCTAAAATCTAGTTGGCTTATATGCTTATATATTTTACATTAGACACGTTTGTAGAATGTGTCTGACTTGTTCCTGCCTCTGCGGCTCTGCAGACTGCAGTGTTCCGGTTTCTGCGGCTCTGCTGCTCTACAGATTTTAGAATAGTGTTTCCGGGCTCTTCCCGGACCCACGAGGTACAGGGATCTATTCAGCGCTATTCAGAGGAGCGAGTGGATGTCTTTTCAAAAGCAGCATGGATCAGAAGAAATTACACCGTGGGCCATAAGCTTGTTATCAATACCAAGTATGATGGTTATGCCAACTTTGCCAAGACGAAGAGGATGTTCGGCAATATGAACTGAAGATGAAAGTTGTTGCATGTTAGAAGAACCTTCAGTCAGCTATAGCTATGTCGGCTAGTACTAGTAGCAATTTGCTAAGGGCAGGGACACGTAACTAGCGTTAGCTAACGCTAGTTAGCTAGCGTTAGCTAGCTAGCGTAACGCTAGTTACGCGTCCCTGCTTTAGTTAATTGCTAAGTTATCGAGTGCTAACGTGTGGCAGATAAACTAGACTCCCAAGGGACTGGTACTTTTCATCTCCACGGAAAGTCTCCTTCCAACTTTACCATTGATACTGCGTTATGGTGAGTTCATGCAACCTATTCTATGCCTGCCGTGAGCTCTCTCTCTCTTCTCTATCTATCTCTCTCTCTCTCTCTCTCTCTCTCTCTCTCTCTCTCTCTCTCTCTCTCTCTCTGTCTTTCTCTCTCTCTCTCTCTCTCTAAAACACACACATACATGCCCTCTCTCTAACACACACACACTGACACACAGACATGCTCTCTCTCTCTAACACACAAACACACATGCTCTCTCTCTCTCTCTCTCTCTCTCTCTCTCTCTCTCCTCTCTCTCTCTCTCTCTCTCTCTCTCTCTCTCTCTCTCTCTCTCTCTCTCTCTCTCTCTCTCTCTCTCTCTCTCTCTCTCTCTTTCTACACACAGACATGCTCTATCTATCTATCTCTCTTCAATTCAAATGGGCTTTATTTCACATTCTTGTATTTCTCCCAGTAGATATGGGAGTTTGAGTTATTGTCCATGTTTTCAAGTCTCTTTGGGTGTTTGCAATTTGTGGGAAGTATATGTCTCTGATGTCTTGGTATAGTGGGCAAGTTGTTAAGAAGTGGAGCTCGGTTTCCACCTCTCTTGTGTGCAGTGGGTGCATAGTCTGTCTTCGCTTGGGAGCCAGGTCTGCCTATGGCGGCCTTTCTCGATGTTAGGCTGTGCTCGCTGAGTCTGTACCTAGTCAAGGATCTTCTTAGTTTTGGATCAGTCACAGTGCTCAGGTATTCTGCCACTGTATACTCTCTGTTTAGGGCCAAATAGCATTTCAATTTGCTCTGGTTTTGGGTTGTTTCTTTCCAATGTGTGTGTCTCTCTCTCTCTCTCTCTCTCTCTCTCTCTCTCTCTCTCTCTCTCTCTCTCGCTCTGGCCTTGCTCTGGTGGAGGGTCAGGGCATTGCCGGCCTGCCGGGTCTGTGCAGCGATAACACTGTATATTGACTGTAGAACGGGAGCTCTCTCTCGCTCTCTCTCTTGCTATATGTTGACTGTATCATGCCCAGCCTCAGGCAGCGCTATTATTTAAGAATATGTTGACTGTATGAAAAATTTATTTTTTTACCTTTTAGGGGGGGGGGGGGGGGGGGGGGGCGTTTAATCTCGCACAGGGCCTCGCATTTCTCCCAGGCGGCCTGATGAGAGTGAGGCACATTGAGAGTGAGACACATGAGAGTTAGACACATTGAGAGTGAGACACATTGATAGTGAGACACGTGCAAACTGTCCTCTTAACATGCTCTCACTTGTGAACAATGTAAGACAATGGCACTGGTTAAATAAATAAAAAAAACATTATTTTGATTCATTTCCAAGATATTATTCTGTGCATTTGCCTGCATCGATGAGCCGCCATCCAAAGGCGTGTGCAGCAGAGCACCTGACCCACTGACCTAGAAATGAGCTGGTGAGCCGCGGTGGACAGTCGCCTCACTACCAATTCAAGGAATTCAATCATTCCTTATTGTCGTTATCGTCAGCCAACATTAGCTACTGTAAAGGAAGTGTGTGTGTGTGTGTGTGTGTGTGTGTGTGTATGTGTGTGTGTGTGTGTGTGTGTGTGTGTGTGTGTGTGTGTGGGTGTGTGTGTGTGTGTGTGTGTGTGTGTGTGTGTGTGTGTGTTGTGTGTGTGTGTGTGTGTGTGTGTGTGTGTGTGTGTGTGTGTGTGTGTGTGTGTGTGTGTGTGTGTGTGTGTGTCACTCAGGCCTGTTGTTGACAGAGAACAGACAGCAGGGTGTCCTCTGAAGATAAGGCAGGGCCGGCGAAAGATCAGCCACCCAAGAAAAGTGCTCCTCGGACAGAACACCAACAACAACAACAACAACAACAGGGTAAGGATTAGAAATGTACAGCGTTTGCACAATGCATACAAACACAATTGCTGTCAAAAGGAAATCTCTGTGCATTAAAAACAAAACATAAAAAAGTCCTTTCTTCATCTTCTCAAACGTCGGCAGCCCTGCATGGAGGTCAAGTCCTTCCTTCATCTTCTCAAACGGCGGCAGCCCTGCATGGAGGTCAAGTCCTTCCTTCATCTTCTCAAACGGCGGCAGCCCTGCATGGAGGTCAAGTCCTTCCTTCATCTTCTCAAACGGCGGCAGCAGTGGCGTCATTTCAGTAAAAGCCAAGGTATGGCAAGGAGGGAGGGTGGGGCGGTAAAGGGGGGGTTTCCCCCCTTGGTGGATTTTTTTTGTCAAATCAGTTGTGCAATAGTCACTTTTGGTGAGTTGTTTCTATACAATTCACTTCTATGACATTTCGGTATGACACAGGACAGGACTACAAAAGCATTTAGTATAGAAATGTGTCAACATATTAAAGCAGGGAACCACAATATTTTGCATGCAAATTATTCTGAGCAGAATCTAATATCATAACTATAATTTTTCTTGCAATTGAGCCAATTTTCCTTAGGTACGGTTTTGAGGTGTGTGTTCAACAGAATGTAGTATCAAAAACACATTCACAAAAATTATGGGTTACTGAATGCTGAACTGCACTGTTATAATCACTAAGCCATTGTAAGACCTTACCTGTGTCCCTGTATCACTTGTCCCTGCTGCCCTTTGACTAAAACACGTCCGTACTGTATGTCCATTTTCCTTATATTTTTTTTGGTGACATATTTGAGTTTCTAATCTGATTACTGTGTAATTTAATTACTGTAATCCAATTGCATGTCATCTGTTACTACCAAACACAGAGTAAGACTGAGGAGAATGATCAGGAAGTAGACTATCCAATTGCATGTCATCTGTTACTACCAAACACAGAGTAAGACTGAGGAGAATGATCAGGAAGTAGACTACTGGGAGCCAATGAGAGCTGCAATGATGAGGAAGTAGACTACTGGGAGCCAATGAGAGCTGCAATGATGAGGAAGTAGACTACTGGGAGCCAATGAGAGCTGCAATGATGAGGAAGTAGACTACTGGGAGCCAATAAGAGCTGCAATGATGAGGAAGTAGACTACTGGGAGCCAATGAGAGCTGGAATGATGAGGAAGTAGACTACTGGGAGCCAATGAGAGCTGCAATGATGAGGAAGTAGACTACTGGGAGCCAATGAGAGCTGGAATGCCGGATGACACTGACTCAGTTTTTTATTCATGTTTCTTGTTAGTTGTTTGGTTAGTTGTGTAGGAGGTATATTAAATATACAGTAATGCATTCCACTAATAATCCCTCACATTTTATTTGATTGCTCTTCTATTATTTATTGTCACTTTTATATTCTCATGGTCTTTACAAAAGATCGTTTAGGGAGCTACGTCTTTTATTTTGAAATCGCCACTTCCTCCTGCAGCGACGTATTATACCTGCTTTCGCGCTCCTTCCCTCAGTCTGTTGATAACCGAATTGAGGTAAGGAGCTTGTCCTGTGTACATTGATAGATTTCTGGTCTAAGAGCCGATAATATTGTATATGCCTAACCCCCAATTCTTTTTTGTCACCTAGTAAAAGTCACCTAGTAAAAGAGATAATTTACCATATCAAAACATGCTAGGGCTGTACCGAATAGTTCAAAGCTTCGTTCATAATGTTGACATTCAAATTTTTAATACAACTTTTTTTTATATACATTTGCCAAGGTGCAGAGAGACTCAGAAGGAGCTTCTATCCCCAGGCCATCAGGATGCTCAATGAACAATGAACAATAACAGACCATCAAATACACCCACAACACACACATCCACACGCACACACTCACTTTAAATAAACAACACACTGTAGCACCCACTTTACCCACTTTAGACACTAACACACTTTATATTTATTGGCATCAATCTCATGCACCTCATTGCACCTCACCACCACAAGGTGGCACCACAAGCTAATCTATACCTTACCATTTCTACACTGCGTGGAAGGTCACACTACCTCTCCAAGATCCTTCCCTTGCTGTGCAGGCACCCCGACCGAACTGTAGGAGTCGCTGTTTACAACGACCAGGACCCACCCTCGCCGGGTTTCCCACCCGTTAACACTGCCAATTGTGTTAGTATGGACGGTCGGCCAACCCGGAAGCACCACAGCTGGATTCGATCCCACTGTCTCTGTGGTGGTAGACAGACGCTTAGTCCGCTGCACTACTAGGCCGCACCGGTTAATCGTACTTCTATAGTTGGGAGCACAAGAATCAATGTCCAGGTAAAGCTGTGAGTTGTAAAAGTACTTCATATTCTGCACAGCGGCAGAGAAGCAGGCACTACAGATGGTTGTAAGGTCTGCACAGAGGACCATCGGATGCAGCTTGCCAGACATCTCTGATACCTACAACAACCTTTGGATAAAAGCGTCAGCTAAATTACTAAATGTAAATGTAAACAACCGATGCATGGACAGAGCAATCCGCATCATGCGTGACCCCACCCACCCTGCCCACGGACTGTTTACCCCTCTCCCTTCAGGCAGGAGGCTGCGCAGCATCCGGGCAAGAACCACCAGGCTGAAGAATAGCTTCTTCCCGGATGCTGTGAGACGACTGAACAGTTCATCGCAGCTCATCACTGCCATGCCTCTGCACACTGCACTGTAGCACTTTATGGCACCTATCTCTTTAATCTTTTAATCAGTGAATCTATTGGTCTTATTGGATTAAATTAAATCAGTTTTACTGATTTAGACTACAGTAGGTTTCTTATTTTGGATTAGTTTGCTACTGAATCAATTCACTGTTTTTATTGACTGTTTTTATTGAATGATTAGTTTCTACTGGACTTTTATTGACTCAGTTTGTTATGTCTGTTATGAGGATCAGTATTTTATTTATTTATTTAGTGTATATCTAGCATCAAATGGCTGTAACTGAGACCTGAGTACTGTATCTTATTGTGCTTCCATGTCAATGGAAAAATGACAATAAACTTTGACTTTCATTTGTCTTCCTTTGTATACATGTCACTACACATATGCCTATCATCAGAGAGGTCAGAGCATGGGTTCCTTGGCAACGCAGCGTCCCTGGAGCAATTTGGGTGGTTCAGTGCCTTGCTCAAGGGCAAATGTGGCAGAGAGACGGTGGGCACCACAGATGTAACAGCAGCCACCTGTCAGTCTGACCAGCTCACAGCTGGAATGGGGAATTGAAGCGAACCTTTGGGTCACTGTTCAGCCTCTTTACCTCCAGGCCACCCTGCCTCCTGTTTGGAAGGCAGGGAGAAAACACAGCAACATGCTCCGACGTCGAGCCTCCTGTGTTGGTGTCAGTGTTGTAGTCGAGTCACTAAATCTAGAGTCCGAGTCGAGTCTCGAGTCCCCAGTGTTCGAGTCCGAGTCCATGTCCGAGTCACCAAAGAAGAGCCTGAGTCGAGTCCCCATTACCCTAGTCTTTTTTCTTTGTTTTTGCCCTCTTTTTCACCGCCTGATTTAAAAAAAAATTCTCGCCATCCCAATTTAGTCATTCCCCCCTCCCCTACCTGGTTCTTGTGCGCATGTCCTTCCTCCGACACATGTGGAGACAGCCAGTGCAGTGGCGGCCGCTGGGTACTTCGCCACTAGGGGCGCTATACCAAATATTTTGCGAACATGTACAGTACAGTACTGTACCACGCAAGACGTGAGCGATTCGACTCACGCTCACGGCAATGAATCGGCTCTTATGAACGAGTCGCTCAGCTGTTACTACAACAACACACAACCAGTCAAATAAAGTATAGTCTAGACTCTAATTCACAACTTGAAACACAATATAAATAGAAAAGTTAGAAACAAAACTCGCCCGTCTCCAAACACAGGCAGATCTCTCCCTCTCTCCTTCTCTCTCTCACACACAGCGCGACGTGGAATCGATTCGTTACACAATCAGACCTATTATATACCAAGAATAACTTCAGTATGAGTACAGGGCTGTACACATATTTTGCATATTGTTAAACGAGCCAAGGCTAGCTATTAAACTATCGATATGAATCGAAAATCTGGGACCCTGATGTAAACAAGACAAACGTCTTTCTCTGGTCTGCATCCCCTTAACAATTGTGTGTATTGAGCCGTACTGTATTGTACCCATTCTGCAATCTGTTAATAAAGTTCTCATTCATTCATTCATTCAAACATAGACGATATTGAACAAGCCATAATCCACGTATTTTCAATCCGAGAGAGCTGCAGTAGTTAAATCAATGAGCCATCGATAAATAAACAATCAGCAATGTCTCGCTTCATGAATGGCCAGCAGTAGTACTGCTCCTAAAAAAACTATTTACAACCGTTAACGTTAAGAAGAGAGAGAGAGAGAGAGAGAGAGATTTCTTCAACCTCGAACCTAAATTCCTTAGCAACCCGTGTTACCAAGTAAACAAATCACAGAACGATAGCCAGTTAGCCCGCACCAGCCTAGTAGTACTACTAACGTTAGCTCCCAGAACGATAGCCAGTTAGCCCGCACCAGCCTAGTAGTACTAACGTTAGAGAGAGAGAGAGAGAGACTCACTGTTTAGTTGAAACGTCCAGGGCAGGAAACGTGTATAATCCGCCATATAGCTTGTTAGCCAAGTGTTAGCTCAGCTGAGCTCGTCGACGTTAGCACAACACTCAACAAGTACATTCCTTTGTCCATTTCCGCTCGAACAGACTGCAAACTACCTGGCGTTCTATCGCCATGCTCTAAGACAAACTCTAACCTTAACCAACTTTGAAAGAGTGCCTAAGCTTAACAGTCTAAAGAACTTGCAGTCACAGCACGGCACGCTCTAAGACAAACAACAGTCCTAGTACCAGGAACCAAGCTAGAACTTGCTAGAATTGGAACATTAGAAATTGGATTCGGCCAATCAGAGATCGTCTCTGTGAAATTCTGCCATAGAAAAAAATACTGGCGTCGGCCAATCAGAGAGCGTCTCCGCGAAATGCGGCTATGGAAATTCTCACGGAAGTTCACGCTGCTTTCTAGACCGCTTCAAATCGCGCTCGGATTCCAACATAATAGTCATATTTCAACGCACAACGCCGTATGCACTGATTGGCTGTGACGGAGACAGCGATCAAACTGTGACGCGCACTCAGAGCGCTATCGCTTCTTGCCCGGGCTAGAAATACGAAAAAATAAAAAAAAACGTCACTTCCTGCCCATGAAAACGCTGTTTTTTTAATTTAGATAATAACGTTATATTGTGCATTGGAAATACAAACATACTTAAAATGAGTAAATATTATTAATTTTAAACATGTTTATATTATTTATAGGGCTATAAAACAAAAAACAAAAAAGTTTTTTTTTTTTCTCCTTCTCTCATTTAACAGGTGGGTCGGCGCCCATAGCGCCACCAGTGGCGAGCCGCCACTGAGCCAGTGGCTCTTTTTTCACCTGGCAACGAGGACTCTCATTGGTGAAGCGTAACGCGTGGGAGGTCATGTTGCCTTCACCATTTCCTGCCTTTCACTGAGCAGGCGCCCAGACCTGACCTGTAGGCGTCGCTGTCCACAACGCCAGATTACCACCCACGACTTCCCTCCCGCTAACTCAGCCAAACGAGTTAGTATGACGATCGGCCCAAGCCGCAGGCAATGCTGACTCCGGGAGTCGAGACCCCATTACCCTAGTCTGAGTCAAAGTCATCCAGGTTGAGTCCACTCCACTCTGGCAGTCAAAGAGATGACATACAAATAAAAAAAGGTCTACATTAAACATAAATGACACAGCGGTCACCATTTCAAAGGGAGTTTATTTTCTTTGTGACACAATAGCCAAACAAATGCACGAGCCATCGATATCTTATGCCAAATGATTAGGGCCTATTACAAAAAAAATAAAATGTATTTATCAATTAACAAGTCAGAGTTCTCATCTGCACCTTCCGAGTCCGAATGCAGTCAATGCTCGAGTCCAAGTCCGAGTCATCAGTGCTCAAGTCCAAGTCGAGTCACGAGTCCTGAAAATAAGTCCATGCCGCGTACTCGAGTCTGAGTCCTGGACTCGAGTACTACAACACTGGTTGGTGTTTACAATACTCCCTCTGCCTTCCAAAATAAAGGTTTTTACCATATAAAGTTGTGTCTGGACATGGATTATAGTGCTTCCAACTATGGAAGTACAGTCTCCCTTTTGTTCTTTTGATGAGCCTTTGAGGATTTGAACTGAAATCCTGATGCGGTTTTACTGGACGCTACTTCTTTCCTGAAGGGCAGTAAATGCTGGGACACAAAAAACAAAGGTACTGTAAAAGTGAGGTTCCAGTGAATGAAAAAACATAAAAAGGTTTTATTAGGATAATTGACAGGTTTTGAGTCCCAAAAAAATAGACGGCACAGAAAATGAGTCATCTATTAGACAACTAAAAGATGTTTCCGGTAAATCTGGCAAGTATCTAGAGAACACCTAGTCATGGTTTTAAGGTAATTTCAACGGCTATACGTTTACATATATACGTCTAAATGAAGTTGAATCAATGGCTAAGCTATGATATAGACGTTTACTAAAGTGTCACTTTTAAACCGAATTTAACCAGATTTAGACGCTGTTTAGATGCCCATCTGCATTTGAAAACATCAGATGTCTATCTCATCAAAATGTATGGAGACATTTCACGTTTTTGAAATTGAGATGGACATCTAAACAGCATCTACGTTTCAACCACAGCAAAAATATTATTAAAGACAACCCATTTGAATTTATTTGACAGCAAAACTATTTTCAGAACACTGGCCCTCAAGAACTGCAGTTTCAGAACACTGGCCATCAAGAACTGCAGTTTCAGAACACTGGCCCTCAAGAACTGCAGTTTCAGAACACTGGCCCTCAATAACTGCAGTTTCAGAACACTGGCCCTCAAGGACTGCAGTTTCAGAACACTGGCCCTCAAGGACTGCAGTTTCAGAACACTGGCCCTCAAGGACTGCAGTTTCAGAACACTGGCCCTCAAGGACTGCAGTTTCAGAACACTGGCCCTCAAGGACTGCAGTTTCAGAACACTGGCCCTCAAGGACTGCAGTTTCAGAACACTGGCCATCAAGGACTGCATACTGTACAAATGCATTGCAACAGGAAATACATTTGGGTCCATTGAGAATGTGTATGTTTTCAAGATGAAACAATTATGATGAACACCATGTTAGCTCGTTAATATTCACTAAATCTTCTCCATTAGTTACCTCTGAAAAACACACACAACCAGGCAACCAGCATGTTCATGCAGGTGGGAAACCATTGATTCTCTCTAAATATTCCAGTAATTCACAAAACCACAAAAGCATTAATGTTACCACATTTAACCCAAATTGTCGATTCCACATGTTGATAGCAGGAACAGATGGAGGGGACTTCTCGGGGTCGTTGACGCTGATCTCTGCCATAACTTGTTCTCCCGTGGTGTGTGACTGACTATAATGGAAGTTTGATGATGCACATTGCTCATGTGATGCACATGGTCCTCATTCAAATGAAATCAATAGAGAATTAGAATATATTTGAATATTTGAATATATATATTTGAATGAAAGCTGTTAGAGGTACACTAATGTGAAAATTGGCCTGATTGGTGGCGGTAGAGGAAAGGTCATGGGGTCACCCAAATCAATAGGCTTCTTTCTCTAGCCGTCATGAATGTGCACAGTACATTTTTAAATATTCAATTGAAAAGTATATGAGGTACACAAATACGAAAATGTGGCCTGATGGTGGAGCTAGAGAAAAGGTCACCAGAGTTCATCCTCTAGAGGTCACGAATGTGCACCGCAAATTTTGAAGGATTTGTATACAATCTATTGAAGTTATCACGTTCAAACCACGGATCTGCCGTGGCAGCGGGCGGCGGAAATCTATAATATCTGACACTGTGGTTTGGGGATATAGTTCATCCACAACTCTGTCCATCTGAATATCATCTGATACTGTATTTATTTGTTATTTTCCCTGACAGAGGGACCTCTGTGGTTACGGCCCCCCGAAAAGTAGGACAGAAGCCCGCCTATAAAAGTAGAGCTGAAGCTGTGCAGTAAAGACATGTCCTCCACGTTGTAGAAGGACACCTCTCCTCCCTTGTAGTCCAGACACACACGGACCTTCCTGGGCTTCCTCCTGGGCTTCAGACGCGTCCAGGGCATGGTGCAGGCGCTGTACACGCCGTCGTCCCTCAGTGCCAGAGCCCAGAAGCCGTGTTCCGGGGTGACCTTCGTGTCCGTCTTCCAGGACACATTCTGCCGTACGACTCCGAGGTCCCAGTGAGTCTTAGTCCCGACATCGACGTCCCAGCTGTGGTGGCCGGACGTGAACACCTCTGCGCCCAACACGCACACGTACTCGTCGAAGCACTCCGGGTTGTCGGGGATGTGAGGCTGATCGCCATGGAAACACACACTGGTCAGGTCGTCTGCGGTGTTGGGGTCCAGAGTCACCGGAGCTGAGAGGAATGTTAATGTTGGTATTCAACTCAAATATCATGGTTTCTCATGTTAAGCTAGCAATGTAAAACTTTATCTTCCTAGATCTATCTACTGTACCTATGGAGACATCAGCCCCAACCCTGACCATCACTAACAGCCAGGTCAGGAGGCAGCTCTCCAAGATTAGTGTGAACAAGGCCAGAGGACCGGACAACACCAATCCCAGGGTGCTCAAAGCATGTGCGGAGCAGCTGGAAGCACCGCTCCAACATCTCTTCAACCTCTCCCTGAGGCTGGAGAGGGTGCCCCAGCTGTGGAAGACCTCCTGCATCGTCCCGGTGCCCATGAAGGCACGGTGGGGGGGTAACTGTACTTTGGATTATCGACGAAACCTTACTTGGTCCCAAGAAAAGGGTCTTGTGTATTATTGGGTTAGGACATTTACTGTACATTGTAGGGGGTTGGGTTAGGACATTTACAGGGGCCAGTTTCGAATTCCTGTATCCCGTAGGTGCTCTCTTTTGGTTTTGAAAGTGGGTAGTGATTCACATTCCTTTACAGCTGTGGGTAGGGTGTTTAGTCCCTTGTTTGAGCCGAATCTGGGTTTAACATGGTTTGTGGAGCTCCCTCTGGTGTCTACTGGTGGATCTACTATTGGAACTACTTTATCTGTGGATGGTTTTGTGAATAAATCTCCATTATGCTTCAATTACTGTGTGTTTATTGTATAGCAATAAGGTTGGGTGAATTGGGTCATTGTATAAACGCATTACATGTGTTATACAAATTAGGTCACACCTATGGGGGTCTAACAACCCTCGGCTGCGCCTCGGGCCTAACAACCACCCATAGGCGTCATCTAATTTGTGTAACACACTCCGTTGCGTGATGTAATGCTTAAATATATTGTAACTATTTATTGTAGCGCAAATATAACTGAGGGCATACATACAGTACCCTCATCTCACACTTTGTTGCCCATATGCACATGTCCAGAGTTAATTATATTGATTTTTTATATTGTTTACACAGCTTTTTTACTACATGTACCTCCCCTCCCCATGCTGCTATGATGCCTGAATCTCCCCAGGGGGATCAATAAAGGAATATCTTATCTTATAACAAGAAAAGGACACATTTTGTCACATGTACTGCAGTCCAGCACCATGATGTGGAATGACCCTCTAGTCCAGCACCATGATGTGGAATGACCCTCTAATCCAGCACCATGATGTGGAATGACCCTCTAGTCCAGCACTGGATTTATAATGGCATCTCATTGTATTATGTCCATAATATCTCTTCACCAGTACTCACTGTATTGCATTGTGTGTGTCCATAACATATCTTGTCCAGTATTTACTGTATTGTACTGCGTCCATCATGTACTCTGTCCAGTATGACTTCAAGTGATGTAATGCTTTTATACAATGGCCGAATTCACCCAACCTTATTGCTATACAATAAACACAGTAATTGAAGCATAATGGAGATTTATTCACAAAACCATCCACAGAGAAAGTAGATCCAATAGTAGATCCAGCGTGATTTTTTTCCGTAGCCGCAGTTTGCGATGACGCTCTCTGATTGGCTAGCCCGCGTACAGCGAAGACCCTCTCTGATTGGTTTAGCTCCGAAGGGCTCTGGGATCGAAATATCCTCCTTGTACATATATTTTCTCTGCTTCGAAGTGGTTATGCTTTGGCCCTCTTTCGAAGTGGGTTATGCTTAGAGTTTGGAATCAGGGCTGGTGGTCCATCGCCCTGCTCTAAAGATAAACTCTAAGCATAACCCACTTCGAAAGAGGGCCAAAGCATAACCACTTCGAAGCAGAGAATATATATGTACAAGGCGGAAGAGCCCTTCGGAGCTAAACCAATCAGAGAGGGTCTTCACTGTACGTGGGCTAGCCAATCAGAGAGCGTCTTCGCAAACTGCGGCTACGAAAAAAAATCACACGTAGATCCAAGTCTGACACAAAAAATTATCAAAAATCAACGGCCATTTAGTTTTTGTTTTAAAAGTCCACGATTTTTCTTTTGTTTCACATTGGGTCATGACAAACCAATTACATAATCCAACATATGTGTAACGACCTAACATATTCCAGTTGACTATC
The DNA here is from genome assembly GCF_963971535.1 of Notolepis coatsorum. Lineage (NCBI taxonomy): Eukaryota > Metazoa > Chordata > Actinopteri > Aulopiformes > Paralepididae > Notolepis > Notolepis coatsorum. The sequence goes on along the minus strand of NC_140173.1, from coordinate 61,252,048 downwards.
TTTTTTGGACGATTCGTTCAAAATATATTCATACTTGCATTTGTCTATCTATGGCGGACTCATTCAGACTCATTCAAAAAAAGAAAAAAAAAGTAATTTGGTTGTGGGAGGGATCTGGGGTCACGTGGAGTGTGTTATACGAAATAACAACGTCTAACTTGACTCTTTCAGCCAATCAGAATCAAGATATTTGCATGCCATTGTATAATATCTAGTACTCACTGTATTGTACTGTGTCCATCATATCTCTTATCTATGTCCAGTACTCACTGTATAGCTCTTATATATGTCCAGTGCTCACTCTATTGTACTGTGTCCATCATATCTCTTATCTCTGTCTGGTACTCACTGTATTGTACTGTGTCCATCATATCTCTTATCTCTGTCTGGTACTCACTGTATTGTACTGTGTCCATATATCTCTTATCTCTGTCCAGTACGGACTATATTGTACTGTGTCCATCATATCTCTTATCTCTGTCTGGTACTGACTGTATTGTACTGTGTCCATTATCGTCCTGCAGATGGTGAACTTCAGGTTGCTCAGGTGCTTGGCCACTTCTATCAGAGCATTTGATACAGGCTCTGGATCTGTCAATGTACACTTGGTCCTGAAGAAGAATATTAAGACAAAAAATATTGATAATGTAGGCTACAATGTGTTTGTGTGTGTGTGCGTGCATGCATGTGCAATTGTGCATGCATGCGTACGTGTATATGTATGACAAAAGAATAGTAAAGTATATTACCGTTCTTTGTTGATGTTGAAAGCCTGTGCAGAAAGGAGGAGTCATTATGTATACGTATAGATAGTCTTACTTTGTCACTTATTACAAAGTCATTTTCTTTACAGTGATATTGAACTGATGATATTCGAAAATGCCTTTTTAGTGACAATCGGGAGGTGTAGTCTGACATCGCTTTAGTTTCCTGCACGGTCCACCCGTATAGGGATTTATCATTGGGAAAATGTATTATCGACTATTGTAATAATTCTGCCTCATGAACATTGACAAGCGTTCCATTTTTGCACAAAATGAGTTCCCTTCTATCACTAACATTATTGTTTAAGCATTTTTGGTTGAAATAAAGGTAGTTATAAGGTTTTTAATTTGTCGTAAAAAATTAACTACACCAGTAGCTCAGTGCTGTCGCCTAATACATGTCACAGCCATCGTGTAGTTCCTCAGTGAACGAAAACATAAATGTTATTTTGCTACCTTTATGATTAATTGCGAATTTCTTCATCTTGAGCTATAGATTGTGGATGAACACACACAGAAAGGTACACCATGCCAATGTTCATGCTTTATTTGTTTTAAACGAGACTATTTAGAAATGGGTCCATTGGAAATACATTGCTATTTTTCAAGAGGGGTTAGACAGCGCGGGAAACAGCAATGACGTAACCACTACACCCCCCTATTGTGAAAAGTGGGGGAAAGGATTCACCTGGAGAAAGTCCAGGTCACTGGTTTCCATCCCCCGCTCCAGCTCTCTGATGGTGTCAGAGAGAGACGCCTCCTTTATAGCGAGGTGTTCGAGTTTCTCCGCCATTATCAGCGTCTTCACCTCCGTCTCCTCGGCCAGGACAGACAGCCTGGTCTTCTCCTCTCCGTGCAGGAAGGTGTGCAGTTCCTCAAACTCACACGTGATCTGCTTCTTTGTTTGGATGGCCTGGTTCTATACCAAGAGTTGAATGAGCTATTGTCAGTTTTGGCTCTGAATTATTTGCAATGTGCAAACTTGAGGCATTCATCAAGACATTAATGATTCACTACGCCTTCTTGATTGTCTGGGCTGTGTGTCTAGTCATATTTTTTACTTTACATTATGTCAGTGCAACATAAGTGATCCAACTATACTGTATGACTAGGAGTGTTGGAACATTTGAATATAAATTGTCATGCATAGCTTATTACTAGAGGTGTAACGGTACACAGAAGCCACGGTTGTATACGTACCTCGGTTTTGGGGTCACAGTTCGGTACAAGTTCGGTACAACAGGAAACAAATATTTATAATGATAATAATAATTATTTTTTAAATATAATAATTTTGTATTAAATAAATACTTAGTTCCACCTAGGCTTGCTGCGGTAGTCAGTCATAATGGTGACATTCTGTATTCAGGAATCCACTTGAATAAATGTATTGCCTAATGCCCCCACCCCCCACCGGTGAATACTTTCAGTTTCACATCTAGAGTAGATTTAACTTGACGTGAATCAGAGAAAGAAGACTACAGAGAAGAGATGCCATGTTACACAACAATGGCAGAGGATTTAAACACAGCAGCTCGACTGGAGAGGAGCTCAGAGGACCAGTCCAGATCAGCAAAAGTACATTAGCGTTTTTTTCTCGGATCAGCTGTGGGGGGAAATTAGCACGTAAGAACGTTGGTGTGTGTGTGTCTTTCCATTGGTTAACATTATTAGGCGAACAAGAAAACGATGAACATTTTCAGCCTATTGTAATGACAAACATATCATTCATTCATTGTTTTGTTTCAGGGACACCTGTAGTAGGGGGGAGGAGGGGAGAAACAACAGGAAGACTAGAGTGCGTGGTTGTCAATGTGTTCTGTTGGCTTGTCATCATGCCTTTACAAGCGTCAACGTTTTATTCATCATCTAAATGTGGCAATACAAGCTTGATATTAAATGAATGATCTTCTGTGTTAAGACTGTTAGTAAGCCAGTGTAAAGTAAAGTAAAGATATTGAGCATACATTTGTAAAACGTGCAACCATAGTTTCACCCAGTGATGCGTTCTTCATGGGACGGGGTTGCACGCAGTGCAGCCAAAGTTTTGTGAGCAGAAGCGCGTGCACGCACACGCACGGATGTGCACGGCACGCGCGTGCACACAGGAATGCGCTGCACTCGCCAACTCGCTATAAGTACCCACCTGGGCTACTTTGCATATCAATAGCGCCGGTCGTCAGGTGTGTTAAACGTTCTCAGATACATTCACACAGAACTTGTGAATGAAATGTGTTACATTCCATTCATAGAGGCAATTAGGCACTGTCTTTAGTCTGTGCTTAAGCGAGGGAACATTTATGCGCATGCGCGGGAGCGCGCGCACGCGGCGTCATTAGCGTGCGTGCAACCAGTGTTGATATGACGAACGCAACACTGGTTTCACCTAGTGGTATGAGACGTATTTGTCAGGCTGGATGTACAGAACCGCGGGACGAATACACGTACCGTTACACCCCTATAGCCTACTGAACTTTACAAATGATTCAGCTATAAACGCATACAGTAGTGTTGTTAAAATTCAGATACAGAAGGCGGCTTGGCGGCGCAGCGGACTAAGCACTCGTCACCAACGCGAGAGACACTGGTATCGAATCCGGCTGTCAGCGTTGCCTCCGGCTTGGCCGTCCGTCATACTGGCTCAATTGGCAGAGTCAGCAGGAGGGAAGCCGGTGGGTGGGTCTGGGTCGTTGTAAACAGCGACTCCTACAGTTCGGTCGGGGCGCCTGCACAGCGAGGGAAGGATCTGGAGGGAGGTAGTGTGACCTTCCACACGTTACACTCTCCCAGTGAGAATCCGCGCTGCCAGGTGAAAAGAAGTGGTGGGCTGGGTACACATGTGTCGGAGGAAGCATGTGATAGTCTCCGCAAATTTGAAAGGATTCTAATGAAAGTTCTTCGAGTCATCTTGTTCACACGAAATGTCTGCGGTGGCGGTGGTCGGGGTAAATCGATATAAACTAGGATTATTATACTAGAGATATTATCATTATTATCCCTGACAGTCATTCAGGTTTATATGTTCAGTTCTCAAGATTCTAATCTCACATGTGAGGTTGGTCACCTGAAAGGGTTAAAAGCTGTATATACCCAGGGAAGGTTGATGGAGTAGACTCAGCTCTGCTTCACTCTCATACAGTTCCACATTACACCTGGTATGGTAGCTGATATGCTGGTATGGTATAACCGGTTTTGCTCAATACTGGGTTTGAACTGTAGGGAAGGGGGTCGAGGGCTTCTAGATATTTGCTTATAATTTTTTTTATAAACATTTGAATGTCCATTGTTACATAGATATTATCAGTAATATCAACTGCTATCAACATCACACTGATTCCATGACAGTTCTCATTTTTATCATTTATATTAAAATTTAAAACCAACTTCGTTTTTTTTTTTTTTTTATATATATGCTAATATATTATAATATATTCATTACCCTGTAAAATAATCAATACCTTGATGTGGTCTGCTGTTTTCTCATTCTCATTCCTGGCTTTTTGGAACATCTCCAGCTTCTCTTTGAGTGGGATGAGGGCGGCTCTCATCTCCTCCTGCCAGAAGGAGTGGGCAGGTTGGTGGAAACACATACAAGTCGAAAGAAACCAAGCAGTTTGCCATCATTAAAATGCAAACAATACATCTCAAATAACATAGGCTACATTATGTCAAGAACCATATGTCAATTTTAAGTTTTCAGAAGAACAGTGTTTTCAAACTATTATCTAAAGGTGGTAAGTGAGTGCTGTCTTCATTCATAGATAAAGACAGTAGGGGTTGAATACTTTATTATCTAAAGATGGTAAGTTAGAGTGTTGTGTTCATTCATAGTTAAAGATTGTTTTGTGAATTCATAGTTAAAGACAGTTGGGGTTGAGTAGTTTCTTGTGAAATATATCACATTCACTCCAAAGTGATACAGTATGGATAAACGTCACAACTGCAAATACATGGGCTGTTCTGTAAAGATTTTAAAATGGACTTATGTCGGTTTCCTTCTCATCAGTCAATATTTATATTGTTATTGCCTTCATTGCTTTTACCGTTTTTCTTATTTTCTGCATTGCTTTTATTCTGTCTATTTTATGCTCATTTTATGTCTATTTTACTGCTGTGAAGCACTTTGGGCTACAATTCTTCTATGGAAGGTGCTATACAAATAAAGATTATTATTATTATTATTATTATTATTATTATTACATGGTTATTCAGTGCAAGGGTTCAATTGTACTTCAGCCTGGAATCTGATAATTATATAACTGGCTCTCGATAAGGAAACTTCCGTCTTTCTTGCCGTTCAGGTTCTACAATCTAGACTGAACACGAAAAACAAATAGACTTGGGAGAACAGAGGGAATCCATCTAGTTTTAATAAAATGCTTAATATACTGTACCTCTTTACTGATACTGTGACATATGTACACTCTCAAAAAGTATCTGTTGGTATAATTACTATTAAAGGGGCACTTCACCAAAAAGCAATGCTGATGAAAAACTCTGATGTCATTGGGGACATTGAATCTTTGTTGTGGTTCAGGTTGTTCTGAAAAGAAAGATGTACATCACTTCTGCTCTGTTGTATGTGAGAGCGATGCTCTGTTGTATGTTAGAACTTTGTAAAGAAACTCAAAGTACTAAGAGCGATACACTGCTCTTTTGTTATATATTTTTTATTGAACAATCTTATCACACTTTTTTTTACTGTCCGTTCTATTTTATTATTTTTAGCCTATTTTAAACTGAATCAAACTGCACTTTTTTACTCTATCTAATCTATTCTATTTTATTATTTGTATTACTGAAGAACTGTGATTTGCCTTACCTTGCTACCTCTCTATCTCTTTGTATTTAATTTTCTATGCTCGCTTATGCCTGTATTTTTTTTACTGTTGTGAAGCACTTTGAACTGCAACCTCTGTATGAAAAGTGCTATACAAATAAAGTTATTATTATTACTTCATTGTACAATACAGGGTTGGGGTTTTACAAGCAGTTTTATAATAGTTGACCAGGCAAACCTAAAATATCACAAAGCAGCTGCAACCTCTTAGAGTTAATTACAGCTACATGCAATGATGTATAGATGAAAAAACAACAATACCTTGTTGTATAGGGACTGCTATCATTCAGCTGTAATTAACACAATGATTCAATGCCCCCGATGACATTACCAGTGAAATTCTGTTAGGGTTAGCCTTTGTAACCCTTTGTGACCCACATTACTTGCTAAATGTGTAAAAGCTAATCTTGGTTCATACCTGGCAGGGTCATTATCACATACCGGTATTTTTTTCTCCTGTGTAAATCTATGTAAAATCTGTGTAAAGTTTAACCAGCCAACCTTGAGTTCCTCTGCAGCCTCGTCAACAGGACACATCTGATGCTCCCTGTGTCTCCTGGCAGTCTGACACACCACACACAGCAGCTGCTGGTCCTCCAAACAGTACAGTAGCAGCCTCTCCCCGTGTTGCCGACACCTCCCCTCCAGCTCCTCTCCCCCAGACCTGCCAGCGCTCCCTTCAGACCGCCTCCTGCCATGGCTCTCCTCCACCTCCTCTCCCCCAGACCTGCCAGTGCTCCCTCCAGCCCCCCTCCTGCCTTGGCTCTCCTCTCCCCCAGTGCTCCCTCCAGCCCCCCTCCTGCCTTGGCTCTCCTCTCCCCCAGACCCGCCAGTGCTCCCTCCAGCCCCCCTCCTGCCTTGGCTCTCCTCTCCCCCAGTGCTCTCTCCAGCCCCCCTCCTGCCTTGGCTCTCCTCTCCCCCAGACCTGCCAGTGCTCCCTCCAGCCCCCCTCCTGCCTTGGCTCTCCTCTCCCCCAGTGCTCCCTCCAGCCCCCCTCCTGCCTTGGCTCTCCTCTCCCCCAGACCCGCCAGCGCTCCCTCCAGCCCCCCTCCTGCCTTGGCTCTCCTCTCCCCCAGACCTGCCAGCACTCCCTCCAGCCCCCCTCCTGCCTCTCCTCTCCCCCAGACCCGCCAGCGCTCCCTCCAGCCCCCCTCCTGCCTTGGCTCTCCTCTCCCCAGACCTGCCAGCGCTCCCTCCAGCCCCCCTCCTGCCTTGGCTCTCCTCTCCCCCAGACCCGCCAGCGCTCCCTCCAGCCCCCCTCCTGCCTTGGCTCTCCTCTCCCCCAGACCCGCCAGCGCTCCCTCCAGCCCCCCTCCTGCCTTTGCTCTCCTCTCCCCCAGTGCTCCCTCCAGCCCCCCTCCTGCCTTGGCTCTCCTCTCCCCCAGACCCACCAGCGCTCTCTCCAGACCGCCTCCTGCCTGCCGCAGCCTCTCCTCTCTCCTCGTCACCTGCCCTCTCCCTGGTACTGGCCTCTATGATGTTCCTCAGCACCAGGTTGGTGGTTGGCAGTTGGTTGGAGGAGGACGAGCGACAGACGGGGCATTGTCTCACCAGCTTGTCTTCCCAGAAGGTGTCCAGGCAGACCCTACAGAAGCTGTGGCTACAGTGCAGCACCACGGGGTCGTTGTACAGGTCGCAGCACATCGGACACGACATGTCGTCCTCCAGAGCCCAAAGTCTGGCTGCCATCTCTACTGTATGTGGTCCTATACTGGAAACCGTACGTCTGGAGCTTGAATAAGAGTGAAGCAAATGACTGTCAGTTTCGCTTGTATATTAACCTACGCAGACCATGTCAGGAATGCTGCTGAACAGGAAGAGTCTATCTGTGCACCTCCCATTCACTGTACACTGTGAGCTTTATCTAACGTACCTGTAAAGCAATAATACATGTGTTCTGGGTTTTTCCCAGCACAGGAAAATGTGTTAATAACCACCCAGACCAATTTGAATGACGAGAACATGTAACGATTTCACTGAGCCAGAACACAGGTGCAGACACAAACAAGCAGAGACGATGTGGAATCAGAGTATAACCCAAATGTCGGGTGTATTTAAAGCAGGGGTGTCAAACTCATTTTCACAGAGGGCCACATCAGCATTATGGTTGCCCTCAAAGGGCCAAAGACCGTATAAATGTTAATGTAATGTAAAATAAATGTAGCTACACATTTACATATTGTTAAACATGGTGTTTCTGTATTTATTACTTATTCAAGTTATACATATTGCATATTCATTTGCATAAATGTAAAAATATATGTTAGCTTATGTTATTTTAACAAATAATTTTAGTTTATCAGAACCCCATATTACTCCACCAATCAATGATCAAACCATTCAAGTAAATAACAAAGAAGAATATCATAAAATACAAGCTATGACATTAAGTTTGTTCAAAACCTTTTTGTCACAGTCAAGAGGGGCAGAACTAACAACTGTGAGCTGCAAAGAACACGTGGGACAGATGTAGCAGATGTTACAAAAACAAATGGCTGCACACAACCTTGCAGAGGCCATACATCCAACTAATGGAAGATGGAAAATGGAAGTTTAATTAACTTTAATTAACAGATTGCAGAATGGGTACAGTACAGTACAGCTCAATACACACAATTGTTAAGGGGATGCAGACCAGAGAAAGACTTTCGACTTGTTTACATCAGGGTCCCCCATTTTCAATTCGTAATGAAATTGCTATTATGTGTCTGCATGAACACACAACTGTAACTGTACTCAAAAATAACAAAATAAGGGTTGTCTCAGTTCACAACTATATTGGTCAAGTTTTGGGTGGGACTTGTTTGCGTCCCTACAGCTTCTTATTCAATTGAGCGAGATGCTCGGTTATGTCACACAGCCAGTTTGCATCTGACAGTTCAGACAATATTTCTTCAACCCTTTGTTACCTATTCCGCCTGGATCTTTTTTGTATTTTGGGCTGTAAAATTGTCAAAGAATGTCTGAGGAGTAAGTGCTTTTGGCTTTTTTCCTTTGTTACCTCAGATGTTCAACATACATGTATGTGTAAGAATGTGTAATAACTAAGGCTGTCAAAGTTAAAGCTTTATTAACGCATTAACCCACAATTATTTTAACACTGCTATTTTTTAACCCAATATTAATGTAAAAAAAAAAAAAAATTTTTTTACCTGAGCTCTTGGGGGGCCACATCAAATGACGTGGCGGGCCGGATTTGGTGTCAAACTCACGGCCCGCGGGCCAAATCCGGCCCGCCACGTCATTTGATGTGGCCCCCCAAGAGCTCAGGTAAAAAAAAAAAAAAAATGTATTTTTTTGTTTTTTTACATTAATATTGGGTTAAAAAATAGCAGTGTTAAAATAATTGTGGGTTAATGCGTTAATAAAGCTTTAACTTTGACACCCTTAGTTATTACACATTCTTACACATACATGTATGTTGAACATCTGAGGTAACAAAGGAAAAAAGCCAAAAACACTTACTCCAATATAGTTGTGAACTGAGACAACCCTTATTTTGTTATTTTTGAGTACAGTTACAGTTGTGTGTTCATGCAGACACATAATAGCAATTTCATTACGAATTGAAAATGGGGGACCCTGATGTAAACAAGTCGAAAGTCTTTCTCTGGTCTGCATCCCCTTAACAATTGTGTGTATTGAGCTGTACTGTACTGTACCCATTCTGCAATCTGTTAATTAAAGTTAATTAAACTATCTTCCATTAGTTGGATGTATGGCCTCTGCAAGGTTGTGTGCAGCCATTTGTTTTTGTAACATCTGCTACATCTGTCCCACGTGTTCTTTGCAGCTCACAGTTGTTAGTTCTGCCCCTCTTGACTGTGACAAAAAGGTTTTGAACAAACTTAATGTCATAGCTTGTATTTGATGATATTCTTCTTTGTTATTTACTTGAATGGTTTGATCATTGATTGGTGGAGTAATATGGGGTTCTGATAAACTAAAATTATTTGTTAAAATAACATAAGCTAACATATATTTTTACATTTATGCAAATTAATATGCAATATGTATAACTTGAATAAGTAATAAATACAGAAACACCATGTTTAACAATATGTAAATGTGTAGCTACATTTATTTTACATTACATTAACATTTATATGGTCTTTGGCCCTTTGAGGGCAACCATAATGCTGATGTGGCCCTCTGTGAAAATGAGTTTGACACCCCTGATTTAAAGGATCCAGAATTAATTAGCAGGTGGAGAAGAGCCGTCCTTTCTTAGCAAGCCAGGAAAGAGGACCAATTATCCACAAACCCTAAGCCCTGTTCTTCACAGTATTTTTCCAGCCATCGGTGTAAGGAAGCTGTCCTACTCTTGAACTCATCATCATGCCCGTTTACAGGCAGGGCGCCAGAGAAGATTAATCGATGCCGACACATCTTTCTGGCAAAGTCAGAAAGCCTAGCTATGTTAATCCTTGTGACCTCAGAGATGTTCATCCTACAATCATTATTTCTGACGTGTATAACAATATGATCAAATGTATCTTCATTCCATTCCTATTCAGTATTTTTGGTGCATGGTGGGGCTACCCGTTTGTTTACGTTCACATCACGGATTGGGCCTTTAAAAAGCTCAATCAGTTTATAGATCATGAGTCAGCACATTGCCGCTACATCAACTCACTGAACATGACTCAGCAGCCTGTGTTTGTGATTGACGTGTCATGACTCAATAGTTGGAGGGTATGGCTGAAAAAAGTTTGAAAACCGCTGGTGTTGGAGACATAGATTATGTTTTTTATTGGTGTTAGATACATAGTTTATGGTTTTTATTGGTGTTGGATACATAGTTTATGGTTTTTATTGGTGTTGGATACATCGTTTATGGGTTTTATTGGTGTTAGATACATAGCTTCTGGTTTCTATTGGTGTTGGATTCATAGTTTATGGTTTTTATTGCTGTGAGATTCATAGCTTATGGTTTTAATTGCTGTTAGATTAATAGCTTATGGTTATATTATCGTACTTGGCCATCGCGTCCCGCTCTTAAGCCATACCGAGATATACCTCATCTCATGTACCTACTGTACACCATCAACGAAAAACAAATACACCCATCACCTGGAGAGGATGGACCCTTCTGTGGTTGATACCATCCGGAATGCGCATGCTCCCTCCACTGTCGCACTTTACGCGGGCAGATGGCGTATGTTCCAAGAGTGGTGTAAGGCGGGGGGCCGGGACCCAGTCTCCTGCCCCCTGGATGCTGTCCTTGGTTACCTCCAGTCTCTCCTTGATAGACTGTCGGCTTCGACGGTGAGGGTATATGCAGCAGCTATATCCTCCTATCATGAGGGATTTGAGGGGGATGTCTTGTTCAGCCACCCTCTTGTGAAGCGTTTCCTGCTTGGCGCTCGACGCGTTAAGCCGGTGCAACGCTCGTTGGCTCCGAGTTGGGATCTTCAATTGGTCCTCGGTCGGTTGTCCTTGGCCCCGTTTGAGCCGCTTGAGCAAGCGCCGTTGGGACGGCTGTCATTCAAGACCGCGTTCTTGCTGGCTGTCACCTCCGCTAAACGCGTGGGTGGGCTCTGTGCTCTTTCGGTACGTCCAGAGTGCCTGTCTTTTCGTTCCGATTGCGGTGCCACTCTGCGGCCTAATCCTACTTTCGTGCCTAAAAATATCCGGAGTTCCTTCCGCTGCAGGGATATTGTGGTTCAGGCGTTTCTTCCGCCTCCTCACGCTAGTGAGTTAGATGCGGGCCTTCACCTGTCATGTCCAGTCCGTGCTTTGGGAATTTACCTCAGCCGTACTCAGGACCTCAGGGTTACCGATCAGCTTTTTGTCTGTCACGGTGGCTCTCGTGCCGGTAAGGCACTATCGAAACAGCGCCTGTCCCATTGGTTGTGCGAGGGCATTGCCCTCTGCTACACGTTGGCCGGGCTGGATCCCCCTGGGGGCGTCAGGGCGCACTCCACTCGTGGGGTGGCAGCCTCTGCCGCTCTGCTGGGTGGGGCCTCGGTGGAGGACATCTGTGCTGCAGCTTCATGGTCCTCCCCGGGCCCCTTTGTAAGGTTTTACCTCATGGACATGACCGGGGGTTCTGTCTCCCAGGCGGTTCTGGGGTCTGTGGCCTCTCCTGCTTCCTGTCCTTTGGTAGGGTAGCAGGAGTGTGTGGGTATGGGCCACAGTGTGTTGGGTCATACGTGGTTCCGCCTGTGCTGTGTGTTCAATTGGTTCTAGTTCCCTCTTGCTCGCACTCCGGTGGAGTTGACTGCGCCCCCCCTTCATTAGGAAGGATGGGGTGATGGGACTCCCCAACCCCTTGATGTGGGCTTACGGGTCCTCAGGGGGTGCATCTGTCGGGCCTCGCGTCCGCTCTACCCCATATCTCGGTATGGCTTAAGAGCGGGACGCGATGGCCAAGTACGATAATATAACGACAGGTTATGTATATAACCTAGTTATATGAGTACTGGCTAAGCGTCCTGCTCTTAAGCGGCCCTGAGTTCCCTTGGGGAATCTTTTCCTGGAAACGGGTTCTTTGCGAGGAAGAGTGTTTGGTGACCATGCCTAGTATCTTATAGAGTACGCCTCTATAGGGGCGGGGCCCGGCAGGTGATGGGTGTATTTGTTTTTCGTTGATGGTGTACAGTAGGTACATGAGATGAGGTATATCTCGGTATGGCTTAAGAGCGGGACGCTTAGCCAGTACTCATATAACTAGGTTATATACATAACCTGTCGTTTTTATTGGTGTTGGATACATGGCTTGTGGTTTTTATTGGTGTTGGATACATACAGTAGCTTGTGGTTTTTATTGGTGTTGGATACATACCGTAGCTTGTGGTTTGTATTGGCGTTGAATACATAGCTTGTGGTTTTTATTGGCGTTGAATACATACCTTGTGGTTTTTATTGGCGTTGAATACATAGCTTGTGGTTTTTATTGGCGTTGAATACATAGCTTGTGGTTTTTATTGGCGTTGAATACATAGCTTGTGGTTTTTATTGGCGTTGAATACATAGCTTGTGGTTTTTATTGGTGTTCTCTCTATTCAAGGCCACATTTGCTTTCTAGGTTCACAGTGTAATGATTGACTAAACGTTATGCCAGGTCATGGGACGCCGGCTAATGATTTACTCCTAGTATTACATGAATAGTTGGACTTATAAAACCTCAGCCAGGAGGCCTATAATTCACCTTTACACACATGTTCTTACAGACAGTGAACTTAAGGTTTCCTAAGTGTTTGGCCTTGTGTATGAGAGCTCCTGAAATAAACACTTTAATGCCAGTATAAGTACGTTTTGAGCTGCACCATTCTGACTCCAACAGTATAGTACCATTCTGACTCCTAGTGTCTACAGCACCATTCTGACTCCAACAGCGTCTACAGTACCATTCTGACTCCTACAGTGTCTACAGTACCATTCGGACTCCTACAGTGTCTACAATAGCTCTGAAAATCTGACACACAACACAATGTTGGTACAAACAAAAACCCAGTGGTAGAATCACACAAGATGAAGACATGAAGACATGGCCTCATTCATCCTTCTGCACTAAAAGGTGTGTTTGGAACTTTGTGTATGTATAGTTGAGAATGATTGATTACTGTCAGGTTATACCTAAAATCAATAGGCTAATTTGTGTTTAATGGACTTCACAATACTATACTCTATCAATAGCACACCTTTATTTTATATCCATGTGTATCTGAAACAGAAGCAATATCAAAGTCATGTGCTACATTATTTTGATCCACACAGACAATACATCACTGCTGTCATATGGAGAACATCTGCATGAAAGAACACGTTTCATGACTGTTATTGATGAAACCCATTCTAATCCAGTGTCTTATTTCAAAACAGCATGGCCATCATCAATCTGCATGTAAGATCCGTTTGTCTTTATTCCAGATTTTTTTTTTTCATATTTAAAGTTTATACTTTTCACAAGCAAGACAATACATACATAACAAGACAAACTAAGACAAAAATAATAATAATAATAATAATAATAATAATAATAATAATAATAATAATAATAATAATAATAATAATAATAATAATAATAATAATAATAATAATAATAATAATAACAATAACAACAAGGGGGTGAGGGGGGGGGGGTTGCAGAGTGTTACAAAGGTTCAGTACACAAACATATTCCAGATAGTGATCTAATAAAGTTCAGGGGACCTTGAAGGCCATCGGGCCTATCACTCTCTTGAAGAGATAGAGCAGCCTGTTCCATTGATAACAAGTCCATGAAGTCCTTGCGCCAGTTCTCCAAACTGAAGCAGTTCGGTTTGCGTTCTTTCCAGTTCATTAAAATAATCCGTTTGCATGCTAGAAAAGCCAGTGCTACAATATTATTTACAATCTTTGCTTGAGCAGTGTCCATTTTACACCCAATATACACGTTATAGGGCAAGGATTAATGTCAATTTGGAGAGTAACTGACAGGTCCTCAGCAATGTCCAACCAAAATGTCCTAACAAGCGGGCAGTGCCACAGCAAGTGCATGAGCGTACCCTCTACTCCACACCCATGCCAGCACAATTTGGGTAGGGTGTGATTCATTTTATTCAGTGTACAGGGTGCAGGGACGTGCACAGGACTTTAGAGGGGCAGGTGCTCAAAGGCTGAAAAGGGCACTACACTTGTGTGTATATATTAACCGAGTGCGTGTAGCGCGCAAGCACGATTTTTAAGGGCCCTTTTCGGGCGGGGGCCCCCTTTTTATGTTTTTTGGGGGGTTTTGGTGATCAAATATTGAATATTGAACTACTATACTCCTTGAAAGACACTTTTATCACTGACTTAAAAGGCCCATACATCTCCATAAATGTTCAGGGGGGAGGGAATAAGTGCTTACACCCCAAGAAGTGCTGTATATTCTGTATTGTTTAATATAAATGCATTTTTTATTCCAATCCCGATTTGTATTTGAGATTCCCAAATCCCATCGGACTTGACTTCTTCGTGTCCCTCAATGAGTGTAATACCAGCATTCAACCGTATGCACCACAGCGGTTTCTATCATCATCATCATCACCACCCACGCTATGCATAAAATATATAGGTCCGCGGAGAGGCAAGCTGAGGAGGCCGTGCAAACTGCAATGAAATATGGGGCATCTCTCTCTCTTTACCTAATATTTTGATTCTATCCTGACATTTTTCAGTTGGAAGGGCAGTCTATGTGTAACGGTAAAAAAAAATATATATATATATTTTTTTCTTTTTTTTCAAAAAGGGCACTTTTTTGATGAGGCTCAAAAAGGCAGGTGCTCAAGCACCCCTTGGCCTCTATGTGTGCACATGCCTGATCAGGGACGTGCACAGGACTTTAGAGGGGCAGGTGCTCAAAGGCTGAAAAGGGCACTATACCTGTGTGTGTTTTAACCAAGCGCGCGTAGTGCACAAGCCAGACTTTTAAGGGCCCTTTTCGGGCGGGGGGGCCCCTTTTTATGCTTTTTGGTGGGTTTTGGTGATCAAATATTGAATATTGAACTATAATAATCAGTGCAGGAGCTCACTTATCCTTGAAAGACACTTTTATCACTGACTTAAAAGGCCCATACATCTCCATAAATGTTCAGGGGGGAGGGAATAAGTGCTTACCCTACAGACCCCAAGAAGTGCTGTATATTCTGTATTGTTTAATATAAATGCATTTTTTATTCCAATCCCGATTTGTATTTGAGATTCCCAAATCCCATCAGACTTGACTTCTTCGTGTCCCTCAGTGAGTGTATGTTAAGAGCTACAGGTGTCTCTATCTATCTCAACACCGATTCGAGATAAAACCCTGTGGCCGCTCGATATCCCCCAGCAAGGTGCTAAACTCGCCAAGTTCTCGAGTCAATTCCTAATCCTAATCACGTTTATTTCATAGTAACTGGTTAGTTTTATCCATTTCATATGAAATATAAACTTATAAGAGTTGTTAACCTCTTCATTGTTTGTAATAAACAGAATGTCTGCTTGGGAAAACTCCTTTCATTGAATAGTCATATTCACAGCAATACTATTTAATAGGTAGTACTATTAATAATAGTGTAATATTAGCGTATAATATTAATAATCATTTCCATAAGACCAGGTCGAAAACACGCCATACTTTTGACTCCAACCTGGGTACAGACGTAAGAATTACTGAATAGTCATTGATATAACTTTAGCTAGAAACAGTAACCAGCAAAGGATTGAATCTGTAATCAGGCTACCAGGACATAATTACCTCCCGTTTACCTCAGATGAAAGCAAGGCAAAAAACAAAGCAAGGACATAAAAAACTCATCAAAGACGAAATCAACATCTTTCGCCTAAAGAACAATAAAACCTCTATAGTTTTTAAAAATCATCACAAAAGATGAGCTAAGAGCCTAACACAGCTCTTCAAATCTAAAACAGAAAAGATAGTGATGCCATCCTAGGGAAAAGCTCACAGTCAAAACATCCAAATTTCAAGTCCCAATACACCGTGCGACTTTGAAATGGAGATAAAAAAAGTCACGAAAGCAAGCCGGCCCCTTTTCATGTGTGAACATCACTTTTTATACAGCTGTAAAGGGTTAACCGTTGCAGCCAGTGGAGTGCATTTTCCTTACAGAAGCCCAAGGTCAGCACACGGTGGAATCACACATTCCTAATGCACCCAGCATTAACAGGGAACGGAACAATTGCACTGCTGTGATATACAAGATAATACATGGTCCTTCAGCATATACAATAAACATATATTTAATCCTCTATTTATATATGTTAATGCTTAATATACTACATCATACAAGTGCCACAAGACAGAGAGAGAACAGGATGTCAATACAAAAAGGGTCACTGTAGTTTGTGGCACTTCAACACCCCCTCTGTCATCCTGGTTCTCCTGACTCCTGGAGTCCTGAAGCACGGTCACTGTCCTAATAACGTCTGTGAGGGGGAACGGGATGGCAAATGCTGGGTCACGCTTGCTGTGACTCTCAACAGTGTAATACCAGCATTCAACTGTATGCGCCACAGCGGTTTCTATCATCATCATCATCATCATCATCATCACCACCCACGCTATGCATAAAATATATAGGTCCACGCAGAGGCACGCTGAGGAGGCCGTGCAAACTGCAATGGAATATGGGGCATCTCTCTCTCTTTACCTAATATTTTGATTATATCCTGACATTTTCAGTTGGAAGGGCAGTCTATATGCGTAACGATTTTCTTTTTAAATGGCACTTTTTTTTAGGCTCAAAAAGGCAGGTGCTCAAGCACCCCTTGGGCTCTATGTGTGCACGTGCCTGAGCTGGAGGGGAAAACGATAAGGACTACAAAACCACGACAGGGAACTACAACTAGACATGACACATCACATTAGGAGCGCCTGATCAGGGCACAAAACACATAACAGTAGTTTTGACCATTCCCTTCGCCGCGCGATATCCCAGGTTAAGGACCTTGAAGCGGATTCATGCGGTGACGGGAAGCCAGTGCAGGTCCCTAAGAAGTGGGGTAACATGGGCTGACTTTGGTAGTTTGGAGATCAGGCGGGCGGCTGCATTCTGGATGAGTTGAAGAGGCTTGGTGGCTGTGGTCGGTAGACCAGCGAGCAGTGCATTGCAGTAGTCTAGGCAAAACATGACTGTTGATTGAACAAGGAGTTGAGTGGCTTCTTTTGTCAGGAAGGGGCGGATCCTTCTGACATTGCTCAGGAGGAATCTGCAGGTTCTGGTCGTTGCGGCAATTTGAGCGGAGAGGTTCAGCCGATCGTCAAGGACTACACCAAGGTTCTTGGCGGTCGGGGATGAGGCCACGGCTACATTTTCCACTGTGATGGAAAGGTTGGTCAACGGGGAGGATTTGGCCGGCAGG
The DNA here is from genome assembly GCF_963971535.1 of Notolepis coatsorum. Lineage (NCBI taxonomy): Eukaryota > Metazoa > Chordata > Actinopteri > Aulopiformes > Paralepididae > Notolepis > Notolepis coatsorum. Next base: position 61,234,615 of record NC_140173.1, on the reverse strand, counting down.
TGAAGCAATTCTGTTTAGCTTAGGTTCAGTTTGAGGTGGTTGGTCTTCATACAGACAGAGATGTCAGGCAGACAGGCAGAGATTCGCTCAGAGACATGTATATCTGAAGGAGGAAAGGAGAGGAAGAGTTGAGTATCATCGACATAGCAATGATACGAGAAGGCATGAGACGTACTAATGTTACCCACATATTTAGTGTAGAGGGAGAAGAGGAGGGGTCCAAGGACTGAGCCCTGGGGCACACCCGTTCGAAGGGGACGGGGGACCGACAGGGTTCCTCTCCATGATACTCGGTAGGAGCGGTTGTCGAGGTAGGATGTCAGCCATGCCAGCACAGAGCCAGTCACTCCCATTCCTGCGAGGGATGCTAAGTGCAGAGCCTCTGTGACCGCTATGAGGGCCATCTCTGGGGTGTGACCAGTCCTGAAGCCTGACTGATTAGGGTCTAGGAGGCCATTCTGTAAGAGATAGAGATCAGTAAGTTGGTTGGATACAGCACATTCAAGTGATTTAGAAAGGAAGGAGAGAAGAGAGACAGGACGATACTACTATCTAATATGCTTCTATGTCTATACTACTATCTACTATGCTAATATGTCTATACTACTACCTACAATACTACTGTCTATACTACTATCTACTATGCTACTATGTCTATACTACTATACTACTATGTCTATACTACTATGCACTCAGAGTGTAGCACTCAAGTACAACACTGTGTGAGAAACACTGACCCTTAGCTGCCAGAGTTGTACCCTTCCTGCTGATTGTTGTTCATTATTTGTAAGTCTCTTTGGATAAAAGCGTTCAGCTAAATTACTAAATGTAAATGTAATCAAAGTATAAGGAGCAGTACTAAGTGCACTGTAATATACATGTAGCGACTATCCTGATGTCCTGGTAGGCGCTCGGCTGGGTGTGGGAAATCCATGTTTTTGATGTGCAATTATAGATTAACGTAATGTCCAGGTGGTATCACTTGCCGTTGGGTGAAGTTCCCATTTAATTCAAGTGCTTTACATAAATACAGAATACATGGTTGCCGAGCGAAACAATTGATTATAGAAAATTATATTTGATGATAGCGAGGGTGCATACGGTAAAAACGTGAGACCTCTCCGTCACCCATACCTGATTGCGCAATAGCCTACACCTGTGTGCCTATATTCAAAACCCATGCGCTCTGCGCCGCCACCCAGTGATGAACTTAACAAACTACAGACATACCACAAAAACAATCAAATAGCTCCTACAATATGTAGCAACCTGGAAAATATGCCTATTATCCAGATGTGCTGACTTGCCTTTTATCTCCCCTTTGTGCACAAAGACATGTTGACTAGTTTCCATTGATATTCTCACGAACAATGATGCGAGCTCCTCCTTCTTCTATCGCTGGAATATGGATTATGAACAGGATTACTGGACCATACTCTATCAGTCTTTTCCCTGTGTGACTAGTTGGCGACCAGCAGGGGGCGGTGGCAGGCAGAGAGTGTCGGAGAGAGATGGAAGGAAATATATGGAAGCGGAGGAGGGGAGACGCTCTCTTCTGCTTGGGATGTTGCTGTGAACGGTCGCAGCTGCGACGGGAGGTGCTTTGGAATAGTCCCGTTAAAGAACCCCCAGAGAGCCCCGCCGGAGCGAGCGACGGGTTATCATAGGAGTATCCGTGATAGTGCGTGAGTAAGAGAGTCTGGAGCTAACGAGACTAACGTCTAACGTTATCGGGTTATAGTAGTTACTGTGTGCGGTATAGTAGTATGCTGTTAACGGCTCCGTCTGACTTCAGTAGACTACCGGGCACGCAGCGCTGAAGAGACCGGTGGTATAGCCAGCCACGTTGCGCCACAGAATAATCGTGTAACAGGTGAGCTGTTTGGGACCCAGAGTGTAGCTGCAGTGTTAGTGAGGGCGAGCTTAGATACGTGCGTGGACCAAACCAGTTGCCTACAACCAGTCTGCTCCGGCTGCCTACAACCAGTCTGCTCCGGCTGCCTACAACCAGATCTACACCTGGCTGCCTGCAACACACGGGAGTTCGTCCCGACCAACAGAGGTCGCCATCACCCAGCACACGCTCTCAGCTCAACACTGCCTCTCTGCTCCAGCTCCGCCTGCTAGTCCCCTCGCAGAGAGTGTTCGACGCCATCTTGCCTTCCGGACGACGGTGGCGCGGCGAGGCCGCCATGTTGGTTGAGTACAATTGAGCATCTACGCTCCGGAGCTATTACACAGTACACAGTGTGGTGCGGCCCGCGGGCGAAGATAACATTGCCAACCACAGTTCTAGGGGTACCCCATTAACAATACATGCCGGCATTAGCATAGGGCTTTTGTAAAGGTATTTGTGGGCCCACCTTTTGATTTCTTTTAATTTTCTTTGAGTGTGATAACGGTAGGTTATGTAGATAACCTAGTTATATTAGTATTGGCTGAGCGTTCCGCTCTGAGCCGTATGAGATATTCTATCTCCTATGATACCTAATGTATCTCCCTACGAACAAAAAAATACATGCACCACACCTGTATGGGGCTCCGCCCCCATGGTGGCACCGCCCATATAGCAGTGACGGTAGTCACCACACACCCTTCCTCGCCAAAAACCCGTCCCAGGAAAAGATTCCTCAAGAGGGAACTCAGGGCCGCGCAGAGCGGAACGCTCAGCCAATACTAATATAACTAGGTTATCTACATAACCTACCGTTATATGCCGTATTTGCTATCGCGTTCCGCTCTGAGCCGTATGAGATATGGGGAAGAGCGGACGCGAAGCCCGACAAATGTACCCCCTGAGGACCCGTAAGCCCACATCAAGGGGTGCGGGGAGCCCTGTCACCCCATCCTCCCTAATGAAGGGGGGCGCAGTCAACTCCACCTGAATGCGAACAAGAGGGAAACTAGAACCCCTTGAACACACCGTACAGGCGGAACCACGTGTGACTCAACACACTGTGGCCCATACCCATACACTCCTGCTACCCGACCAAAGGACGGGAAGCAGGAAAGGCCACAGACCCCAGAACCGCCTGGGAGACAGAACCCCCGGTCATGTCCATGAGGAAAAACCTTACAAAGGAGCCCGGGGAGGACCATGAAGCTGCAGCACAGATGGCCTCCACCGAGGCCCCACCCAGGAGAGCGGCAGAGGCAGCCACCCCACGAGTGGAGTGCGCCCTGACGCCCCCAGGGGGATCCTGCCCAGCCAACGTGTAGCAGAGGGTAACACCCTCGCACAACCAATGGGACAGGCGCTGCTCCGACAGTGCCTTACCAGCACGAGCCCCACCGTAACAGACAAAAAGCTGGTCGGTAACCCTGAAATCCTGAGTACGGCTGAGGCAAATCCCCAAGCACGGACTGGACATGACAGGTGAAGGCCCGCATCTAACTCACTAGTGTGAGGAGGAGGACGAAACGCCTGAACCACAATATCCCGGGAGCGGAAGGAACTCCGGATATTCTTAGGCACGAAAGCAGGATCAGGTCGCAGAGTGACACCGCAATCGGTCCGAAAAGACAGGCACTCTGGACGTACCGAGAGAGCACAGAGCTCACCTACGCGTTTAGCGGAAGTGACAGCCAGAAGGAACGCGGTCCTGAAGGACAGCTGTCCCAACGGCGCCTGCTCGAGCGGCTCAAACGGGGCCAAGGACAACCGACCGAGGACCAATTGAAGATCCCAAGTCGGAGCCAAGGAGCGTTGCACCGGCTTAACGCGTCGAGCGCCAAGCAGGAAACGCTTCACAAGAGGGTGGCTGAACAAGAGATCCCCTCAAACCCCTCATGATAGGAGGATATAGCTGCTGCATATACCCTCACCGTCGAAGCCGACAGTCTATCAAGGAGAGACCGGAGGTAACTAAGGACAGCATCCAGGGGGCAGGAGACTGAGTCCCGGCCCCCCGCCTTACACCACACTTGGAACATACGTCATCTGCCCGCGTAAGCGAAGCTCCAAGCAGGAAACGCTTCACAAGAGGGTGGCTGAACAAGACATCCCCTCAAACCCCTCATGATAGGAGGATATAGCTGCTGCATATACCCTCACCGTCGAAGCCGACAGTCTATCAAGGAGAGACTGGAGGTAACTAAGGACAGCATCCAGGGGGCAGGAGACTGAGTCCCGGCCCCCCGCCTTACACCACACTTGGAACATACGTCATCTGCCCGCGTAAGCGCGACAGTGGAGGGAGCATGTGCATTCCAGATGGTAACACCATCAGGATCAAGAACCTGCGCCCCTCAACGTACCCGTCCCAACAACTGACCTAACAGATGTATGGGGAAGAATCCCTGGCGGCACGGCATCGGTCCCAGACCCGCCTGGCCATGTCCAGACGTAATCCTCACCCGTCAGGATGAGGGCCGCCCCGTGACAGTACACCTGCACCCACATTCTCCCTGCCGGGGATGTGGGGAGCCCTCAGGCCGCGCAGATGGAGGACGCCCATAGCCAGCCGCCCGCCGCCTGGTGCAGACAGGGGGAGCGTACTCCTCCCTGTCTGTCGATACACGACACTGACGTTGTATCGTCCGTCCTGATCAACACCATTTGTGGACCAGAAGGACCGCTTTCAACACCAACACATTGAACGTAGCGCAGACCGGGCAGCATGGTTTGCCAGCTGCCCCCTACTGCGTTGGCCCGACGCATCACCAGCGAGGGAGGTGAGACAGGAGTGAGACAGCGCCGTAACCGTCCTAGGACGGAACCTCCCGAGCGTGTTGACAACACGCTCTGAGATGGATGCCCATAGCCCTCCAACCGTTGACTGGGAAGAGGAATACTCTACAACCAGTCTACAGCAACCCCAGGCTGGTAGAGACCTGCCTGGTACGAGACCTGACGATCCACCTTGACCGCGAAGGACCAGAACGTCATCAGGGCAGAACACTCCGTAACCCCGGACGACGCAGAGGCCCCAGTGCGGCCTCCACGCACTTGGTGAAGATGCGGCGAGCCAGAGAAAACCGAACGGCAGCCTCTGGTACTCTAACCCTGCAAAGGAAGCGTAGGTAAGCCCTAGGATGGAAGATCGGGGATGCGCATACGCATCCTACAGGTCTATGGAGGAGAACCAGACCCCCACCTGACAGTGTTCAACAGGTAGGAGACGATCCAAAAAATGCTGAACCTTCCCATGGGACAGGTCCAGCCTGGGTCTTACACCCCTCCCTCCCGACTTCTCGGGCAGAGAACACCGGGAGGAGAACGCCACGACGATGGCTTGCTTCGTCCACAGAGATTGGATCTCGTTGACCAGAGCTGTCACAGCTGGAGACCCCGACAATAGGGTCTGTACCAAACCTGAAAACGGGTGGGGTTGTGTAAACACAAGTCCCCGCCTCAGCGTTCTCTCCATCCACCTCGACATATGATACTGCCGTAGTCATATGTGACGACACTCCCAACGCACCCGCCGTCACGTGGCGCAGGTCCGCTAGGAACCGTAGATAGTTGGCCCGGTCCCCCCGCTGTGCGTAGCCAAACCTGGAACCGTGCGAGGAGCGCGTTCCGTGTCGGAACACCTGACCCTGGCACCACCCACGAGGCAATCGCACCCAAGGGGGAACCCCGACAGAAAGGGCCGGTCTGATACGGGGGGCTTCCGATGAAAAAAGCCCCCCCACTGAACACCCCTCCAGAACATGCTGAAGGAGTTGTTCTGCAGCCGGACATGCAAGGTGTAAGTCCCCCATGGGTTCCTACACACCGTAGCCCTGCAGTGATATTACTACCACCCCAAATCATGTGAGCTGCGACCACTTGCCAATATTCCAGGAGTGGGAGGCACCAACATGATACCAGGCCTGGCGAAGGCGAGGCCGGGGAAGCCCGCACTGTGTGCCTCAAAAGGTTTCGAGCCCCCCTGCTGACAACACTTAAGTTGACAGACGTAACACCAGGCTCAACCAACACAGATCAAGGTGTGGGAGCCGCTTGACAGCACAACATTCTCACGGACAGACCCAGGCTCAGCCATAAACTGGGTGTCAGCCCCTGTCCCCATGAGAAGCGAAAAGGGGGGCCGCCCGCGCATCAACGAAGGCACGCGGCCCGCAGCCAAAGGAAACAATCAGAGCCCACTTCTTCCGCTGGTGTTGGGGAAGGGAGCGATCGGAGAGCGGGCTGCTCGCGGCAGGACGGTGACGGCTTGTTTGTTCAAGCCGAACCCATCCTACATGGCCGATCCCTCGGCCGCCAAGGCTGTCGGCCTTGTGGACACCTGTCGAATCGACGCCCAGGATACCTCTGGCGGGGGAAAAACATGGCCGCCTTTCGAGGGCCCCGTCATCGCCGCTGACGAGGCCGTGCTCTCTCTTCTTCTGGCTGCGCGGTGTGAGGCGGTGTAGGGCCTAGGACAATACCGCCCGCGCTCCAGCAGAAGACCAAAATCCCCTGCGGAGAGGGGAACCCTGAGCGGTTATAGCTTGCGGCTGGGTCAAAGCTAATAACGTCAACAACCTCGCGCGATGTGTCGACGTCGGCTGGCCCTCAAGGCCCCTCCACCAGACACCATTTTTCTAATAGAAAAAAACAGCAATTCGAACACAGTTCTAATCGTTGCCAATTCCATACCGTGGCGGTACAAGCCTTAACAGCCCACCAGCCACTCGCCAGGCCGACCCACCCATGGTGTCGGCCGGGCGGGGCATTGTTTCAATATATCAAAAACAAAGGACTGATGTTAACATGGAGCACCAGTGGTGATTGCAAACAGCACCCTCCACTGTGGTGTGCACCATGAAAGGGTTAAATGAATAAAAGAGCTAAACCACAAAAAACTGTAGAATGAGCAAACCCATACACACAAAGTTTAAGGGGAGACGGACCAGACCCGTCTTCATTCAAAATATTCACAACAGGACACCAGCCCTAGTTTAGCCCATTTACCAAAAAAGGTAAACAAAGCCCCCCCCCCGCACTACTCCCCCAGTATACCGATTGACCGTCAGTATGAATGGTTTGAGAGGAGAGAAAACTGTAGCAAGACAGACCTTCTCATAGCAGAGTGACAAAACGAAACAATAGCCCCCTACACAGGGCCGCCCCAGGAGGTGGGGGGCCTCGCGTCTAAAAACGCACAGGGCCTCACATTTCTCCCAGGCGGCCCTGCCCTTATACTACTGCAGCCTAGCGCCAGGCGATGTGGGACCCAAGACAACAATTGCCTGTGCACAGACACGCAACATGTTTACCATGTCGGCTGGACCCATAGCCCCACTACCCGACGCCAACCCAGATGGGAACACCGTTCAACAAACCCCGCCGGAACACAAGGTAAAATACCTGGCTAGGAAACCTAGCCACGACTTACCCTGTTGTCAACCCATTTACCCGAAAAAGGTAAATAGAACTCAGCAAAAAAAAACACAACAGCTACCGACTGACCTTCATTGATGAACCGGGCAAGAGGAGGGAGAGTGACAACATCTCACGGCGGAGACATTAAAACAGCATAGCAATTAGCAGTAGTAATAGCATGCGGCATTAGCGATAGCATGTAGCATAGCTTTAGATGTTTTAGCAGCACGCCCAAGACAGCTTGGAAACCGTTCCCTGCAGAGAACGTTCACCAAACCATCCTGCCCCCGGCGCCAACACACAACATGGTTGTGTTAACAAAACAAACCAGCATTACTAACACTAATACCCATGCCTGAAGACACAGGGCCTACCTGAGTACAAGCTGGCCCGACAGCCAGCCTTGTACAGCTGAACCTCGATGTGCTGTCATCAAACGAGGAACATCAACACAGGCCCGTCGTGTCGCCGAAAACATGCGTCGAAGATGCCAGGGGCCAGCAACCTCCGGTAAGCTTCCAACATTATGACTCTGATCTTTTCATCCTACTAGTTATCGTACGGTGCACGCATCCGAGTACGCTGGGACGAAAATAGAGGAAGGGTGTGTGGTGACTACCGTCACTGCTATATGGGCGGTGCCACCATGGGGGCGGAGCCCCATACAGGTGTGGTGCATGTATTTTTTTGTTCGTAGGGAGATACATTAGGTATCATAGGAGATAGAATATCTCATACGGCTCAGAGCGGAACGCGATAGCAAATACGGCATATAACGGGTTTGTTCTTTAATAATATTTTCCCATCTAATTAACCCTTTCCCTGTGGGGAAGTTACAGACCTGGTGCATTATAAATAAAGCCTTGAGAGGTATTATTCTTGCCGAATAATTAAAGCCTGCTGGAGGTATTATACAGGGTGAAGACCCAGACGTGGGCGATGAGTCAAACACATTGAAGTATATTATCCCTGATATTAACCCAGAGGTGGGTGTATAATATACGTGTTTATGAGGTATGGACAGTGATGGGCAAGCTACTTGGAAAATGTAGCAAGCTACACTACAAGTTACTCTTGATTAAATATAGCTCAACTACAATGGAAGCTATCCCCAGAGAAATGTAGCAAGCTACACTACAAGAACATGTAAAAAATAGCTAGCTACATCGGCACTACTTTTTTTTTTTTTTTTTTTACTTCGTGACCAAGTTTCCACCAAACAAATAGGCAGGAAAAAAAATTCTCAGTTTGATTATTTATTATAAAACTGAAACAAGCCCTCGGTCTGGCTTTTTGTGTCATCCTTTTAACATGAACTTGTATTACACACTTCTTCAATATCTGAATTGTTTTACTTCATTTTACTAGTATTATGCTACCATGTATATACTACTACCAACTATGCTAATATGTCTATACTACTACAGTATGTACTCAGAGTATAACACTCAAGCTTGACACTGACAAACAATACTACTTATCCTTGGCCGCTAGATATGTACCACTACTGACTTGTTGTACACAATTTGTAAGTTGCTTTGAATGAAAGTGTCAGCTAAATGACCAAATGTATTTAAATATGTAACTCACAAAACATTCCATGGCCCCAAAATCATGTGGGGACCGCCCCTGGGGGTCCTGTCCCACAGGTTGAGAACCACTGCTTTTCCCTCTTTTTTTCTTTTCTCCACCCCAATAATATTGTTCATTTTCTGCCTACAGTGAAACATCATGATAGCAGCTATCTTAGTTAAAGCTGTTGACAAAGTGTACTGACTTGTGTGCTGTTTGGGAACAATTGATTTTCATCAGCTCACCTGAATGACGTGTCTTCAATTAGTGCTGGACGTGTTGAGAGAGCATTATGTTTTAGCCGTTTTTTCAGTCAAACTCATAAATGTGTCCCAGATAGGGCCATGGAGAGTCATTGTTGTTATTGACATCATCATCTTCATCAATGCCATCGAACCCCTCTGCCATTTCGCGCAGATTGGTTCTTGTTCATGTAATCCGTTAAATTGCATTCATTCAATACGTCTGTGTTTTGATTTTCACTTCCTGCTTTGCGGCTGGAGTCCCGCCCTATCCTGCCTCTGATTGGCCTACCCATAACGTTTTGGCCTACCATACCCAATCGTGAGTCGTCACTCATATCTAAACAAACCAACCAATCATAGTGGGTTTTTTACGGGGAGTTTTTTTTCTCCTCGCAGATATTCTAGTCTAGACTGTTTCTCTCGAAAGTAGCGTGTAACGTTTCTCGTCGCTACGTTACTACTTCGTTCTATAAATAGCTCCGCTACAGAGACCGCTACCCTGGTTAAAAAGTAGCGAGCTACCAGCACGCTACTGAGAATTGTAGTTAAGCTATGTAGCTTCGCTACTTGTAGCAAGCTACTGCCCATCACTGGCTACCACTACTACCAACTATGCTAATATGTCTATACTACTACAGTATGTACTCAGAGTATAACACTCAAGCTTGACACTGACAAACAATACTACTTATCCTTGGCCGCTAGATATGTACCACTACTGACTTGTTGTACACAATTTGTAAGTTGCTTTGAATGAAAGTGTCAGCTAAATGACCAAATGTATTTAAATATGTAACTCACAAAACATTCCATGGCCCCAAAATCATGTGGGGACCGCCCCTGGGGGTCCTGTCCCACAGGTTGAGAACCACTGCTTTTCCCTCTTTTTTTTCTTTTCTCCACCCCAATAATATTGTTCATTTTCTGCCTACAGTGAAACATCATGATAGCAGCTATCTTAGTTAAAGCTGTTGACAAAGTGTACTGACTTGTGTGCTGTTTGGGAACAATTGATTTTCATCAGCTCACCTGAATGACGTGTCTTCAATTAGTGCTGGACGTGTTGAGAGAGCATTATGTTTTAGCCGTTTTTTCAGTCAAACTCATAAATGTGTCCCAGATAGGGCCATGGAGAGTCATTGTTGTTATTGACATCATCATCTTCATCAATGCCATCGAACCCCTCTGCCATTTCGCGCAGATTGGTTCTTGTTCATGTAATCCGTTAAATTGCATTCATTCAATACGTCTGTGTTTTGATTTTCACTTCCTGCTTTGCGGCTGGAGTCCCGCCCTATCCTGCCTCTGATTGGCCTACCCATAACGTTTTGGCCTACCATACCCAATCGTGAGTCGTCACTCATATCTAAACAAACCAACCAATCATAGTGGGTTTTTTACGGGGAGTTTTTTTTCTCCTCGCAGATATTCTAGTCTAAGACTGTTTCTCTCGAAAGTAGCGTGTAACGTTTCTCGTCGCTACGTTACTACTTCGTTCTATAAATAGCTCTGCTACAGAGACCGCTACCCTGGTTAAAAAGTAGCGAGCTACCAGCACGCTACTGAGAATTGTAGTTAAGCTATGTAGCTTCGCTACTTGTAGCAAGCTACTGCCCATCACTGGGTATGGAGTTACAAGCGGAACTATAGTGGGACTTCAGTCCATTTGGTCATTATCATTAAATCATTGTAACTGACCAGTATAGCTAACATTAAAGAATTAGATGGGAGTTCTGTGTGCGTGTCCATTCATAAGTGGTTCAGCAACTCTTTTGGTGTGGGTAACGTTAACATAATTAACCCCTTCTTATTCCACCTTTCCCTTTTCATTGTAAGGTTTCTAGTGTCACTGAGGGAGGGTACTGCTTGCGGGGGGAACTCCGGGTATTTATTTACAATTCAGTCACTAGGTGTGGGAGGGTTTAAGGAGCAATTGGGGGAAGTGGGAGCGTGTTGGGGAGTACTGCTGACCGCCCTGCTGCAGGGAAGGAAGACCAGAGTACCAGACCAGGTTGGTAAATCCCGGGCCCTATCCACTCACACTACCAGCCTCCAGTCGAAGCTCCAGACTCAAAGACGGAGGTGCAGTCAGACAGAGCTCTACTGTGTCTCGCTACCCAGTGATTGTGCCCACCCGTTCCCACGAAGCAGGGATAATCCACCCTGCTACAAATACATGTAATATTATACATGTGTATATAATAATAATAATAATAATAATAATGCAGGACCTCTTTAGAGACGTCTTTATTTGGCATGCAACAACATGGGACATGCAATAGGCGGCACACACACACACACACACACACACACACACACACACACACACACACACACACACACACACATGCATTGTCTTTCTCAGGGTCGCCGATGCGATTGAGCACTGCTCTTAACCCATCCCGTCGTCCTTCCCCCCAAGGGCAGCCGGGAGCAGACAGGGCGTCGGCGAGGTACTTTGTTGAAAGATATGTAGATGTATAGTATATAACGGTCCCTACTCCCTAACCATAACCCTAACCCTATATAACTGGTGATCACAGCCTCGTCGGGCCTCAAACCGTGAACCGTCCGCTCACCGGGCCCACGTGGCCACAGACATTTAATATCAGCTAGCGAAGCAGCCCAACCCTAACCCTCCCAAGGGGCTGCTGCTACATGTTTTTAAGCTTGTTTACATGTGAACAGACTCATGTTGAATGAGTTGAATACATTCGCCAACCAGCATACCATCTCATAACAAGGCACGCTAACAACAACAACAATAAAATGTTGCGTCCGCCAACCCAGAAGCCCTGGATGTACGAGCGACCCGCGGCGCCAAGCCACCGCGACCCGTTCCACCGGGAGGAAACACTAACTGAGTGGTGTGGTGCCCGCCGTAGTGTGGCTGCGTGTTAGACACCCGGAAGCCGCGTCCTCACTCTCTCTGTCAGAAAGCTGACGGCCTGTGTCGGACACACTCCCTGGCTTCATGTCTGCTTTAGCGCTCAGGGCTTTTTTTAACTGCAAATTGAGTTTGCCCTGGTTTCCAGGAGACGGAGAGGGAGGAGGTAAAAATGGAACAAGGGAAAATAATGAGAACAGTGAGAAGGGAGAAATGAAGGTCAATTGGGTTTTTTTTAGAAAGAGAGAAAAAACCTGAGGTTAATAAGTAAATGAGAGCCTGAAAACCCTGCATTTTTCTGACATTGGCACACATACACACACATACACACACACACGCACACACATACTATACACACATGCACTCACACACACATGCACGCACACACACACATACAGTACGCACGCACGCACGCACGCACACATACACATACATGCACACACACACGTACGTACGCACACAAGCACGCACACACACACAGACGTACGCACACACGCACACATGCATGCACGCATACGCACAAATAATTTCAAAAACCTAACTTTGATAACAGTATCACTGGGGCTCTGCACAGTAGGGGAGAGTGGGATAAGATGAGCCAATATTTACATGGTATTACCTCTGGCTCTCCAAGGAAGAACAGGAGTAATATCCATAGCTATAATATAGAATATAGTTATAGCTCTACAAACAAGGTGACGCACTCCTATCTTTTAAAGTGTGGCAGTGCTAGAACGGGGCCCGTCTAATCCCCGGCGGTCAATGAGTTAAAGCAATAGAACACATGTCTATTTGCTCCCATGTCTGCAGAAAAGCACCTTTTTAACCTCTGTCTCAACCGGTCCCATGGAACAGCTTCATAGAGTGGGGAGAGTGGGATAAGATGAGCCAATATTTACATGGTATTACCTCTGGCTCTCCAAGGAAGAACAGGAGTAATATAACTACATCCACCTTCAAAATGTTTACTCCACCCATATTTCAGTGTTTACTTCACTCATATTTCACAATGTTTACTCCACCCATATTTCAGTGTTTACTTCACTCATATTTCACAATGTTTACTCTACCCATATTTCAGTGTTTACTTCACTCATATTTCACAATGTTTACTCTACCCATATTTCAGTGTTTACTTCACTCATATTTCACAATGTTTACTCCACCCATATTTCAGTGTTTACTTCACATTTTACTTTACTTTACATTCAAAATACATTCTAAAATGTACAGTTAAAAATATACAGTAAAATGTACAGTAGAAATGTAAAATGTATACTTTTGAATTCCTCTAACTTGATATCATACTCATAACTTGAAACTATTCATACAAGAGCCGATATATTAACTCATTCCCCGCCAACAACGTTTATATACATTATTGGCCGCCATCCTTTGAACGCCATTGATATTTTTATTCATTATTCATCCGGGGACCTCAGTGTTACCATAGGGAATGAGTCTGAGATCGCCAAAGTGCAATACCGGCCGCATCGAGCTAGACGGCGGTATCGAGCACCCTTTGTAACCTTGTATCTTGGCCTGTGCAGCGGGCAAATGTCACCGGGATCACTTTTCTTTGTCGGGCGAATGGAGCGGTTATAACGATTGGATTGAGACACGTCAAATGCTCCCGATGCATCATGTGTGGTGGATTATGTTGGCGACACGATCGACACAAATACTGGGACTTGCGATCAGATAATTGGAATATTCTTTTTGGGGTACATCCTAGTGAAGGTAAGGGCTATATGATATCAATCCTGCGTTGCACCCCGATCGCAACATATGTGTGTAACGTTACTCCACAACGTATGCCGTTGGTGACGATCAAAGCATCAAAAAACGACCCCCCCCCCCCTTTCATGCATTCATGATGAAACATAATACCTATGATATAGATTTGATTTGGGAATAATAGCGTGTACAGGCAAGAAACGGCAACGTTTATAGTAGAATTGATGTATAAGCCTATTACTCAGCCTTTCGGGAATTACCCCAGACCAGGCTATAACGATACTTATATTCATCATGGTATAACACGGGAACATATCGATGGAACATTTTATTCTTTTTCACATATTGAACGATAGATAGGTGATGTCAAATGGGCCATAGTATTGTATCCATAGCTACAATATAGAATATAGTTATAGCTCTACAAACAAGGTGACGCACTCCTATCTTTTAAAGTGTGGCAGTGCTAGAACGGGGCCCGTCTAATCCCCGGCGGCCAATGAGTTAAAGCAATAGAACACATGTCTATTTGCTACCATGTCTGCAGAAAAGCACCTTTTTAACCTCTCTCTCAACCGGTCCCATGGAACAGCTTCATACCGCCTTCTGTCTGGCCTGCAGCGCTGAACCTTACCGGTTACCGTCGGTAGTGTGATAGTAAAGGGTTAACCTTCTGTAGTGTGGCAGTGAAAGGGTTAACCTGCTGTTGTGTGGCAGTTAAAGGGTTAACCTTCTGTGTATTGTCGCAGTGAAAGGGTTAATCGTTTGGTAGTGCGGCAGTGAAAGGGTTAAATGTTTACTGTTTACTGTGTAACCGCCAGTGTTCTATTGATTTCATGAAAAGCATTTTTTTATAGAGAGTTCATTCAGATCTGTATGTGTTGCCAAGCAACTCCTAGCCATGATGTTACAGCAAATAACACATGGCTCTGAGCCAATCAGGTTGCTTGATCAGAACCAACTATTGTAATGGAGAGGGGCTAATTACCCTGAAAGAGCTTTGCTGTCAGATGACCGAGTGACAGCTGCTAGGGTAGGCCAGGGGGACTATACTGAAAGTTAGTGAAGCACAAATAATAACATATTGTATGTTATATAAATAATACAGAGCCCCCTCTGGGACCCATTGGTGAAGAAAGAAGTGTCTAAATCTGTTTAGAAATCTGTGCTTACAAAATTATTAAATTGTGCCCTCAGATTCATAATCTGTACCCTCAAATAACAAATCCATACCCTCTGAAACCGTACCCTCAAATTTGCAAACTGTTGAAGCAGAGAGCTACGGAGCAAGAGCGGCATAACAAGTGTGGTTTTGTCAGATCACAACTCGTTATCTGCACATAACAGGTGATTGATACCAACACTGACTAGATCACCTTCATGGCATGTTTTTGTTGAAGATCTATGCGTAGCCATTATTTATTCAAACCTTTCTGTATCGCTGTCTTCTCTCAGGGAATCTACAGCTTCTCAACAATCAATCATCAAATCAATAGAGCATGTCATAAATACAAATGGCACACCAGTTCTGTTCTCTTCTGCCAATGTAGACCTTGTGGTATCACTCCTTGACAAATATAATGGTGTGTTTTAACCTTTTTCTGAGATTTCCTGAGATTTCCTGGATCTCTGGATAACAGAATGTAATGTAAAGAAAGGAATGTATAGATCTCTATATCAAACCTATGGACCGTAATACTTTGTTTTGTATAATCAAGCACGTTTGTCAGAAAGACACATTTTGAACACTGCCTACAAGAAAGCCAAAGAAAAACAAGGGGATACAGTCAAACAACTGATGAGGCAACAAGAACAATCCATGAAAAACAGAAAAACCTGAAATCAAGAACTATTTTCTACAGAATATTCCAAATGTGCAAACAAAATAAAAGAAGAAGAATCAAACCAATTGTATTAAAGCATTGGCGTATGCAGGTGAAAAAATAAAACACATCTACACTAATCCTAAGGCGAAACAGCGCCTCTATCACCTGAGACAGCTAAGGAAGTTCAGAGTATCAGGGAAGATACTCCGCTCCTTCTATTCCGGGGCTGTAGAGAGCATTCTGACTGGAAACATCACTGCCTGGTTTGGAAACAGCACGGCACAGGACAGGAAGGCACTCCAGAGAGTGGTGCGCCCAGCAGAGCGTACTACGGGTATTGCACTACCACACCTGCAGGACTTATATGTGACCGAGTACAGCGATTGTGCCAACATGTCTCCATTTTCATTTTCCAGATTTTTCCAGATTGTGAAAGTACAGAATGTAAGCTTTCAAATGATGTGTCATACTTTGAAATCTGAGAATGTTATTATTATGATGTGCTCATTTTAAATCGTGTAGCAGTCTTTTTTCCCCAGAGACTGAAGCAGGGAAAACTGCTCTCAAAGATGAGCCACATTTTAACACCTACACCGGGTTTCTGCTGGGCGTAAACAATACCTCCCAGCCACACCTCTCCCCTGAATAGTATTAACATAATTAAGTGCTGTGACAGCCATGTTGTCATGACAGATCAGATACAAAATCAAACTTTGTATTGTAGTAGTAATAATAATAGTAGTAGTAGTAGAAGTATGATAATAGTATGTATAGAAATAATATGTCATGACAAATCAGATGTTATTGTCCTAAGCTTCTTTGAGCCTTAGAATGTATACAAAATCAAACACTTTGTATTGTAGTAGTAATAATAATAGTAGTAGTAGTAGTAGTAGAAGAACTCAAGACGCCGACTTGTAGGCACGGTCGCTGGTCTCGGTCACATATAACAGGGGTGCAAATCCAGAGCCTGCAGAATTATGAAAGACCCCCAGCCCACCACCCCAACAACAGCCTGGTCGAGCTGCTGCGGTCAGGCAAGCGCCTACGGTCACACGCTGCAAGAACAGAGATAAGGCTCAGCTTCTTCCCCCAGGCCATCAGAACACTGAACACTGATCTCTCCACTCACAAATACACATGAGCACATACAGACACACACACACACAACACTCATGCGTCAACCGCTAAAACTATCACTTGAACAAAATGTCACTTTATAAAAACAGAAAGTCACTGTTGAAGTCAGAGGTTCTAGGTAGGATTGTTAGTAACTGTCTAACTGCATATATAACTGTTTCCACTAGAGGGCGCTCTAGGCGGAGCCACTCAGGGACACCACCAGGTGGCGAGTATAAATAGAGATGTCTCCTCCCATTCTTTCTCTTCCCCCACCTACCTCTCACGAGAAGGATTCATGTGTTACTACTCTGCCATGTGAATAAATAAACCACGCCAGTTAAGGCTCAAGATAGAAACCATGCCTCTTGACCACATTATTGTCGCCCTATAGCCTGATTCTGTCAACAGTCACTTTAAAGGAAGGAGGTACTTAATAGTATAGTTTAGACACATTAAGAGTTAAAATTGTAAATTGTATATAGTATAGTAGTGTATATAGGAACCAGTTTCTCAGGAACTCAGCATGTCTTTTTTTTACCATGCATATCTTGTGTCTTACCTATTTAATTTTTTCTATGTTTATTTTTTTCTATGCCTATTTTATTATTGTTACAATCAATGCGGGCAAGACCACCCGCATTTCACTGTATGCCCTGGTATGTATGTGACAAATAAACCTCTTGATTCTTGATTCTCTATCCTCCACTTTTTCTCCTCCTGTTTTTCTGTGTTTTTCTCCCCTCCCAATTTAGTCGTTGTGCCAATTCCCCCCTCCCCTTCCTGGTCGTTGCTCACATGTGCCCCCCACTGGTTGGTCTAGGGAGCTCCTGAAGTCTAACAGATGCTTCCTCAGCATCTTTTCACCTGACAGCACGGACTCTCATTGGCGAAGTGTAACGCGTGGGAGGTCACACTACCTCCGCCATTTCCCTCCCTCGCTGTGCAGGCGCCCTGACCGACCTGTAGGAGTCGCTGTTTACAACGACCAGAATACCACCCCACCGGCTTCCCTCCCTCTGACTCTGCCAATTGAGCCAGTATGACGGCCGGCCAAGCCGGAGGCAACGCTGACAGCTGGATTTGATACCAGTGTCTCTTGCGTTGGTGACGAGCGCTTAGTCTGCTGTGCCACCCAGCCGCCCTAGTGGGGGGAATAATTTATGTAACAATTGTGTTTGTGCCTCTAGCATCCTCTACTGAAACAACACGCGCTCCACTACACGGTGGGGACTGACCATGTGGAGCTCAGGCTCAGGTAAATATCACTCCACTGGTTCAATCACTCCACTTGAAGATGTGGCAAGATGTTAAGTAAGGGATAATGTATAGCTACGAGGTCATTGTCGCAAAATAATTTACCGACACGGAGTTTAAAATACCGAGACGCCTCGCAGAGGTGTTCTAAACGTAGTGAAGGTCAATTATTTTGCGACAATGACCGAGTATAGGCTATACATTATCCCGCTTATTACTAGGGGTGGGACGATACATCGATCCAGATCGATACATCGATGTAATTATCAACAATCGAATCGGATCGATGCAATGTAATAAGATCGATTCATATCGATACTCTTATTTTGAAAATCCTGTGGCGATTCTCATATCCGCCCAAGAACAACAGCAGTAGCACCGTGTGTGTAGACGTTACAGCATAGCATTCTCCCTTTCTGTGTGTGTGTGTGCGCGCGTCTTTGGAAAGACCAGATGAGGTCAGAGGAGTTTGATGTTTAAATGTTATTTAAACATAAACAATATAATACATAATAAATGTAGGCCTATACATGATCATGCAACATCAACAAATTGTTGTAGGAACGGTTTGGGAGAGGGAGGTAGGGAGGGGTTTTAGGTTGAGTTTTGAGTTCCAAAAAATGGAGCTTAAAGTTTAAAGCTCAATATATCAAAACGTGGCACTTTACAGTGAACAGGAGGTCTATTTGTATTAAAAACAATAGATTGATTTTCCTTTAAATGTCTGGAAGAGCTCAAAAATACAAATGTCAAATGATATTTTCGTTACCTTTTTTTAGTTGATCTAAATGTTACTGATTGTGTTAAATGGGCATATGATATCATCTCATATCGATTGCAGGCACCTGAATCTAATCTAATCGTATTGTATCGTGAGAGACTTTGTGATATCGGCAAATATCGTATCGTTGTCCAAAGAATCGATATCGTATCGTATCATGATGAAATTGGTGATTCCCACCCCTACTTATTACATGGCTAACTTACTAACAATATACCTAATTAATTTTACACCATCGACAAGATGAGATAAAATGCAGACGCAGTTGTTCTGTGGCTCTGTCAGCCCAAATAAAGTTATTATTATTATCGCCGGTGTCGATTGCACTGATGCAGTGTGTGTCAGTGGGCTTGATTGCTCCAGCTGCGAACAGCGGTCATTATTGCTCGGTTGCACTGATGCAGTGTGTGTCAGTGGGCTTGATTGCTCCAGCTGCGAACAGCGGTCATTATTGTTCGGTTGCCCCTGGCAGCGGTCCGTTATCGAGAAATAACGGACCGCTGCCGAGCGCTATTGACCAATCACAATCAAGCATTTCGGCTAATGTTAAAACGCCATGTAATAAAAGCCAAAAGCAGATGGAACATTGTCATGATAGAATAAGTTCTCCCTATGAATGTGTGTGTGTGTGTGTGTGTGTGTGTGTGTGTGTGTGTGTGTGTGTGTGTGTGTTTAGCCTGTGCACGTCTGGTTGCTCTGATGCACAACAATTAACTAGACCCTAGACAGGTGTGTCTGCTTAACCCGTGTGTGGTGTTTGTGTTTCTGTTACTCAGCCAGTGTTCTGGGTCTGGTGGAGCCACATTATTGGGATTTTAAAACAATAATGGCTTAACAATGTATGTAAAAATACACAAGATGTGTCAAATGTGATGCCTGAAAAAACAGGTGGAGGCAGACAGTGAAGGAACACAGTGAACCTTTTTGTTTAATATTTACCATATTTACATATTGATGTTTTCACCTACAGTTTACACACTTTTCTGGACCTGAACATGTATGTAATATAAATGTGAAGGGGGGGGGGGGGGGGGGGTTCACAGTCTGCCCTCAATGAAAATTTGTTCTTTTAGAAAATTAGCTTAGTCCAATGAGTCTCAGCTTAAAATGTTTAATAATTCAACGTAACAGTTCTCTTTTAGGGTAGCTGAGGTGTTTTACATGGTTGTGCTGCTGCAGGGTAGCTGAGGTGTTTTACATGGTTGTGCTGCTGCAGGGTAGCTGAGGTGTTTTACATGGCTGTGCTGCTGCAGGGTAGCTGAGGTGTTTTACATGGTTGTGCTGCTGCAGGTTAGTTGAGGTGTTTTACATGGTTGTGCTGCTGCAGGGTAGCTGAGGTGTTTTACATGGCTGTGCTGCTGCAGGTTAGTTGAGGTGTTTTACATGGCTGTGCTGCTGCAGGTTAGTTGAGGTGTTTTACATGGCTGTGCTGCTGCAGGTTAGTTGAGGTGTTTTACATGGTTGTGCTGCTGCAGGTTAGTTGAGGTGTTTTACATGGTTGTGCTGCTGCAGGGTAGCTGAGGTGTTTTACATGGCTGTGCTGCTGCAGGTTAGTTGAGGTGTTTTACATGGTTGTGCTGCTGCTGGGTAGCTGAGGTGTTTTACATGGTTGTGCTGCTGCAGGTTAGTTGAGGTGTTTTACATGGCTGTGCTGCTGCAGGGTAGCTGAGGTGTTTTACATGGCTGTGCTGCTGCAGGGTAGCTGAGGTGTTTTACATGGCTGTGCTGCTGCAGGTTAGTTGAGGTGTTTTACATGGTTGTGCTGCTGCTGGGTAGCTGAGGTGTTTTACATGGTTGTGCTGCTGCAGGTTAGTTGAGGTGTTTTACATGGCTGTGCTGCTGCAGGGTAGCTGAGGTGTTTTACATGGCTGTGCTGCTGCAGGTTAGTTGAGGTGTTTTACATGGTTGTGCTGCTGCAGGGTAGCTGAGGTGTTTTACATGGCTGTGCTGCTGCAGGGTAGCTGAGGTGTTTTACATGGCTGTGCTGCTGCAGGGTAGCTGAGGTGTTTTACATGGCTGTGCTGCTGCAGGTTAGTTGAGGTGTTTTACATGGTTGTGCTGCTGCAGGGTAGCTGAGGTGTTTTACATGGCTGTGCTGCTGCAGGGTAGCTGAGGTGTTTTACATGGCTGTGCTGCTGCAGGTTAGTTGAGGTGTTTTACATGGTTGTGCTGCTGCAGGGTAGCTGAGGTGTTTTACATGGCTGTGCTGCTGCAGGGTAGCTGAGGTGTTTTACATGGCTGTGCTGCTGCAGGGTAGCTGAGGTGTTTTACATGGCTGTGCTGCTGCAGGGTAGCTGAGGTGTTTTACATGGCTGTGCTGCTGCAGGGTAGCTGAGGTGTTTTACATGGTTGTGCTGCTGCAGGGTAGCTGAGGTGTTTTACATGGCTGTGCTGCTGCAGGGTAGCTGAGGTGTTTTACATGGCTGTGCTGCTGCAGGGCAGGGACGTGCACAGGACTTTAGAGGGGCAGGTGGTCAAAGGCTGAAAAGGGCACTATACCCGTGTGTGTTATAACCGAGCACGCGAAGCGCACAAGCCTGATTTTTAAGGGCCCTTTTTTTAGTGCTCTTTTTATGCTTTTTGGGGGGTTTTGGTGATCAAATATTGAATATTGAACTATAATAATCAGTGCAGGTGTAACAGAGTTTATTGTGATTCCACTTGTCAAGGTAACTAAGACCCAATAGCATGGCACTTAATGGTTCTAGGGATTCTTATTGGTTGGTGGGCGTTTCCTTGTGGGCTTCAACCCAAGTGTTCACGTTAGCGTGGCACCATTACATGAGGAAGCAGCCCATGGTAGGTTCACAGACCGTACACCCAGAATGAACATAATGTTCCTAAATGTTTAACTCTCACTACTAGTTGGACGTATTAATGTAGGCATGTTGACAATAAATTGTAGAAGGTAGCGACCGTATGGTAAATCTGTTAAAATAATAATTAAGTGAGATTGTGTCGAAAATGTATATAACTAGCCCACATGCTGGTAGGCTAATTATTCCTAATTATCCTGTAGTGAGCGGTGTTCGAGGGGTCTGATGAGCCGACCACATAACCTGTCTAACCAGGATCTTTTGTGTGTTACCAGGTACAAAATATTGTCATTTGATTGTACATTGTTTATTATTTCATGTTATTATATTAACCATTACATGAGGAAGCAGCCCATGTGAGCGTGTTCGAGGGGTCTGATGAGCCGACCACATAACCTGTCTAACCAGGTGTCTGTCGTTCAATTAAAAAAGTACACAACGCATTGGTTATACAGGAGCTCACTTATCCTTGAAAGACACTTTTATCACTGACTTAAAAGGCCCATACATCTCCATAAATGTTCAGGGGGGAGGGAATAAGTGCTTACCCTACAGACCCCAAGAAGTGCTGTATATTCAGTATTGTTTAATATAAAGGCATTTTTTATTCCAATCCCAATTTGTATTTGAGATTCCCAAATCCCATCGGACTTCTTCGTGTCCCTCAGTGAGTGTAATACCGGTATTCAACTGTATGCGCCACAGCGGCTTCTATCATCATCATCATCACCCACGCTATGCATAAAATATATAGGTCCGCGGAGAGGCACGCTGAGGAGGCCGTGCAAACTGCAATGGAATACGGGGCATCTCTCTCTTTTTACCTAATATTTTGATTCTATCCTGACATTTTTCAGTTGGAAGGGCAGTCTATATGCGTAACAAAAAAAAAGAAAAAAAATACTTGTATACAAGGGAACATGGACGGGAGGTAGATGACACCCCTTTGTACTGTATATATCCTGGATGGAGAGATGCTCACAATCACAGATGTTCTGGGCTGTTCCTCACAACCCTGTAGTGCTTTATGGTTGAGGGCAGAGCAGTCAGGGGTGCAGTCGTGCACACACGCGGTTACACGCCGTGGTATTAGATCACTGAGGCAGAACTAAGTACGCGCAATCGCGCACGGATGTGTACTCGCGTGTACGCGCACACAAAAATGCGCTGTATCCATTCGTTATGACTAAGTACCCGGCCACCGTTTTACATAACAAAAAGCGCAGGTAGACTAAGTGTCTGGGTGTTGGCTATCTGAATGCATCTCCCCCTTCATTCTGTGTGACACAGGCAGTGGAGGTGAATACTAATGTGGCTCGGAATTCGTGATGGGGGTCTACCTGCTTATGATTGAATCAAGCGTCTGTGCTGCGCGTCAGCTTTCTACACGCACATTCACACAAATAGAGATCAAGAAGAGCTTGTATGATAGAAAGATTGCACTTGCGTATATGCGCTTGTGTGTGTGTGTGTGTGTGTGCGTGTGTGTGTGCGTGCGTGTGTGTGTGTGTATAACTGCGCGCGCGAGTGGGTGTGAGCGCACCACAAGGTTCATCACCAAACCTCCCTTGCTGTGCACTAGGAGTCATGCACACACAAACTTCAAGTAAACACAAGTTGTCTGATTATTTTAAGTTTGCTTTTGTGTGTGTAAAACAATTTCTTTAATTGAATTAACTTAAACTAAAAGTAAATACAAACTAAATTAACAATATTTAGTTTGTATTTACTTTTCGTTTTTCAACCATATCTGTTGACAATATAATTTCTTTATATATTGAAGGCTACATCCTGCTACCTTTTTCAGCTTCTCTATTTAAAAAAAAACAGATAACAGATTGCAGAATGCAGTACAGCTCAATACACACAATTGTTAAGGGGATGCAGACCATGCAGTACTGTTACATTTGTGACATACAGTAAATATATACAAGGGGGAGGGAACTGTACATTTATGATGAATTGAAAATGGGGGACCCTGATGTAAACAAGACGGAAGTCTTTCTCTGGTCTGCATCCCCTTAACAATTGTGTGTATTGAGCTGTACTGCAGATATATTTCAATTGCCTTACTTATTTACATAAGTATTATAGGCCTACAGCAGTATTGTACAGACAGTAACTATAGAGAGTGTGCTGACCTACGGTGTGTCTGTGTGGTTCTCCAGCTGCACAAAGGCAGAGCAAGAGGCTCTACAGAGGGTGGTGAAGGCGGCAGGCAGGATCGTCTGGACTCCTCTACCAAACATCACCTCCGTCTTCACCTCCTGCTGCCTCCACTGCTCCAAGTGTATCATCAAGGACCAGTCTCACCCAGCACATCACCTCTTTCAGCTCCTTCCCCCAGGGAGGAGATACCGGTCCATACATGCCAAGAGTTCAAGATTTAAGAACAGCTTTTAAGTCCAGTGTGTCATATTATTAATAGATGTATACAAGTGGGACTATGTCCAAAGAGATGGAAGGAGGCTAAGGTTACTCCTTTACCCAAAGACTCCAAATAATTTTTTAATGAGGGCAACTCCAGACCTATAAGCATTTTACCAGTTTTAAGCAAAATCATGGAAAAGTGTGTTTTTGCACAAATCCAAGAATATTTTCAGTTTCTGGCTACAGAGTCTCAACATGCATACAGAACTGGTCACTCCACATCAACTGCTCTAGTTCAGATGACTGACGACTGGCTCAGAGCTATTGATAACTCCATGATAGTGGGAGCTGTGTTTTTAGATTTCAGTGCTGCATTTGATGTGCTTGACCATTCTCTCTTGATTGATAAACTATGGTTTTAATCCCCTGGCTTTGATGTGGATGCAGTTATCTGTCCTCCAGATCTCAGCAGGTTTATTTGAATGGCAGCCTATCTAGTAGTAGAAGTTTGGAGTGTGGTGTTCCACAGGGGAGCTCCCTAGGGTCTCTGCTCTACTCAGTGTTCAGCAATGACCTACCGTGGGCTACTAAGAATGCCAAATTGGTCCAATATGCAGATGATTCCACCTTGTATTATGCTTGTCCATCAAATGGTATGCTTAATGAAGTCCTGAGCAGAGAATTTAATGATGTGAATGATTGGATAGTAGCTAACAGGCTTGTACTGAACATCTCTAAGACAAAAAGTATGGTGTTTGGATCGAGGCATGGGTTGTCTTGTAACCCAAAGCTTATTTGAAATTCATGCAACTCCATAGTTAAGCAAGTTGAAAGCATTAAGCTCCTTGGAGTGACACTGGATAGTACTCTATTTTGGTCAAACCACATTACTAACATTGTCTCAAAGATGGGAAGAGCTGTAGACATTGTTAGAAAATGTGCTTCTTTTGTTGATCGTCCTCTTCTACGTCAGATTATTCAGAGTCTAGTCCTGTGTCATGTTGATTATTGTTCTGTGATCTGGTCATCTGCCACCAAAGGTGAGATCAGGAGACTACAGGTAGTCCAGAACAGGGCAGCACGGTTGGCTTTGGGTTGCTCACTAAGGTCCAATGTCAACCGTATGCATGCTGGTCTCTCCTGGCTCACAGTTGAATCTCACTATCTTTAATCTTTCAAAATGTTCAGTTGCTATCGCTATTAGCTCTATCTTTAATTTTTCAAAATGTACAGTTGCTATTGCATGCACTCATCTGTGTTCCACTACACACATGAGTGCATGCTTACCAACTGTCCGTCTGCAACACTACTATCACCAACATCTAAGAAGGGAGATCCCCCCTTGAATGGCCCTTCTAAGGTTTCTCTCCTCCACACTGCCTGTGGAGCTTTTTTTCCCTATTGTTAGGTTTTAGTGAGTTTTTCCTTACCTTCGCGTGGGGTATGTCTGGGAGTGCTTGCATTCTTTCATTTATTTGCATCCATCTAAAAATGTTTGCACCTTATGGTGTTCTTGTTCTGTTCTTGACTTATTGTTATGTTTTCTTCTTGACTTGTTTAAAGAAGATCTGTACGGCCCATGGGGACATTAACGTGTGTTGTTGGGCCCTATAAATAAATTTGATTTGATTTGATTTGAAAAAAGGTTATCGTCTAACTCATTTGTATTGTGTAAATCAGTCATTAACAGCAAGACTCCATATTTTGTGTTTGAGCAACTTGTTTACAGAAGCTCTATACAAGACCATAATACAAGAGGGGCCAGAAATGGTCAGTTTGTACTCCCTCGTCCTAGAACCAATGCTTTAAAGCGGTCTTTTATTTATAGGTGCATAACACTCTGGAACAACCTACCTAGTTATCTCTACACTTTTAGTAAATCGATTTTTAAAAAGAAACTAAAAACTCAATTACAGCTGTTGCCTTAATGTGTATTGCATTTGTGTATGGGTTTTTGCCTATTAGCCTACAAGTTATCATTTTGTATCTTTAAAAATTGATATTTATTGTATGTTTTGTTAATTGTTTAGTTTTTTATTTCTATCTATAGCATCTGTGAAAGTATCTTATTTGCTACTAAATCCTTGTTTTTAACTTTTGTATTGATCTATGCATTAACTGTTTTATGTATTGTGTTGTGTGGACCCCAGGAAGACTAGCTGGGAGCCATGGCACCAGCTAATGGAGATCCTTAATAAAAAAATGTAAAACATAAAACAGCAGTAAAAAGATTAATAAAAAGACAGGCATAAAATGAGTTCAAGTTCTTTACTTGTCAAATACACAACGCATGTAATGACATTTTTGTATTTCGAGCTCAGACTCAACAGTGCACAACAATGAAAACAAGAATGATAACAATAAGTAGTAGCAGTAATTTTAAATATAAAATGAGAAGATGAAATAGTAAATTATTTGCAAAATAAATGAATGCAACACTCCCAGACATACCCCACGCGAAGGTAAGGAAAAACTCACTAAAACCTAGCAATAGGAAAAAAATGCTCCACAGGCAGTGTGGAGGTGAGAAACCTTAGAAGGGCCATTCAAGGGGGGATCTCCCTTCTTAGATGTCGGTGATAGTAGTGTTGCAGACGGACAGTTGGTAAGCATGCACTCATGTGTGTAGTGAAACACAGATGAGTGCATGCAATAGCAAATCAAATCAAATGATTTATAAGACCCGACAACACACGTTAATGTCCTCATGGGCCGTACATGTCTTCTTTAAACAAGTCAAGAAGAAAACATAATAATAAGTCAAGAACAGAACAAGAACACCATAAGGTCCAACAAATTTAAAATAAATGCAAATAAATGAAAGAATGCAAGCACTCCCAGACATACCCCACGCGAAGGTAAGGAAAAACTCACTAAAACCTAACAATAGGGAAAAATGCTCCACAGGCAGACCTTAGAAGGGCCATTCAAGGGGGGGGATCTCCCTTCTTAGATGTCGGTGATAGTAGTGTTGCAGACTACACACTTGAGGGCATGCTTACCAACTGTTAGTGAACACAGATGAGTGCATGCAATAGCAACTGAACATTTTGAAAGATTAAAGATAGAGCTGATAGCGATAGCAACTGAACATTTTGAAAGATTGAAGATAGAGCTGATAGCGAATCTATTTGAGGCACAGGGGCGGCGCAAAGAGGGTCGCATCCTCCCCGTCTTAATCACGGGACATTCAACACTCCGGTCATTGCTCAGAGACAGTCGGAGACAGGGAGATAGGGGCGGCGCAGAGAGGGTCGCGACCTCCCCGACATCATCGCGGGACGTCCAGCACTCCAGTCACCACTACGAGACCTCCGGAGACAGGAGGGCACGCAGAGAGGGTCGCATCTTCCCGGCCTTCATCACGGGACGTCCGACACTCCTGTCAGCACTCCAGGACAGCAACTCACAGGACGGGACAGGCGTTAGACAGCTCGTGTGATTGTAGTGGGCGGACATAGCAATAGATACAAGTGGTAAGCATATATGCAGGGATTAAAGCAAAAAAAAATCTCCTGACTGAACTTTTTTTCAGGCCAAGTCATATTCTTATTTTAACCTCCACTGTATTTATTTTGAATAGCGTTGGCATTTTAAGGGAGCCTACTTGTTTCAGTTTCGTCGATAATCCAATGTACAGTTACCCCCCCACCCCGCCTACCCAACCCTTCCCCCCCAACCACCTCCAATGTACAGTCCCCCCCCCCTCCCCCCAACCTACCCAACCTCCTCCAATGTACAGTTTCTTCGTCAAATGTATATACTCTTTTTTAGACTCTATTGTATCACAAACAATACTGTATTTGTAAATCTGGTGTCATAAATGTATAGATGTAGCAGCAGGGCCGTCTCAGGGGGTGTGCGAGCAGTGCGGTCGCACAGGGCCTCGCGGGAAGGGGGGCCTCGCAAAAAAAAAAAAAAAAAAAAAATCTTTATTTTTTTCTTTTTTTTTTTTTTTTTTTTTTGCGAGGCCCCCCTTCCCGCGAGGCCCTTTTTCATCACAGACCTAAAATCTAGTTTTGCTTATATGCTTATATATTTCACATTAGACACGTTTGTAGAATGACTTGTTCCTGGGTCTGCACCTGGGTCACTATTGGAGCTCTGGTGCTCTGCAGCAGGCATTGGTTTCAATGAGGGGAGGGGTTACAGGTAAGGTAGCGTCTGACTATTCCGCGCGTGCAGCATTGGAGTTTATGCCAGCCAAGGTGAAGAGGACATCGTTCGGCAGATGGACTGAAGATTAAAGTTGTTGCATGTTAGACAGTTCAGTCAGGCTAGCCATCCCGGCTAAAGACAGGGACAGCTAGTTAGCTTTAGCTACGTTATAATATTGAGTGCTAACGTGTGGTTCAGTCGGGATAGCCATGATGATGTCGGCTAGTAGCTAGCTTAGCTAACGGCTAACTAGCGTTAGCTAACCTATCCAGAGGAGCGAGGCGAGGCGAGTGGATGTCTTTTCAAAAGAAGGAGAAGAGAACTTGTGAGCAGATAAATCTGTTAGGCAGCAATACGCCGAAAGGTGTCCAGTCTGCCGGAAAGTACTCGAAGAAGAAGAAGAAGAAGAAATTACACCGTGGGCCAAGTCTCCTTCCAACTTTACCATTGGCGCCGGCCGCGCCGTATTCATTGATACTGCGTTATGGTGAGTCAACCTATGATTATATACCCGCCGTGGACCTGTCCTGACCTATCTATCTTTCTCTCTCTCTGGAGCCAAACTGGTCGACTAGCTAATATATAGTACTACTAGTAGCTAACTGTGTGTGCCTGGTGAGAGCACCTGGCTGTATGTAGACAGTAGCCGCATAGCTTGTTAGCTGTTAGCTAACGCAGAAGCAAGCTATGCGGCTACTACATGCAGCCAGGTGCCTGATTGAGCTAACTGTTAGCCAGTTAGCTGTTTAGCGTCAGCTGGGAACGTTCGTTTGATGCTATCAGTTAGCCTTGAGAATAGCAGGCCCTGGCACTCTGACTACGACATCATCTTTGACAGAAGATGTAGTCGGGCCTGCACCATGACAAGGCTCTGACCATAGCTTTGTCCCGACAGCGAGAGGCCTTTCGTCAACTGTGTTGCGGCCTTTCGCCCTGCGTTCCTCGTGCAGGTAACGTAAGATTAATGAAAATGTCATGACATTACCCCACTCTTCCTTCCTTCCCCTCCCGAATGTTTTGTTAATAACAATGTTTTTTTCCAGGCAAAACATATGCTACTTCACAACATTTGGAGATACGACATGTGCTGTGTGTGAATGGTCGTTTGTGTAGCTTGGGTAGCGTTGGGCCGTTGGCCAAAGCTGTGTGTCACGTGGCCTGGTGTCACAGTACCTGGCTAGCCTATTTAGCTGATGTCGGCCATTGGCTCCTTGCTGCTTTGGTTTATCTGTTGACCCTCTTCTTGTTGGATTTAAGTGTTGATCTTTGTCCTTTTGAATCTCTCATACATGCTATAGTCTCTCTCTAACACACACACACATGACAAACACACATGTTCTCTCTCTCTCTCTCTCTCTCTCTAACACACACAGTCTGCCTATGGCGGCCTTTCTCGATGGCTAGGCTGTGCTCAAGGATCTTCAGTCACAGTGCTCAGGTATTCTGCCACTGTGTACTCTCTGTTTAGGGCCAAATAGCATTTCAATTTCTTTCCAATGTGTCTCTCTCTCTCTCTCTCTCTCTCTCTCTCTCTCTCTCTCTCTCTCTGTACACTGTATATTGACTGTAGAACGGGAGCTCTCTCTCGCTCTCTCTTTTGCTATATGTTGACTGTATCATGCCCCGCCTCGGGCAGCGCTATTATTTAAGAATATGTTGACTGTATAAAAAAATAAATAAAAATCTCACGTTAAATCTCGCACAGGGCCTCGCATTTCTCCCAGGCGGCCCTGTGCAGGGCCGCCTCAGGGGGTGTGCGAGCAGTGCGGGCCTCGCGGGAAGGGGGGCCTCGCAAAAAAAAAAAAAAAAATTGTATTATTTTATTTTATTTTTTTATTATTTTTTTGCGAGGCCCCCCTTCCCGCGAGGCCCTTTTTCATCACAGACCTAAAATCTAGTTTTGCTTATATGCTTATATATTTCACATTAGACACGTTAGAATGTGTCTGACTTGTTCCTGGGTCTGCAGTCCTGCAGACATACTCACTATTGGAGCTCAGTCTCTGGGGTTCTGCAGTAGACATACTATTGGTTTCAACGAAGGGAGTGGTTTTACTTACATCATGTGTAGTACGCCGGCGTGGAAGAAGAAGAAGAAGAAGAAGAGTCAGCTGCGTTTGACTATTTCGCGCGTGCAGCTTTTGACTATGCTTAGTTATGCCAGCCAAGACGAAGAAAGAGGTCGGTCATTATCAGTCAGTCGGTCACCAAGGAACGTTGACGAAAGGCCTCTCGCTAGCGGGACAAATGGCCGGAGCCTTGTCATGGTATAGCCATGATAATGTTGGCTAGTAGCTAGCTTAGCTAAAGGCTAACTAGCGTTAGCTAACCTATTCAGAGGAGCGAGGCGAGGCGAGTGGATGTCTTTTCAAAAGAAGGAGAAGAGAACTTGTGAGCAGATAAATCTGTTAGGCAGCAATACGCCGAAAGGTGTCCAGTCTGCCGGAAAGTACTCGAAGAAGAAGAAGAAATTACACCGTGGGCCAACTTTACCATTGGCGCCGCCGCGTTGATACTGCGTTATGGTGAGTCAACCTATGATTATATACCCGCCGTGGACCTGACCTATCTCTCTTTCTCTCTCTCTGGAGCCAAACTGGTCGACTAGCTAATACTACTAGTAGCTAACGGTGTGTGCCTGGTGAGAGCACGCCTGATTGAGCTAACTGTTAGCCAGTTAGCTGTTTAGCGTCAGCTGGGAACGTTCGTTTGATGCTATCAGTTAGCCTTGAGAATAGCAGGCCCTTTGACAGAAGATGTAGTCGGGCCTGCACCATGACAAGGCTCTGGCCATAGCTTATTTGTCCCGACAGCGAGAGGCCTTTCGTCAACGTGGAGACCTGTGTTGCGGCCTTTCGCCCTGCGTTCCTCGTGCAGGTAAGAAAATGTCATGACATTACCCCACTCTT
This sequence comes from Notolepis coatsorum, assembly GCF_963971535.1. Classification (NCBI taxonomy): domain Eukaryota; kingdom Metazoa; phylum Chordata; class Actinopteri; order Aulopiformes; family Paralepididae; genus Notolepis; species Notolepis coatsorum. The sequence goes on along the minus strand of NC_140173.1, from coordinate 61,203,626 downwards.
CCTTCCTTCCCCTCCCGAATGTTTTGTTAATAACGATGTTTTTTTCCAGGCAAAACATATGCTACTTCACAACATTTGGAGATACGACATGTGCTGTGTGTGAATTCATTGTCTTGGTCGTTTGTGTAGCTTGGGTAGCGTTGGGCCGTTGGCCAAAGCTGTGTGTGGCCTGGTGTCAGTAGCCTACCTGGCTAGCCTTTAGCTGATGTCGGCCATTGGCTCCTTGCTGCTTTGTTTTCTCTGGTATAGACCCTCTTCTCGTTGGATTTAAGTGTTGATACATGCTCTCTCTCTAACACACACACACATGACAAACACACATGTTCTCTCTCTCTCTCTCTCTCTTTCTAACACACACAGTCTGCCTATGGCGGCCTTTCTCGATGGCTAGGCTGTGCTCAAGGATCTTCAGTCACAGTGCTCAGGTATTCTGCCACTGTGTACTCTCTGTTTAGGGCCAAATAGCATTTCAATTTCTTTCCAATGTGTCTCTCTCTCTCTCTCTCTCTCTGTACACTGTATATTGACTGTAGAACGGGAGCTCTCTCTCGCTCTCTCTTTTGCTATATGTTGACTGTATCATGCCCCGCCTCGGGCAGCGCTATTATTTAAGAATATGTTGACTGTATAAAAAAAAAAAAAAAAAAAAAAAATATATATATATATATATATATATAATTTTTTTTTTACCTTTGGGGGGGGGGGGCTCGCGTTTACTCTCGCACAGGGCCTCGCATTTCTCCCAGGCGGCCCTGCGTACAGGTATATAGTAATGTTACATTTGTGACATATACGATATGCAAATATACAGTACTGTTACCCATAGATCCTAACAGAGATAATATACATTATGATGGGGAGGAGACTGTACATTAGGGTGGGTGGGAGAAAAAAGATACATACGGTGGGGAGAGAATATACAGTGGGGAGGAGACCGTCTACAGATACACCTGTGTGATGTTGCTACGGAGTTAAGCTAATAAAGGATACTCACAACCACAGCAGAGGACTCACATATTTGTACTGTGAAGTAACACGACAATGACAAATGTGTTGTTTCTGTTTTTCTTTTTGACATAGTTGCGGAACACGGAACAAGTTAACAACTCACCACAGTCTACAGCCCCTGCATCATACTGTAGCCTAGCTAGTCTCTTGAAACACTGCTATCTTCAAACTTCCATTCCTCTCGTAACATTCTTTTGTTGAGTGGTGCCGCTCATCCTTTTCGTCTGAGAACACTGCGTGTGTTTTCTTTTTAGTGGCCGGCTTACTCCTTCCATTAACGTTATTATGCTGACGTTAGCTAATAACTATGTGTTGGAGATAATGGTTCCGCACGGACCATATTGTTTGTTACATTGCAAATCAGCCAATGCCCGCAGTGCAACACTCCAATTCAGCCATTGGGTGGGACGGTCACGTGACCCAAATCAGCCAATGGAAGCGTCCGGGACCTCAGCCTGCGGGAGGTCAGCCTGCGGGACCCCAGCCTGCTGGGCTCTGTGGTTCTGCAGGTGGAAGCATCTCGTTACCAGTTCCCATATTACGACTGCACCACTGCCTGTAGTGCTTTATGGTTGAGGGCAGAGCAGGAAGCAGCCCATGTGAGCGGTGTTCGAGGGGTCTGATGAGCCGACCACATAACCTGTCTAACCAGGATCTTTTGTGTGTTACCAAAATAAATCACCCAAGACAGTGGAGCAAGTGTCTGTCGTTCAATTAAAAAAGTACACAACGCATTGGTTATAATGGTGCCGCGACCGTGCTTCTGGAATCGTCATCGAGGGATTCGCCACGTTCCAGAAGAAGAACTGGTGTTGCAGCTGAGTGAGTCCGCCTGACTCGCTCTATATGAACAGTCCGAGCGCAGTGTTGCAGCAGAGTGAGTCCGCCTGACTCGCACTATATGAACAGGAGGCTGGTCAAACAAAAGTGCAGTGTTGCACATTCGCCACAAGGTGGCAGCATCGGATCATTTATCAGATGGAAAACGAGTTAGCGTTTTCCCTCAGGTAGCAGAGCGCAGTATTGCACATACGCCACAAGGTGGCAATGTTGATCTATTTATCAGAACAAACACATTGTGTTCTGATTTGAGTGGAGCAGGGATTTAGGATTATTTTTTTTATTCAACTACTCTAGTTATCTGTAGCCTACTGTGGTTTTTGGTGATTCCTAATACACTTTCACACAGGTTTCTAAAATATAAGAGGTTCTCTTTTTGGTATTATAGGTGATTTTACATAACATTCTGTGTTTTCTTTTACTGATAGTGTGATCAGCTTGCTGATTTTCTTTTTCTTTTCTTTCATTGATACTAGTATGGTGACGTTCAAGATAGGTTGACTATTTGGTGGACAAGAGTACTGGTAAAGTCTGATTATTAGGATTTTTATTTTTATATTTTTATAGTATACTGGATACTTCTGCAGATGGAGGGTGGTGAATACTCTGGAGTTGGGAGGGGGGCAATGAGGTACACTCCGATTCCATTAGTTGGGAGGCCTAGCACCAGTTTTCAGCATTCACCTCTCACATCTACACCTATGCCTAATCTTGGAGAGTTATCAGATGCCAATGACAGTTACTCTGGTCCGCCACAACTGAGTGCAGTTAAATCGGAAGTACCTGACACAAATATTGGAGATCCTTCAGTGGAGATGGTAGCAGGCATAGCGAAGCAGATTGGGATCTCCATAGGGGAGAGTATTGCCGCATGCCTAGAGTCAAAGGGGAGCAGTGCGATGGGGTACAATGTTGCAGCAAGCACATTCAACTCAGGCGGGACGGTCCCTTCCCTCGTAAACATGGTGGTGAAGTCTGAGATTAGGGAGCCAGTGTGCTTTAGAGGTGATGGCTCTGATACATGCACAGTGTATGAATGGGAGTCAGTAGTCAGGATATACTTGCGAAAAAGGGGGATCTCAGTGGCAGAGCAGGCTGAGGAGGTCATGAGTAGGCTCATGGGGAGGGCACGGGAGGTGGTGAGAGTAAGCATACGTAGTAACCCCTCTTTTGATCTGTCTAGTGGCCCAGGTCCTATTTTTGATATGCTAAAACAGCACTTTAGTGACACTGCTTTCTCCACCATGCCGTTAGCTGACTTTTATTCCACCATCCCATTCTCTGGTGAGCAACCTTTTGATTATTGGCTCAGACTAAACAGGGCTATGGACGTGACCGAGGACTGTCTAAAGAGACAGAGTAAGACAATTGACGATCCATCTCGTGAGCTCACAGCCATGTTTATTAGACATTGCCCTGACCCTGAACTGTCTCTCATATTCAAGTGCAAGCCTTTACCACAGTGGACAGCTGCAGATGTCCATGAGAGGCTGGTTGAACACAGAAGGAATCCGAGACAATCCTCCTGGCCAAAGGTAACCCCTGCCATCACTACGCTGCGACAGGAAGTCGGTGCAGCTGGTCATCCCACATCACCTGTTGCTAAGCCTACTATTGAGCCTGCTCCAATGCCTACAACTCAGGCTTCCCAGGGGCCCACGGACCAATTGGAGCGTATCATCGGTATGCTGGAGCGTGTTCTTGAGCAAAGGCCTCAGCAGCGCCAGTTTCAGGGTAGGACAGACAATCAGTATCCAAGAGGCCAAAATAACAGAGGCAGGCCCCCGGTGGCCTGTGAGGTGTGCGGGGATGTTGGGCATACCACAATTTCTCATTGTATGGCCAAGCACCTCTGCTTTCTCTGCTATGCATCTGCCCATGCCTGTGCGGAATGCCCCAAGTCTACAGCTTTGCAACCATCTGGTGTGATGTCTTCAGAACCCACCTCTTGGCAACAGGGAAACTAGAGGGCCAGCATTTGGGGGTGGGTGGGTGTTGGGCCTTCTATCGATACCCCAGTAATGAGAGATGATGATTTAGAGTCTATTTACAAGAGTGTGTGTAGTGAAATGAGAACAGTGACTGAAGTTGTAATGCAGAATACACAGAAGCTTTCCCCTTATGACGATCTGTTTCATGCAAAAGTATTGCTTGGCGGCAAAGTTGAGGTGAGGGCCATGCTCGACAGTGGGTCGATGGCTTGTTCGTTGAGTGCAAAGATTTTGCCACAACTCTTACAGGAAGGAGTGTTGAAAAGCCCTGCATTGAGCCCAGCAGACGCGATTCTTGTGGGATGCGGTGGATCAAAGACTACACCCTTAGGAGTGTGTGAGCTGGAGATGGAGGTGTTTGGCTATCGTGTGACTGTCCCAACATTCGTGGTTGAAAATCAGGGAGATGACCTCATCGCTGGCAGTAACCTCCTAAAGTACTTGATTCGTCAGCTAAAGATATCAGGGGACTTGTTGAACAAGAGGCCCACATCTGAACACGGTGAAGCGGAACACCACAAGTTATTGAGTTTGATGGGCAATGTGGAGATGTGGACAGGAAATTACATCCCTGACAAAGTGGGGACCGTGAAAATAAAAAGAGCCGTGACTCTAGAGCCCTTCAGTGAACATTTGGTATGGGGCAGGTTACAGAGTGTGAACAACATCTCAGCTGGTAGTGCTGTCATTCTGGAGCCCAGCTCTGTGAAGTCAATACCGGGATCAGTCCTGATTGGGAAGACAGTGGCCCTGCTGAGGAATGATGGATGGCTGCCAATGAAGGTGATAAATCCCTCTGGTAGATCAGTGACCCTCAGACGAAATGCCAAGCTTGCTGACGTTTATCCATGCATGGCCTTGGAGGATTTTGACTGCTCTGAGGTGGATGACGATTCACCACCCCTTTTGCAGCAACAGGTGCAGAGGGCAGATGATAACCACCGTGATGAATCGAGTCTGACTGATGATACATCCACATTATCGGACAGATGTGACAGAGAAGAGGAACCTGGTGGATGTGATGGCAGTCCTGATTCAGTCTTACATGGTTTAGGGTTGTCTGACATAGATCTTGATTCCTGTGATGTGTCCTCTTCGGGTAAAGAAAAACTTGTGCATCTGATAGCTCAGTACCAGTCTATATTTTCCAGGCATAAGTTAGACTGTGGAAGGGCTACAGGCTGTCTTCACCGGATTCGACTCAGTGATGAGAAACCCTTTCGCTTGCCATACAGACGAGTTCCACCTAATCAGTATGAGAAGCTCAGGCTGGCGTTGAGTGAGATGGAAGAACAAGAGATCATAAGGAAGTCAAATAGTGAGTTTGCTTCACCTTTGGTCATTGTTTGGAAGAAGTCGGGAGACCTGAGACTCTGTAATGACTTCCGATGGATTAACGCACGCACCATCAAAGACGCCCATCCTCTTCCACACCAGGCTGATGCTCTAGCAGCATTGGGTGGCAACGCCTACTTCTCCACCATGGACCTCACCTCCGGCTACTACAATGTTGAGATGCACAAGGATGACCGGAAGTATACAGCCTTTACATCGCCATTCGGACTATACGAATACAACCGCATGCCACAGGGTCTGTGCAACAGCCCTGCCACCTTCATGCGGATGATGCTTAACATCTTTGGGGATCAGAACTTCCTCAGTCTACTGTGCTATCTGGATGATGACCTGGCCTTGGAGCGCCTGGAAATGGTCTTCGAACGACTTAAGGCTCACAACCTTAAATTGGCTCCGAAGAAATGTCATTTCTTGCAGAGCTCTGTGAGGTTCCTGGGACATGTCGTTAGTTCTGATGGCATCGCTACGGACTCTGACAGGGTAAAAGCCATCACTGCGCTGACAGAAGCTGACCTCATGGAAGAAGGTACAGAGATTCCATCACAGCGGAAGATCCGGTCATTTCTGGGAATGGTGGTATACTACCAGCAATTCATTGAGGGCTGTTCCGCCATAGCCAAACCGCTGTTTGGACTTACGACTGGGAACAAGGCTCCTCGTTGGAAAGGGAAGAAACGCCGGCCTCCTCGACGGACAATGACTGCGGCAGATTGGACAGATGAGTGCCGGGATTCCATCAGCTGAAGCAGGCCTTACTGGACCGGGTCGTTTTGGCCAATCCTGATTTCAGTGAATCTTTCCTGCTCTCAGTGGATGTCTCCAGTAATGGCCTTGGTGCAGTTTTGTCACAGGTGCCTGCGGGTGGGACAACAGCAAGACCAATTGCTTTCGCAAGCAAGTCGCCTGCGCATAGACTGGAATTTTTTGCTATGAAATGGGCAGTCTGTGACAAGTTCCACCATTGGTTGAGGGGACACCAGTTCACAGTATGGACTGATAACAACCCGTTAATGTACATCTTGTCCAAGGCAAAACTGGATGCGTGTGAACAGAGATGGGTTGCTAAGCTAGCCCCATACCAGTTTGACCTCAAATACATCCCTGGTCCCAAAAATATTGTTGCAGATGCCCTGAGCAGAGAGCCTTTCATCCGGCCTAGTGCACTCCATCGTCTGACGAGGGTTGCGTACAAGGCATTGCTGGGTGAAGCTGACGCTGTGCGCACAGAACAGGTTCAGGATGTGTTCCGTTGGTCTAATCATCCATTCGACGTGACCTCCGATGTTGAGCCTGCGGTGGCATGCCAGTGTGTGACTGTTTCCCAACCTGGTGCCCTTTCGAGACAGGAAGTAGCAGCTGTTTTTGAGTCACACAAGCTGCAAAACAGTGATATGGGGCCCCATGCGCTGCTGCTGCCACAGCTTCCACAGATAGTTATGCCATCAGAAGAGATTGGTGGAGAGGTGCTGTCACATGATCAACTCATGAATAAGCAAAAAGATGACCATGTGTTAAACAAAGTGATTTCCTTTGTTAAGAGAGGACGAAGACCTTCAAGAAGAGAGCGTGCTCAGGAGTCTGTTGATGTCCTTCGGTCACTGAGGGGCTGGGATAAGCTAACAATGAGGAGGGGTGTGCTGTATCACCTGTCAAGGAACACAGTTACAAAGAAGAAGATGTATCTGTATGTGGTCCCCGCTTCGCTGCAAGCCATGGTGTTGAAAGGTGTCCATGACGAGGCTGGTCACCAGGGCCAACAGCGGACTTTGTACCTTACCAGACAGCGGTTCTACTGGCAAGGCCTGGAGAAAGATGTGAGGGAGTATGTGAGGTGCTGTCGGCGATGCGTGATGAGCAAGACTCCTGAGCCTGAAGCTAGAGCACCATTGGAGAACATCATAACGACTGAGCCCCTTGAACTTGTGAGCATAGACTTCTGGTGTGCTGAGGATTCTGCAAACAAGTCCTTGGATGTGCTTGTCGCTACGGACCACTTCACCAAGATGGCACACGCCTTTTTGTGCCCAAATCAAACTGCTAAGGCTGTGGCTCATCAGTTGTGGCATAACTATTTCTGCGTGTATGGTTTTCCGAGACGCATTCACTCCGATAGGGGAGCCAATTTTGAGAGTGCTTTGATCGCTGAGCTCTTGAATGTAGCTGGTGTTCAAAAGTCCCACACCACACCTTATCATCCAATGGGCAATGGATCATGTGAGAGGATGAATAGGACTCTGGGAAACATGATAAGGGCTCTGCCTCCAAAGGCAAAGCACAGATGGCCGCAGGCACTCAAGTCTCTCACATTCGCCTACAATTGCACTATCCATGAGACCACCATTCTTGCTAATGTTTGGCAGAATACCGAGACTGCCTGTTGACATGGTCTTCAGTACGGTTCTGGACAACCCTGAGGTTGTGAACTATGATAAGTACATCCAGCTCTTGCGGAAGGATCTGAAGGAAGCTATGGAAATAGCACAAGCCACGGCAGTCAAGCAGTTGAGGAGGCATGGTGACATATACAACCGAAAAGTTCAGGGAGCACCTGTCGAAGTTGGTGACCGGGTATTGTTGGCCAACAAGGGAGAGCGTGGTAAACGGAAGCTTGCTGATCGGTGGGAAAACACCATCTACCATGTTGTTGGGATGAATGTTGACAGTCACACTTTCAAGATTCAGCATGGCTCCACTGGCCAAGTGAAAACAGTGCATAGGAATCTGATAACACCAGTCAACTTCCTCCCAATCTCTGATGCTGCTTCTGAGGAGGAGATGGATATGCCTGACATGTCTGAGTCTGAAGATCTCAGTGAGCGGCGTAACCATGAAGATGAGGTTGGAGCTTCATCGGTTTCTGCTGAGTACAGAACCAGTGTCTGGGTGTCAGAATTGCCTGCAGAGGGGACTGGTGTCATGGGCCAGGAGGATGATGGTGCCCAGGACCCTCCAAGTATTGATCCGGCTCTGGGGTCATCACAGCCTGACTACCCTGCTCTACTTGATCCGGCTCTGGGGTCATCACAGCCTGACTACCCTGCTCTACTTGATCCAGCTCAGGGATCATCACAGCCTGACTACCCTGCTCTACTTGATCCGGCTCTGGGATCATCACAGCCTGACTACCCTGCTCTACTTGGCAATATCCTTGGGGCACTGGTACCTCAAGATTCAATTGAGCCTGAGAGTGCACATGTGAATGATGGGCTGTCTGATGATAACAGGTCTCATACTGACCGCACATGTACTTCCATGTCTGACATGAATGACAAAGATGCACCTATCACCACACAACACGATACTGCCATTTCAGTTGTAGTTGGAAGGTCATTGAGTCATGTTAGGTTGAGAGCAGGCAGGTTCTTTAAGCCGGTATCACGGTTAATTGAGATGATGGATCATAGATATGAGATAGTTTGAATTTTTCACTTAGTTGGGGTTCAGGGTATTTCTGTTTTATTTGTTATCATTTTTATTCTAGTCAGAGGAAAGAGATGAGAATTTTTTTTGACCGTGCCTTTTGTGAGGGAGTCTCACATGGTGTTGATGGGAGGCTGGGTTCTGGGGAGGGATCCGGTCTCTGGATGTTTTGGGTTTAGTTTGAGCTGTTAACAGTCATAGTGTATATTTAACATGTAACAGGCATGTTTCGCCTATGAGGAGTAAGGGGTTTGGCCGACCAATTGCTTTTCTAATTCTTGTGAAGAATAGTCTTTTGACTGGACTACGTGTGACTGTTTTATTGCATGGTCTGCATCCTCAAATTAGACTTGGAATTGTTTTATTCTTTTTATATAAGATGTGATTTTCTTTTAATGTGATTTGTATTATGCTGTAGTGTTTTGTGCCTGGTTTAGATCATTTTTTTGTTTTCTTTCCTTTTCTGTTGGGAGGGTAACTAAGACCCAATAGCATGGCACTTAATGGTTCTAGGGATTCTTATTGGTTGGTGGGCGTTTCCTTGTGGGCTTCAACCCAAGTGTTCACGTTAGCGTGGCACCATTACATGAGGAAGCAGCCCATGGTAGGTTCACAGACCGTACACCCAGAATGAACATAATGTTCCTAAATGTTTAACTCTCACTACTAGTTGGACGTATTAATGTAGGCATGTTGACAATAAATTGTAGAAGGTAGCGACCGTATGGTAAATCTGTTAAAATAATAATTAAGTGAGATTGTGTCGAAAATGTATATAACTAGCCCACATGCTGGTAGGCTAATTATTCCTAATTCTCCTGTAGTGAGCGGTGTTCGAGGGGTCTGATGAGCCGACCACATAACCTGTCTAACCAGGATCTTTTGTGTGTTACCAGGTACAAAATATTGTCATTTGATTGTACATTGTTTATTATTTCATGTTATTATATTAACCATTACATGAGGAAGCAGCCCATGTGAGCGGTGTTCGAGGGGTCTGATGAGCCGACCACATAACCTGTCTAACCAGGTGTCTGTCGTTCAATTAAAAAAGTACACAACGCATTGGTTATACAGGAACTCACTTATCCTTGAAAGACACTTTTATCACTGACTTAAAAGGCCCATACATCTCCATAAATGTTCAGGGGTGTAGAGTTCCGTGTTCCTTTGCTCTCCATGTTCAATGTAGAGGGTTCTGTTGCTTCGTCATCAGTGTCGTTCAATGTAGAGGGTTCTGTTTCTTTGTCACCATGGCTCATATCTTATCATATGTATTTATCCACACAAAGAACGCCTGCTCCGTTTTGTTTCTTTTATGTGAATAGTTTATTTACAATAAGTGAACCAAACTTCTCCATTACAAACACCCCAAACATTCCCAGCTGTGACACACCCCTTTCACCCCTGTGCGCACTGACAGCTGACCGATGACAGCTGACAGCTAGATATACGTGCTCGGCTTCCCGCCACTGCGTCATACCGTCATGTCTTTACGTACTGAAAGTACAAGAACAAAACACAATACTTAGAATAGAGTTGCACCACATTTCCAATACAACACATGCCTATGAACGTCTAGGCTACTCACTACAAAACATAACAACCATAACATATGATCCCATTTTCAACATATGAGAACATATATCTCAACACCCCCACTTGTTCTCATCATCTCAAGCCAAAAATTACGATACTCATGTTAGTTTCCAAAAAAGAAACTCTTGAATTTATTAAACTTGAACTTAACTACCGGTTTTGTAAGTATGTCTGCAGCCATATCTTCTGTTGGGCAGTAAACAATATCGATTTTCCCTTCGGTGACTGCCTCACGAATAAAGTGATACTTTACATCAATGTGTTTGGACCTCTGTCTGTTCACTGGGTTCTTACTGAGTGCAATGGCCCCCTGGTTGTCTTCATGAATCTTTGTACAATGGTAGACTCTCTTATCCATGCCATTTAATAGTTGAGTTAGATACATGCTTTCCTGAGTAGTAGTAGCTAGACTGATGTATTCAGCCTCACATGTTGAGAGTGCTACTGTTGGTTGTTTCTTTGACTTCCAGGATATTGCAGGGCCTTGTTTAGTCAGGCTAAAACAGTATCCTGTCATACTTCGTCTATCTTCCACAGAAGATGCCCAGTCAGAATCACTGTAAGCTATAAGACTTAAGTCTTCATCTGATTTCTTGAAGCACAACTCGTAGTCACTGGTTCCCTTTAGGTATCTCAAAACATGTTTAGCAGCTACTAAGTTCTCTGTTTTTGGATTTGCCAGTGTTTGTGATAATTTACTAACAATCCAGCTAATATCTGGTCGGGTACAAGTCATTGCATAGATCAAACTGCCTATGATCTCACGGTATTCTTTGAGATTAACATTGTTGTTGTCACTCTCCTCAATTCTATCAACTTCCACTTTTAATTCACATGGTGTATATCTAGGTTTACAGTTTGACATTCCAAATCTATCAAGCATTTTTAGAATGTATGTTTTCTGATTCATTTTTATTTCTTCTCCCTTTTGTTCAAACTGAATGCCCAGGAAGTATGATATTTTCCCCAGATCCTTCATGTTAAACTGGGCTTTCATGTTTTCCTTGAAACTGTTCAGAAGTTCGTTACTGCTAGCGGCGATGATTAAATCATCGACCCAGATTAGTACGATAATAGTTTCATCACCCATCTCTTTTCTGTATACACAGTGATCAGATAGATTTCTTGTAAAGTTGTCTTTCTCTAGATGATCATTTAGGAGTTTGTACCAGTTCCTTCCGGACTGTTTCAGACCATAAAGGGATTTCTTTAATTTACATACCAACTTCTTCCCAGTCTCTGATACCTCTTCATAACCCTCAGGTTGTTCTAGGAATATGTCTTCCTTTATAGGAGCATGTAAGTATGCCGTTTTGACGTCCATTTGATGGACAATGAGGTCATCTTGTACTGCGACCTGCATCAATGCCCTTACTGACGTAAGGTTTGCTGTTGGAGCAAACGTCTCATGGTAGTCTATGCCTTCTGTTTGATTGTAACCCTTAGCAACGTATCTAGCTTTATATATTTGGCCTCTTTCAGCATTTTCTTTAATGGCATAGACCCATCTACCCCCCACTGTGTTCCTGCCCTCAGGCAAAAAGGTCAGTTCAAAAGTGTCATTTTCTTTCAGTGAGTTGATCTCATCGTTCATCGCTTGTTCCCATTTGGGTGACTCTGGTGACCTCAGAGCTTGTCTATAGGTTTGAGGGACTCCACAAACCGCCCTGTAACAGTAATCAACACATGTATCGGTTACATCATCATCTGTAAAATCTGATACATAGTCGTGTAAGTATTGTGGTTTCCTCCTCTCTCTTTTTGGATAGCGGCATTTTTCACTAGGACTAGGTTGTGGATCTGCATCGTTTTCATCCTGTTGATCTGTATCTGTATTTACAGTCTCGTCGCTCCCCTCTAGAACCTGACTCTCTGTGTTCTCCTCAACCTGTGGCTGTGGTACATGAGTGCTGTTCTTACTACCAGACTCTCTGCCTTGTGTCAGGAATTCTGTATCATCCTCATCAGTTTGAGTCTGTTGTTCCACACTGTTCTTTCTAATGCATTTTACTAGCCTGTGTTTTGATACCTTTCCTGTATGCGGTTTGTATACTAGGTATGCCGGGCTGTTTTTACTGTATCCCACAAATATCCCCTTTTCACATCTGGGGTCGAGTTTCTTATGATCGTGTTTATATGCATAACACTCTGAGCCGAACACCCACATTTTTGAGAGGTCTGGTTTCTTTCCTGTTAACATGAAGTAAGGGGTATTTTTGGTCCTTTCGTTGTAGCATCTATTTCGGATGTGAGCTGCATTTTGTACAGCATAAGGCCACAGTGTCTTTGGTAATCTCTTTTCTAATAATTGGCACCTTCCCATTTCAAATAAAGTCCTAAACTGTCTCTCAGCTGTGCCGTTTTGATGGGGGGAATAGGGGCATGATGTCTCATGTCTTATCCCTCTATCTCTCAACAGTGACTGAAAGGAGTTGCTTGTGTATTCCGTACCGCTATCTGACGGTATGGTCTTGACTTGACCATATGGTGCACTATCTGCCAGGAATTTTTCAGTTGCCAATGTTGTTTCACCCTTGTTTTTGAGGAAATAAACAGACACTGCTCCTGAGAAATCATCTGTGAATGCGATTGCATATCTATGTCCATCTTGAGTAGTTGGGTCAATGGGACCTGCTAAGTCAGTGTGAATTAACTCTAGGGGGGCACTAGATTTTGCATCAGGTTTCCTATTTCTGTTGTTGGTAAATTTTCCTTCAGTACAGACACTACAGTCTATCTTAGTGTTACCTGTTATCTTCATACCCTCTACCACCTTTGGTAATTTCAACACATCATCTACGTTACAATGTCCCATGATCTCATGCCAAGTTTTTACATCACAAGTTAAGCTCACTTTGTCTCTGGACATCATATCATTAATTGAATGATCAACACATGTTTCATTATTTACCGTTTCCAGGTAGTACAGTCTCTCATGCTGCTCTATGCGGAAAACAGCGACATCTCTGTTGGTGACCAGGTTTTGTCCTTCTTGGAATGTCACCTTGTCTCCGTCTGCTGTGGCTGCTTGCACGGAGAGTATGCTCTGTGGATACGATGGGATGAACAGCGCATTCCTCAGTGTGATTCCGACGCATCTTCCATCTGAGTCCTGTAGGAACACCTCTGCGTCGCCTCGTTTCATTGCCACATTGTTCATCCTGGTCCCGTCAGCTAGTTCCATGTAGTGTGACTTTGGGTCAAATGTCTCGTCAAATCTTATGAACTTGTTTTCCTCTGTTATGATATGGGATGTAGCTCCGCAGTCTACCATTAGTCCGTTTCTTCTGATAGTGTCTGGGAGGAATCCTTGACTGACTGTGAATACAAATGTATGTTCTTCACGTTCTTTTCTGTCCGCCGTCTGTTTTGCGTCATCTCTCTGCTGGGGTTTTCTCCTGCATGTCTCATCGCTGTGTGTAGAACTTTTATGGTAGTTACACCACTTCGCTACACTGGTTCCTTTTTGCCGACACTCTCTTGCTATATGACCACGGCCTCCGCATCCGTAACATGTCACAGATGATACGTTTACTTTCATCACATTGTCGGATTTTTCTTTAGTGTCAAACTTTTCTGTCTCCTCGTAACTCCATAGTTTCCTCTTGAACTGGATAAACGTCAGTTCATCACTGCTCTGTGTCGTATGGATGGCAAAAGGCTTATACGTATCTGGAAGTCCTTTTGGAATCATGGCTATAATTAGCCCGTCACTAATAACTTCCTTTGCATTTCTTAGGGAAGTTACTGCCTTTTCAGCTCGAATGATATAATCTGTCACCGTTTCACCAGACTCTTTCTTCAGTGACGTTAGTTCTGTGTACAGGGCAATAATTCTTGGCTTACCCTGACTTGCGTAATGACTTCGTAGTATTTCGAGTGCTTTGTTACCGTCATCTGTCGCCTCTCTCATAACCAACGATAGACTTTTGTCATCCAGGAATTGTATTAGCTCTGCGTAGCATTTTTCGTTCTTGTCGTCATCTGGACCGTCCTCACTGGTGCAGAGTATCGTGTCTTTTAGTCCCATCATTCTCATGTGGCCGAGAAACTTCACTTCCCAAAGCTCGTAATTGTTTTCATCTCCGTCGAAAACGAATCTCTGCCATCGTCCTCCTGCGGTACCACCACGTCTGGGCCCATAACCTGTAGAGTTCCGTGTTCCTTCGCTCTCCATGTTCAATGTAGAGGGTTCTGTTGCTTCGTCATCAGTGTCGTTCAATGTAGAAGGTTCTGTTTCTTTGTCACCATGGCTCATATCTTATCATATGTATTTATCCACACAAAGAACGCCTGATCCGTTTTGTTTCTTTTATGTGAATAGTTTATTTACAATAAGTGAACCAAACTTCTCCTCCATTACAAACACCCCAAACATTCCCAGCTGTGACACACCCCTTTCACCCCTGTGCGCACTGACAGCTGACCGATGACAGCTGACTAGATATACGTGCTCGGCTTCCCGCCACTGCGTCATACCGTCATGTCTTTACGTACTGCAAGTACAAGAACAAAACACAATACTTAGAATAGAGTTGCACCACATTTCCAATACAACACATGCCTATGAACGTCTAGGCTACTCACTACAAAACATAACAACCATAACATATGATCCCATTTTCAACATATGAGAACATATATCTCAACAAGGGGGGAGGGAATAAGTGCTTACCCTACAGACCCCAAGAAGTGCTGTATATTCTGTATTGTTTAATATAAAGGCATTTTTTATTCCAATCCCGATTTGTATTTGAGATTCCCAAATCCCATCGGACTTGACTTCTTCGTGTCCCTCAGTGAGTGTAATACCGGTATTCAACTGTATGCGCCACAGCGGCTTCTATCATCATCATCACCACCCACGCTATGCATAAAATATATAGGTCCGCGGAGAGGCACGCTGAGGAGGCCGTGCAAACTGCAATGGAATACGGGGCATCTCTCTCTTTTTACCTAATATTTTGATTCTATCCTGACATTTTTCAGTTGGAAGGGCAGTCTATATGCGTAACAAAAAAAAAGAAAAAAAATACTTGTATACAAGGGAACATGGACAGGAGGTAGATGACACCCCTTTGTACTGTATATATATCCTGGATGGAGAGATGCTCACAATCACAGATGTTCTGGGCTGTTCCTCACAACCCTGTAGTGCTTTATGGTTGAGGGCAGAGCAGTTTCCATACCAGGTACGCATCCAGTCATGGTGATGCTCTGGGTTGTGCCTTTGTAGGAGCCCATAGGTTGTGGGGCCCCATGCAGAATTGCTTGAGCCGCCTGGCTGGTGAGCTCGTCCCAGGTGAGGTCCTCAGTGATGTCTGGTGAGCTGCTCCAGGTGAGGTCCTCAGTGATGTCTGGTGAGCTGCTCCAGGTGAGGTCCTCAGTGATGTCTGGTGAGCTGCTCCAGGTGAGGTCCTCAGTGATGTCTGGTGAGCTGCTCCAGGTAAGGTCCTCAGTGATGTCTGGTGAGCTGCTCCAGGTGAGGTCCTCAGTGATGTCTGGTGAGCTGCTCCAGGTGAGGTCCTCAGTGATGTCTGGTGAGCTGCTCCAGGTGAGGTCCTCAGTGATGTCTGGTGAGCTGCTCCAGGTGAGGTCCTCAGTGATGTCTGGTGTGCTCGCCCCAGGTGAGGTCCTCAGTGATGTCTGGTGAGCTGCTCCAGGTGAGGTCCTCAGTGATGTCTGGTGAGCTGCTCCAGGTGAGGTCCTCAGTGATGTCTGGTGAGCTGCTCCAGGTGAGGTCCTCAGTGATGTCTGGTGAGCTGCTCCAGGTGAGGTCCTCAGTGATGTCTGGTGAGCTGCTCCAGGTGAGGTCCTCAGTGATGTCTGGTGAGCTGCTCCAGGTGAGGTCCTCAGTGATGTCTGGTGAGCTGCTCCAGGTGAGGTCCTCAGTGATGTCTGGTGAGCTGCTCCAGGTGAGGTCCTCAGTGATGTCTGGTGAGCTGCTCCAGGTGAGGTCCTCAGTGATGTCTGGTGAGCTGCTCCAGGTGAGGTCCTCAGTGATGTCTGGTGAGCTGCTCCAGGTGAGGTCCTCAGTGATGTCTGGTGTGCTCGCCCCAGGTGAGGTCCTCAGTGATGTCTGGTGTGCTGCTCCAGGTGAGGTCCTCTGTGATGTCTGTTGTCCACCTCCCAGGTGAGGTCCTCTGTGATGTCTGTTGTCCACCTCCCAGGTGAGGTCCTCAGTGATGTCTGTTGTCCACCTCCCAGGTGAGGTCCTCTGTGATGTCTGTTGTCCACCTCCCAGGTGAGGTCCTCAGTGATGTCTGTTGTCCACCTCCCAGGTGAGGTCCTCTGTGATGTCTGTTGTCCACCTCCCAGGTGAGGTCCTCTGTGATGTCTGGTGTGCTCGTCCCAGGTGAGGTCCTCTGTGATGTCTGGTGTGCTCGTCCCAGGTGAGGTCCTCTGTGATGTGAACACAGAGGAACGTGAAGCTGCTGACTCTCCACAGCAGCCTGTTGATATTGATGGGGTCCAGCCTTTGTTCAGAGGTTGGTCACCCTGCACCATTGTGCCAGGTTGTCAATCTCTTCCTTGAAGACCATTTTATTATAATCTAAAAGATTAATCCTCCCATGTATTCATCTTTCCTTGGAAACCCTTGTGTATGTACACACTCTTGTATGTTAAAATAGATGATGGGGCGAACAATATGGTATGAGGAGGCCATGATGATGATGATGATGATGATGATGATGATGATGTAAGTAGTAAGTAAGTAAAGTTTATTTATATAGCACTTTTCACAGAGAGAACTCACAAAGTGCTTTACATACAGCAGAAATTAAATATAAAAATAAAAAGCAAGAACCATTCAAGAGACAGAACAAAAACACAATGCATAAAAAAAAAAGATTAAAAAAAAGACATATTTTATACCTGGAGGAGAAGCTCAAACATTACCCAAAGGCCTGTTTAAACAGTAATGTTTTTAGCTGATTTTTTTAAATGTCAACAGACGCTGCAGCTCTTAGGCCACGAGGAAGGGCATTTCCAGAGTCTAGGCGCTACATATTGAAAGGCTCTGTCACCTTTGGTGATCAACCTGGTGCGCGGAATGACCAATGATGATGATGATTTTCTTGAAATGTACTCACTTGAATTTCATGTGTATTTGACTGTTTTTCATGATTCATTAAGACACACTGTCTATTGTAATGGTTTACTGTTGACATGGAGTTGATATGACACATTGTTATGACTGATTGGTCTGGAATGTCTTCTGTGGCTCCTGATAGGAGAACGCACACAGGTGTCTGTGAATCTTACCTATGCTGTCTTGAGAGTTTACACCCCAATGAAGGCAGATGCCAAAACATGTTGGTGATGCTAACATAGTCCAATAAATATTCTTTAACTGCAAAAGAGAAGTGTGCAGTCTTTCTTTTGAACCGTTTTATCGGTTTGTAAATCAGCTGATTTAATATTATACTTAAAGCATGTGTCAATAGTGCTCCCTGCATATCATATCCTTTCCAAATGGATATTCAGTTGAAAGTTCTCACTGACTTGTATCTTATTAAATGTTTTGTTCTTGGTAATAACAGCTACCAACAGGGGTCACCAAAGCACTTTGCCATCATTGCAGATAAGGCATCACCAGGGAAGGAGGCTATTAGTTCATATTGATTATGATCCTGCTTTTTAGTGCAGTGCACCCCTCCAGGAAGACAATGCAGCGGATTGCCTACTCACTGTTGGCAACAGATAATACACACAAAAAAACGTTCAATTTATCTTCTGCCGAGACTCAGTCCAAAAGTCTCATTTGGGAACTCAATTTCTTTTATGGTCCACTTCCAAAATAACTTTAAAATATGTCTTGATTGGCTAGTAATCCCCCCCCCCCTTCTACATTACTTTTACTTTTACTTTTAGTAATTTAGCTGACACTGTTTTCCAAGTCAGCAAGAGGGGTACACCTCTTTAGTACTTCACTCTGAGTGCATAGTAAAAAACTATTCTTTTGGCGTGTGGGTCAGTGGCGAATCCTTATGGAAGCCAACGGAAGCATGCCTCCCTATTAAAATATGAATTAATATCAAATATGAAAAAAAAAAAAAAAATGTAATATAGTTTACATTCTTTTTCATCTGTGCATCTGTGTTATAATTTTTTATTTTTTTTAAATGTCTCCCTCTTCTCCTTCTCACTCCCTCTAACCAGTGGTGCAGTGCTGGGCAACCGCGGTCAAATGGCGTTTGGGCTTCGAAGTGCGTGCATCCTATTATTATGCAAAGTCTAGGTGATAAGTGCCTAGACTTTGCATAATAATAGGATACCGTTTGGCCTCCGCCCATATTACGACTGCACCCCTGCCTCTAACACACTGTCAGACTCACTGCAGCTATAGAGGAGAGGAGGCAGGGGGTAGGTCTCTTTCTCCAGCCTCAACCATGTGATTCATGTATCTAGAGTCCAAAACCGATCCTAGCCAATCAGATTCGAGCTGACTGCCACACCTTAAAAGTTTAAAACGGGGCTGTGAGAAGAATCCTGAGTGTGGCCTCCCCTTTGCACTCATTTCCCCCCCTGGAGGCGGGGCATGTCAGAACACTTCTGAACGTCATCCCCTCGCGGGATTGATTGAAAATGTTATTAACAGAGCGGGCACGTTCGAATCCTCTATTAGTGTATCTAACATTTAGCACTTTAATAGCAACTTATTTTCGCCGGCGGGACATTTACTGAGGACCAGCAGAGCACACCACTGTGGATATTATGATTTAACAAATCTATCTGGCAAGAGGAGGACCACATTATTGACCAGGTAAGCACCTCCTAATAGACAGTCTCCTCCCCACCGCATATATATATTCCCTCCCAGCCGTATGTATATTTCTCTCCCACCCACCCACCCCCTCCTAATGTACAGTCCCCTCCCCATTATGTATATACTCTGTCAGGATCTAGGGGTAACAGTACTGTTACAAAGGGTCAGATTAAACCAAATGTATATATTTATTGCTTGATATCCCTTGTATAATATTTGTATATCGTTTGATATCCCTTGTATATTATTTGTATATATACACGGAATATCCCTTTACCTGGGTACAAACCAGAGTAATATTCGCTCTCCTATTGGACAGCGACCCCTAGGCGCCAACGGCCAAGCCCCCAACGGCAAGTTCAAAGGCAACTCCGGGCATGTCTCAACATGTCCAGAGTCTGCGCAGTAATACGAGACAGAACTGAGGTTGGCACTAGATAATTCACCTTACGTATAAATACGGCGCAGGTGTAAACAGCAGCAATTCGTTCATTACTAGTAATGCCTTCACCACGAGACAACGTGCAGTGAAGTGAGCAACTTTGCCTCTAAATAGAGCCTTGAGAACTGCGTGAAAATAGATTGCTAAAGTGTCAGAGTTTAACGCAGTAACGTTGAGTTCGACTTATTCTAATGTGAAGTAATAGTCTATCATTTATAGTGTATCGTGCGGCTACAGTATTACCCCCGGTTCGTCGTGTATATAGCTAGTGCACTTATCCAGGCTGGGCGGCCTAAACTCGTGCCCCCACCCGAGGAGTCCTAGACGAGAACCGTTGGATATGTACACCGGAGAACCTACACCGGCGACTGCAGAACCATTTCTGGTTGGATTATATTGCTTTGGGACCGTGACCGCTGGAGCAGAGAACCGTCGATCCCACTGTCGTTTGGGATCTACCCCCCGTGAGGATCATCACTCGAGCCCGCCTCTAGGAAGAGGCTGGCTAGCTGTCTTCCATGCTGTCGAGCATACTGGATTATAGCTGTTGCTTTGTCTACTGATCAAGGGAGTACATGCACTGGCTCCTGTATCTGGAGCCTCGTTATTCCTCGTTGACCCAGACTTTGTACCCGAACATTCCTCTACCCCTGCCGGCCTTACACCCGGAGGGAACCCCCCAGTGTCTCCAGCTGGTACTAGTGTGCCCTATGTAATTGCTATACCACAGGTGGCGTCAGTTTAGACCCATCCTAGTATTCATACTATTCTCATTGACTTACGCTCTTGACTTACTTTACGCATGTTCTTCGCCATACAAGCGCAAGCCTAATTCTCAATCTGTAACCTAACGTTGCTTAATAATAATAAATACCCTCCAAATAGTACTTTATGTGTCAATGCCGTATTCTTGTGTGGGTGTTCACCATATATATTCATGTACTGTATGGCCAGTAATTAAAGTACATAACTAGTAGTGGTTTAATATATCATACTATTTAATACAGTCAGGGAATTGTACCCCTCAGTTACAATTGGTCCTTCGAGCCGGAGGGTATCAGTGTAATATTTAATATAATATTGATATTAACCATGGCCAGCGGTGAACACTCCCCAAGCGGCTCTCCCAAGCTAGAGCGCCCGCAGCGCAGACGTCAGCCACCTCCCTATCTGGAGGAATACGCTGTCGTTCTACTACCTAGCTTATCTAAACAGACGTTAAATACGGATAAAGCGGATAGTCAAAGCATGTCAAATCCTATCGACCAGGCGACCCAGCCAGTAGAGACCCCAGTGGGTTCAGACCAAACTGACTCAGCGCACGGGGGGGACCAGGTGGGACATGACATGACTATACCTCCAGACAACATCACCGGGATAGTCCCCGGAGCGCTCCAGGATAAAGATAGCGCTCCAGACACAGAACCCGACACACAACCAAGAGAAGAGAAGCGCGCCCAGGAGATGGACCTCGAGGCGTGCCAGGAGAACAGATCTCCAACGAGCTCTGTCAGAAGCCGATCACCTCCGTCAGTGTCATCCCCCAGCCAGGCGGACCAGATACTGGCGCAAGCCTTGATCGCCACACTGGCAGCCTCCACCGAAAGAGACCGACTTCAGGGTGAACGCGACCGGCTTCAAGCAAAGACGCTTAGTGAGCGCGAACACTCTGCCATGGAACGCGAGCGCCTCCAGGCTCAACAGACGAGCGAGCGCGAACAACGAGAGCGCCTCCAGGCGCAGCAACAGACGAGCGAGCGCGAACAACGAGAGCGCCTCCAGGCGCAACAAGCAAGCGAGCGCGAACAATCTGCAGCGGAACGAGATCGCCTTCACGCGCAACTCCAAGCGCAAGCCCTTAGTGAGCGCGAACACTCTGCAACCGAACGAGAGCGCTTCCAGGCGCAACAAAGGAGCGAAGACGACCGCATAAGACTGGAGGAGAGACGCCTTCAGATGGAAGAGAACATTGAAAGAGACCGCGCCAATGCACAGCGCGACGCCGCCAATGCACAGCGCGACGCCGCCAATGCCCAGCGCGATGCACAGCGCGACGCCGCCAATGCACAGCACGACGCCGCCAATACCCAGCGCGAAGCAGAGCGCGACGCCGCCCATGCCCAGCGCGAAGCAGAGCGCGACCGGCTGCAGGCGCAGATGATAGAACAATTGATTGCCAGGGCGACACCCCCTCTCTCCGCACGGAGCTCCCGGAGATCATCACGACAAGGGTCTAGGGCACCTTCCCCTACCCGACGAAGCGACCCGGGACCCGGCCAAAAGGAGGATCCTGTCTACGTCTCCGACTCCCCTACCCGACGAAGCGACCCGGGACCCGGCCAACAGGAGGATCCTGTCTACGTCTCCGACCCCCCTCCCCGACCGGTCCATACGAGACCCAGCCACCGGGAAGAACCGGCCTACGTAGCCGAGAGACTGACTAGAAGACTCCAGGACCTAGAAGAGGAAGAGGAGGAAAGTCAAGCCCACCAGCAGCAACGTACTCTGGACCAGGAGGCCCAGTACAGCCCCGACGTCAGCCCCGAGTCACTGCACTACAAACCCCGACTCAACTCACGGGTGAGTTTGACGTACAGTCAGCACCGAGGAACAGCACCTGGGTACCCGGCCTCTGGTACCCACCGAGTACCAACCCACGACAACACGTACGGGGAGACTCGCCCAGGAGGCCTCTTCCCCTACGCTCACCAATGTGCCAGCCATCCATGGCATCGTACCTTGGCACACAGACGTTCCCAGACTTTACGCGCGAGGACAGAGCACAGTACACGGAATTACGCATGTGCTTGGAGACTATGATGTCCGGCGTCCCCGATGAGTCGTACAAATATGCCATCCTCCTCAAGCATCTCAAGGTGCCCAGAGCGCATAATATAGCGCTGGCATATTCCAACTCAAGCACCCCATACTCCGCGGCTCTAGTGGCCCTCGACCAGCGTTATGGACGCATATGGGACTACGTGATACAAGAAATAAGAGATATCGACCGCCTCCCCCCAGCCAGAGACAATAGAGCACTGGATGACCTCTCTATCAAGGTACAATCCCTCGTGGGGATGCTGGGGTCCCAAAAGGAGAAGGGGAGACATGAACTATATGCAAACTCTAATGTGGAGCGAATACTGGAGAAGCTCCCTCCAGCCCGCCAAGAGCGTTTTCGGCGGCAGAGAGACCACCGCGACCCCAACGGCCCAGAAGCATCCCTCCTAGACCTAGCTGATTTCCTCGCGAGGGAAGTCAGCAGCCTACGACTGGACACATTCGTGTGGAGTGACTCTAGCCCTAGAGATGGACCTCGGAGATCTAATAATAACCGCCGGTCAGTGACTGTTATGCACCAGGCCGAGTCAGTGCCGCAGCACGAGAACCACAGCAACCCCCCGACCACTAAAAAACAAATTACAAACATCTCAAAACAAGCTAGTCAGACTACTACTTGACCTGACTCCTAGAACCCACCTCACCCCTGCCCACTTTGACAACCTAGGATGGCTTAGAGTAGACGACAGAGTACAGCAACTTGCAATGGGCCTGGTCTACAAGATACACTACGCGACCAAGGTACCCATGTACATGTCAAAATACTTCCCAAAGGTCAGTGAATACCACGATCACAACACCAGAGGGAGCTCCACAAATCATGTAAAACCCAGATTCGGATCAAACAAGGGACTAAACACGTTTCGCAATTATGCCACATCAATGTGGAACGCCCTGCCTAAAGCTGTAAAGGAATGTGAATCACTACCCACCTTCAAAAACACTCTCAAAAAACACCTATGTGAGACTGCAATTCGAAACTGGCCCCTACAAATGTCCTAACCTAGTTGTACAGTAAATGACCAAGTAAGGCTTTGTCAATATTCCAATGTACAGTGTAAAATGTGTGTGTGTCCCCTTCCCAACCCCCCCCCCCCCCCCCCACCTCCAATGTACAGCCCTCACCCAACCCACCCAACCCCACCCCACCCAACCAACCTCCTCCAATGTACAGTTTCTATGCCAAATGTATATACACTCCTTTTCTGGACACTTTTGTATCACAAACAGTACTGTATTTGCAAATCTGATATGTCATAAATGTATAGATGTAGCAGTACTGTCTATCTGTATGTCATGTATGTCATATATGTTATGATGAATTGAAAATGGGGGACCCTGATGTAAACAAGTCGAAAGTCTTTCTCTGGTCTGCATCCCCTTAACAATTGTATGTATTGAGCTGTACTGTACTGTACCCATTCTGCAATCTGTTAATAAACTTTTCAATCAATCAATCAATCAAGTGGAAGATTGTATGCCAGTACTGTGAAAAGGAACATCGGCTGTATCAATGTGACACTTTCAAGAAGCTGACCACTGACGAGGTGAGTCAGTGGATCAAAGCCAACCGCCGCTGCTTCCGCTGCGCGCGCAGCCATATGGCAGCTGAGTGCCGTTTAAAGAAGAGATGCAGCAAGTGCGACGGCGCCCACCTGGAGGTCCTGCACGACATCAACAAGTGTCCGCCAGGAAACCAAAGTGGGCCCGTCATGGTGATGTATCAGGCCGAGGCGGTGGCACCACTACCGAAGATCCATAGGACCGCCCCCTGGTGTCCTGACTGCTACAGCAGACACTGGGAGTCACGGTGCTACTCGGACTACCGCGAGTCGGCACCACTACAGAAGATCCAAGGCAACCCACCAACAGGAGTGCTCCACATAGACCAGCATAGCGGGACCCCCCGAGTGCTCATCAAAGTGGTCAGAGTGCTCCTGAGTTACAAGGACAAGGTCCTGGACACTTACGCCGTCCTAGACGATGGGTCTGAAAAGACTCTCCTCCTCGCTTCCGCCGCAGCCCAGTTGGGCCTGCGGGGTGCCAAAGGAACAATGACAATCCGTACCATTAGAAGAGACCAGAAGACCATAAAGGGTGAAAATGTCTCCTTCAAGATAGCCGCGATCGAGCAGCCCGAGAAGCAGTATAGCATCACTAACGTCTTCACCAGCCACGACATAGGCCTGTCACAGTACACCTACCCCATCCCACAGCTGATGGCGAAGTACGTGCACCTACGTCAACTACCTATACCGCTCATCGACGGCGCCACACCGACCCTGCTTATAGGCTCCGACCACGCGGACCTCATTCTCCCAATTGAGGCGGCCCACATCGGACCCAAAGGATGCCCAGTCGCGGTTCAGACCCGACTGGGGTGGACGCTCCAGGGCCCCCTCTACGGACTTGACAGTCAACCCACGTCTACACGCTGCCTGCACACAAAGGTGAGCGACACCGGCCACTCTCTCGTACAGCCCGTTGAGAGGCTATTGACATTAGACGAGAGGCCTGTGAAAGAACCGTGGGCCCAAGAAGAGGGAGTTCCGAACTCCACCCCCCTCAGCTGCGCTCTAAGCGACGTAGCTGACCTCGAACCCAGCACCCCAAGCGACTTCTTGATGGGGCGGCCGGAACCAGCCCCTCCTCAGATGGGGTACAGACCGAACAAGAGGAATAGACGGAGGATGTGGAGACACAGCCAAGCACAGATCAACCAGTCTCAGGCCCGCTTCCTCCTAAGCTCCCTACCATCCCTTCCAGCCCGTCAGAAGCGGGTCAAGGACAGGGACAACTTAAAAGTGGACACAGTCGTTATGATCATAGACCAGTCACTACCCCGAGCTGCGTGGCCGGCCGGCCGCGTAAGCAAAGTGATCACTGGTGCCGACGGAAAGGTCAGAGCGGCAGAAGTTATTGTCCAGGGACGGACCTACACCCGACCCGTGGCGAGGCTGATAGAGTTGCCAAGGCTCCCCGACTCCCTTGATGACGATCATGACCCACTGACTTTGTAAACTGCCCTACTCCCCACAACAGACATTGAGTAGTTGACAGGACGATTAATCTGTCTTTGCTTTAACTAATTAAGTGCGGACTAATTAGGAGGCGGCTGTTACAAAGGGTCAGATTAAACCGAATATATATATTTATTGCTTGATATCCCTTGTATAATATTTGTATATCGTTTGATATCCCTTGTATATTATTTGTATATATACACGGAATATCCCTTTACCTGGGTACAAACCAGAGTAATATTCGCTCTCCTATTGGACAGCGACCCCTAGGCGCCAACGGCCAAGCCCCCAACGGCAAGTTCAAAGGCAACTCCGGGCATGTCTCAACATGTCCAGAGTCTGCGCAGTAATACGAGACAGAACTGAGGTTGGCACTAGATAATTCACCTTACGTATAAATACGGTGCAGGTGTAAACAGCAGCAATTCGTTCATTACTAGTAATGCCTTCACCACGAGACAACGTGCAGTGAAGTGAGCAACTTTGCCTCTAAATAGAGCCTTGAGAACCGCGTGCGAATAGATTGCTAAAGTGTCAGAGTTTAACGCAGTAACGTTGAGTTCGACTTATTCTAATGTGAAGTAATAGTCTATCATTTATAGTGTATCGTGCGGCTACAGTTCTTCAGTGACCAGCATTACCCCCGGTTCGTCGTGTATATAGCTAGTGCACTTATCCAGGCTGGGCGGCCTAAACTCGTGCCCCCACCCGAGGAGTCCTAGACGAGAACCGTTGGATATGTACACCGGAGAACCTACACCGGCGACTGCAGAACCATTTCTGGTTGGATTATATTGCTTTGGGACCGTGACCGCTGGAGCAGAGAACCGTCGATCCCACTGTCGTTTGGGATCTACCCCCCGTGAGGATCATCACTCGAGCCCGCCTCTAGGAAGAGGCTGGCTAGCTGTCTTCCATGCTGTCGAGCATACTGGATTATAGCTGTTGCTTTGTCTACTGATCAAGGGAGTACATGCACTGGCTCCTGTATCTGGAGCCTCGTTATTCCTCATTGACCCAGACTTTGTACCCGAACATTCCTCTACCCCTGCCGGCCTTACACCCGGAGGGAACCCCCCAGTGTCTCCAGCTGGTACTAGTGTGCCCTATGTAATTGCTATACCACAGGTGGCGTCAGTTTAGACCCATCCTAGTATTCATACTATTCTCATTGACTTACGCTCTTGACTTACTTTACGCATGTTCTTCGCCATACAAGCGCGAGCCTAATTCTCAATCTGTAACCTAACGTTGCTTAATAATAATAAATACCCTCCAAATAGTACTTTATGTGTCAATGCCGTATTCTTGTGTGGGTGTTCACCATATATATTCATGTACTGTATGGCCAGTAATTAAAGTACATAACTAGTAGTGGTTTAATATATCATACTCTTTAATACAGTCATGAAATTGTACCCCTCAGTTACAAGTACTGTATATTTGAATACCGTTTATGTCACAAATGTATCAGTACTAAATACCTGTATGTCATGTATGTCCCTATGCCATAAATGTCATGTATGTTGTGTATGTCCCTATGCCATAAATGTCATGATGTCTTGTATGTCATAAATGTCACTATGAATTGAAAATGGGGGACCCTGATGTAAACAAGACAAACGTCTTTCTCTGGTCTGCATCCCCTTATACAATTGTGTGTATTGAGCCGTACTGTATTGTACCCATTCTGCAATCTGTTAAGAAAGTTTGACTGGTCGCCGAGCCATACTGTAGTGTACATGGTGACTGCTTGACTTAAAAAAAAAAAAAAATGTAATAAAAATATTTAATAATTTTTTTTTTAATAAATTTTTTTTGGCTTCCCCTGTTATTTTACCCACGCGACGCCACTGGTGTGGGTGGGTGGGTTCTGACATATAAAGAGAATGTAAGCTTATCAGTGTGAGGGCTGGAAAGGACTGCATGCTACCCAACGAGGGGGTGTGTCGCTTTTCTACTTCACGCACCTGTGAGTGGTTGGTAATTAGCTCCTCGGGAGACTATTAATACTGCTGGTTACCTTTCACTCCTTGCCAGGTCATTCTGTATGCTACCATCAACTGCCGCGCTCCTGGTGAGACATCATCTTCGCTCTCTATAATCCCACGGGAGGATTTCCTATGTTCTCACTGGGAGACGTTGTGCCATCCGTTGCTACCATCTACCGCCGCGTCTCTGGGGTGAGACGTCGTGCCATCTACTGGCCTACTCTCCCTCCATGGGCCTCGTTCCTGGTGTGAGACATCGTCATCGCTCTCTATGCTTCCACGGGAGGATGCCTATGTTCTCACTCCTTTTTCATGGACCCCTGTTTGCACACTTGCCCGTCGGCAAGTGTTCTGGTGAGTCTGAACAGGATCAGACTCAGAACTTTCATTTCATTCATGGACTCTAGAAGATTCACCTGTGTATTTTGAGTTCTCCCTTAAAGTGGAAATGAAGCAGTGAGCAATGTGATCCTAGTTTGTTTGTTGTGTACCTTGTGTAAGACAGGGTTCTATAATCAAATGTGAAATCTATCTTATTTGTCTGAAAAATCAAATATAATATCCCTGTTTTCAACATGGGCGCCGTCATTTTGTTGCTGACGTCATGGCTGACGTCATGGGGGTTGTTTGGTGTACACTGCTGGTTAGCTGCCTATAGTGAATGGGTCAGTAAGTAAATAAAATGTTGCCTACAAAACAACAGGACCGCGGTGGTTCTGTTTGTATTGCTCCTGGCTGTTCAAACTAATTTTACCATGTGAGAGAGAGGAAAGTTGGTTAATTTCCACAAACTACCAGTGAAAAAAACAGTGTTGTTGGCATGTTGGCTCAGGCTGGCTGCACTCAGGCGGCGTGATCAGCCTGTTGGACAGGGAATGAAGATCCCCAGAGAACACTTCATTGCCTCGGATTATGTTGTTGGGGGTGGAAGGTTTGTCCAGAAGACCACTAATCAGCTGAAGCCTGATGCGGTTCCCTCGGTCTTCGACAGACAGACCGGCGTTAGCTCTCGGGAGCGATGGCTAGCTAGTTGGCACCAGCCGGGGACCGGCGTTAGCTCTCGGGAGCGATGGCTAGCTAGTTGGCACCAGCCGGGGACCGGCGTTAGCTCTCGGGAGCGATGGCTAGCTAGTTGGCACCAGCCGGGGACCGGCGTTAGCAACCGGGAGCGTCGCGGAGCATTCAGCCTGCTGGCTACCTAGATCCACTTCAACCAGCCGAGCGTCGGGAGCTCCAGCAGCTTGTCGATGTGCTAATAGCCTGGAGCCAGCTACCGTTAGCTTGCCGAGGCTCCAGCACACCGACAAGCTGTGTAGCCAGCTACCGTTAGCTTGCAGAGGCTATTAGCACACCGACAAGCTGTGTAGCCAGCAGGCTGAATGCTCCGCAACGCTGGTTGAAGTGGATCTAGGTAGCCAGCAGGCTGAATGCTCCGCGACGCTCCCGGTTGCTAACGCCGGTCCCCGGCTGGTGCCAACTAGCTAGCCATCGCTCCCGAGAGCTAACGCCGGTCTGTCTGTCGAAGACCGAGGGAACCGCATCAGGCTTCAGCTGATTAGTGGTCTTCTGGACAAACCTTCCACCCCCAACAACATAATCCGAGGCAATGAAGTGTTCTCTGGGGATCTTCATTCCCTGTCCAACAGGCTGATCACGCCGCCTGAGTGCAGCCAGCCTGAGCCAACATGCCAACAACACTGTTTTTTTCACTGGTAGTTTGTGGAAATTAACCAACTTTCCTCTCTCTCACATGGTAAAATTAGTTTGAACAGCCAGAAGCAATACAAACAGAACCACCGCGGTCCCGTTGTTTTGTAGGCAACATTTTATTTACTTACTGACCCATTCACTATAGGCAGCTAACCAGCAGTGTACACCAAACAACCCCCATGACGTCAGCAACAAAATGGCCGCGCCCATAATGATAAATGCTTCAGAAATGCACACAACAAATCGTTTTTTCTTAGAAACTGCTTATTTTTATAACGTGATTTCTTCTGTGGCTTATCTAAATACTAATGTGATGCTATGAATATGTATTTATCGCACTGCTTCATTTCCACTTTAAAACCTCCCTAACTGTGAATGGAACAGATCGCTAACACTGTTGCACACCCCCCCCCCCCCTCCCCCAAGAAAATCCATGAGTATGTTCCTATGTGTGTTGCCCATCGCAATAGTGTGGGTCGCTGCATGCAATGTGTGCAATTAATAAAGACTTCTTCAAAGTCCAGTTTTAATTTATCTTCCCTCACTGGTTCTCCATTCTGGATGACAATAATACTACCCATACTAGATTTATTCACAGCCTGAAATAGTTATCTTTGGTTGGGTTAACCTCTTAACATTTGGCGTACCGTATATGGGCTGCATTTTTCGCCGATCATCCCATACATAAGTTGAATTTGCTGCCTTTCCATCATCACCACACTCAACCTATTGCGTGCTTTGGGTCTCGAGTTACAGGATGAAATATCCGGCAAGCGTCATATTACAAGCCATTCCGACGAGTGACCACGTCCGGTTGTAAACAGTCCTGAACTGACCAGTCACCGCTTGTTATGGTTTGTAACCGACCCCAATCGCACAACACAAGACAGGTATGAGAGTAAGCCAAAATAGGGCATTTATTTATTACAGAACAAAAAGCGGCACAGTCCCTTTAAGGGAAAACACAAAAACACTAGAGTCAAGGAAATCTGGAAAATGCGGCACTGTGCCTTTAAGAGGCGAACAGGCTAAGGGACTAAGGCTAAGGGCCAGGGCTAAGGACCAGGGCTAAGTGTCAGGGCCAGGAACAGGGGCACTGGAGAGGGGGACAGGGACAGAGGCCCAGAGAGGCGGGCTGGAGACAGGGACAGAGAACAGGGTTAAGGCCTTGGACAGGGCGAGGGCCAGAGCTGCTTACAGGGATGAGGACAGGGTTCCGACGGCGGAGGCCTGGCACGGGGACAGGGGCCCGACGGCGGAGGCCTGGCACGGGAACAGGGGCCCGACGGCGGAGGCCTGGTACGGAGACAGGGGCCCGACAGCGGAGGCCGGGGGGAAGAGGCGCCATCCTCCCGTGGAAATAGGGAGCGATGACGCGCCGGCTTGACGTCTGGAGTGGGAACACTGAAAAACCTCCCGTAGAGAATTAGAGAGCGAAGACGGTGTCCCACTCCAGGCACGGAGATCCTCTTCCTCTTCCTCGGGTGCTGCAGACGGGCAGCGCAGAACAAAGGGGGTCCCAGGGGACCGGGATGGGAACACGCCGTCCTCCCGTGGAATACTAGGGAGCGACGACGAGCCTCACCCCAGGAACGAGGATCACGAAGAGACGCCTTCCTCCCGTGGAATCGGGAGCGATGGCGTGCCGCCTTGACGTCTGGAGTGGGAACACTGGAAAACCTCCCGTAGAGAATTAGAGAGCGAAGACGGTGTCCTACTCCAGGCAAACGGCGACAGGTGGTGATGGCTGGGCCGTCGTCTCACGCCGGAGACGCGGCAGGTGATGGTGACGTACAGAATGGTAACGTCCAGAACTCCATGAACACTGAACACAGATACAGATACAGAGTCCAGAACACAGAGTCCAGAACACAGAGTCCAGAACACAGAGTCCAGAACACAGAGTCCAGAACACAGAATCCAGAACACAGAACGACCCGACCAGGACTGGAGGGGAGTCTGCAACCTATGTACTCTCCCGAGGTGATTGCAAACTCCCAACAGGTGCGTGAAGGTAGAGGATCAAGGATGTCCAAGGGTGGGGGCTGGTGAAGAGTAGAGGAGAGTAAATCATCGCAAGGGTGGGGGCTGGTGAAGAGTAGAGGAGAGTAGACAGGGAAAACACAGGAAAAAGGTCCAGGGACAGGCGAATCCTCACAGTACCTCCCCCTCCACGGGAGCCACCGGGCGACCCAAAAAATCAGACAGCGGGGCAGGGGACACGACAAAGCAACAAACAAAAAAAAAACTGGGCCATGCTAGCAGGGGAAGCTACACCTAAAGTGGGGCTAGCAGAGGGACTGGGTAGCTGCCAGAGCATTGCTAGCTACAGGGCCTATGCTAGCTGTACTGCTACATTAGCATAGAGTCTGCGCTAGCTGCCGGAGCTAGGCTAGCAGACAGGGCTGGACTAGCAAAGGAGAACAAGCTAGCTGGAAGGACAGTCCTAGCTGTGGGGAAACAGAGTAGCTAACAGGGGAGCTAACGAGGCTAACAGGGGAGCTAACAGGGGAACTAAAAGGGGCTAACTCACATACACTGTCTGTGCTGGCTGGGGTCGTCGACTGGTCGGGTCGTACTGTTATGGTTTGTAACCGACCCCAATCGCACAACACAAGACAGGTATGAGAGTAAGCCAAAATAGGGCATTTATTTATTACAGAACAAAAAGCGGCACAGTCCCTTTAAGGGAAAACACAAAAACACTAGAGTCAAGGAAATCTGGAAAATGCGGCACTGTGCCTTTAAGAGGCGAACAGGCTAAGGGACTAAGGCTAAGGGCCAGGGCTAAGGACCAGGGCTAAGTGTCAGGGCCAGGAACAGGGGCACTGGAGAGGGGGACAGGGACAGAGGCCCAGAGAGGCGGGCTGGAGACAGGGACAGAGAACAGGGTTAAGGCCTTGGACAGGGCGAGGGCCAGAGCTGCTTACAGGGATGAGGACAGGGTTCCGACGGCGGAGGCCTGGCACGGGGACAGGGGCCCGACGGCGGAGGCCTGGCACGGGAACAGGGGCCCGACGGCGGAGGCCTGGTACGGAGACAGGGGCCCGACAGCGGAGGCCGGGGGGAAGAGGCGCCATCCTCCCGTGGAAATAGGGAGCGATGACGCGCCGGCTTGACGTCTGGAGTGGGAACACTGAAAAACCTCCCGTAGAGAATTAGAGAGCGAAGACGGTGTCCCACTCCAGGCACGGAGATCCTCTTCCTCTTCCTCGGGTGCTGCAGACGGGCAGCGCAGAACAAAGGGGGTCCCAGGGGACCGGGATGGGAACACGCCGTCCTCCCGTGGAATACTAGGGAGCGACGACGAGCCTCACCCCAGGAACGAGGATCACGAAGAGACGCCTTCCTCCCGTGGAATCGGGAGCGATGGCGTGCCGCCTTGACGTCTGGAGTGGGAACACTGGAAAACCTCCCGTAGAGAATTAGAGAGCGAAGACGGTGTCCTACTCCAGGCAAACGGCGACAGGTGGTGATGGCTGGGCCGTCGTCTCACGCCGGAGACGCGGCAGGTGATGGTGACGTACAGAATGGTAACGTCCAGAACTCCATGAACACTGAACACAGATACAGATACAGAGTCCAGAACACAGAGTCCAGAACACAGAGTCCAGAACACAGAGTCCAGAACACAGAGTCCAGAACACAGAATCCAGAACACAGAACGACCCGACCAGGACTGGAGGGGAGTCTGCAACCTATGTACTCTCCCGAGGTGATTGCAAACTCCCAACAGGTGCGTGAAGGTAGAGGATCAAGGATGTCCAAGGGTGGGGGCTGGTGAAGAGTAGAGGAGAGTAAATGATCGCAAGGGTGGGGGCTGGTGAAGAGTAGAGGAGAGTAGACAGGGAAAACACAGGAAAAAGGTCCAGGGACAGGCGAATCCTCACAGTACCTCCCCCTCCACGGGAGCCACCGGGCGACCCAAAAAATCAGACAGCGGGGCAGGGGACACGACAAAGCAACAAACAAACAAAAAACTGGGCCATGCTAGCAGGGGAAGCTACACCTAAAGTGGGGCTAGCAGAGGGACTGGGTAGCTGCCAGAGCATTGCTAGCTACAGGGCCTATGCTAGCTGTACTGCTACATTAGCATAGAGTCTGCGCTAGCTGCCGGAGCTAGGCTAGCAGACAGGGCTGGACTAGCAAAGGAGAACAAGCTAGCTGGAAGGACAGTCCTAGCTGTGGGGAAACAGAGTAGCTAACAGGGGAGCTAACGAGGCTAACAGGGGAGCTAACAGGGGAACTAAAAGGGGCTAACTCACATACACTGTCTGTGCTGGCTGGGGTCGTCGACTGGTCGGGTCGTACTGTTATGGTTTGTAACCGACCCCAATCGCACAACACAAGACAGGTATGAGAGTAAGCCAAAACAGGGCATTTATTTATTACAGAACAAAAAGCGGCACAGTCCCTTTAAGGGAAAACACAAAAACACTAGAGTCAAGGAAATCTGGAAAATGCGGCACTGTGCCTTTAAAGGGCGAACAGGCTAAGGGACTAAGGCTAAGGGCCAGGGCTAAGGACCAGGGCTAAGTGTCAGGGCCAGGAACAGGGGCACTGGAGAGGGGGACAGGGACAGAGGCCCGGAGAGGCGGGCTGGAGACAGGGACAGAGAACAGGGTTAAGGCCTTGGACAGGGCGAGGGCCAGAGCTGCTTACAGGGATGAGGACAGGGTTCCGATGGCGGAGGCCTGGCACAGGGACAGGGGCCCGACGGCGGAGGCCTGGCACGGGAACAGGGGCCCGACAGCGGAGGCCTGGTACGGAGACAGGGGCCCGACAGCGGAGGCCGGGGGGAAGAGGCGCCATCCTCCCGTGGAAATAGGGAGCGATGCCGCGCCGGCTTGACGTCTGGAGTGGGAACACTGGAAAACCTCCCGTAGAGAATTAGAGAGCGAAGACGGTGTCCCACTCCAGGCACGGAGATCCTCTTCCTCTTCCTCGGGTGCTGCAGACGGGCAGCGCAGAACAAAGGGGGTCCCAGGGGACCGGGATGGAAACACACCGTCCTCCCGTGGAATACTAGGGAACGACGACGAGCCTCACCCCAGGAACGAGGATCACGAAGAGACGCCTTCCTCCCGTGGAATCGGGAGCGATGGCGTGCCGCCTTGACGTCTGGAGTGGGAACACTGGAAAACCTCCCGTAGAGAATTAGAGAGCAAAGACGGTGTCCTACTCCAGGCAAACGGCGACAGGTGGTGATGGCTGGGCCGTCGTCTCACGCTGGAGACGCGGCAGGTGATGGTGACGTACAGAATGGTAACGTCCAGAACTCCATGAACACTGAACACAGATACAGATACAGAGTCCAGAACACAGAGTCCAGAACACAGAGTCCAGAACACAGAGTCCAGAACACAGAGTCCAGAACACAGAATCTAGAACACAGAACGACCCGACCAGGACTGGAGGGGAGTCTGCAACCTATGTACTCTCCCGAGGTGATTGCAAACTCCCAACAGGTGCGTGAAGGTAGAGGATCAAGGATGTCCAAGGGTGGGGGCTGGTGAAGAGTAGAGGAGAGTAAATCATCGCAAGGGTGGGGGCTGGTGAAGAGTAGAGGAGAGTAGACAGGGAAAACACAGGAAAAAGGTCCAGGGACAGGCGAATCCTCACAGTACCTCCCCCTCCACGGGAGCCACTGGGCGACCCAAAAAATCAGACAGCGGGGCAGGGGACACGACAAAGCAACAAACAAAAAAAAAACTGGGTCATGCTAGCAGGGGAAGCTACTCCTAAAGTGGGGCTAACAGAGGGACTGGGTAGCTGCCAGAGCATTGCTAGCTACAGGGCCTATGCTAGCTGTACTGCTACATTAGCATAGAGTCTGCGCTAGCTGCCGGAGCTAGGCTAGCAGACAGGGCTGGACTAGCAAAGGAGAACAAGCTAGCTGGAAGGACAGTCCTAGCTGTGGGGAAACAGAGTAGCTAACAGGGGAGCTAACGAGGCTAACAGGGGAGCTAACAGGGGAACTAAAAGGGGCTAACTCACATACACTGTCTGTGCTGGCTGGGGTCGTCGACTGGTCGGGTCGTACTGTTATGGTTTGTAACCGACCCCAATCGCACAACACAAGACAGGTATGAGAGTAAGCCAAAACAGGGCATTTATTTATTACAGAACAAAAAGCGGCACAGTCCCTTTAAGGGAAAACACAAAAACACTAGAGTCAAGGAAATCTGGAAAATGCGGCACTGTGCCTTTAAAGGGCGAACAGGCTAAGGGACTAAGGCTAAGGGCCAGGGCTAAGGACCAGGGCTAAGTGTCAGGGCCAGGAACAGGGGCACTGGAGAGGGGGACAGGGACAGAGGCCCGGAGAGGCGGGCTGGAGACAGGGACAGAGAACAGGGTTAAGGCCTTGGACAGGGCGAGGGCCAGAGCTGCTTACAGGGATGAGGACAGGGTTCCGATGGCGGAGGCCTGGCACAGGGACAGGGGCCCGACGGCGGAGGCCTGGCACGGGAACAGGGGCCCGACAGCGGAGGCCTGGTACGGAGACAGGGGCCCGACAGCGGAGGCCGGGGGGAAGAGGCGCCATCCTCCCGTGGAAATAGGGAGCGATGCCGCGCCGGCTTGACGTCTGGAGTGGGAACACTGGAAAACCTCCCGTAGAGAATTAGAGAGCGAAGACGGTGTCCCACTCCAGGCACGGAGATCCTCTTCCTCTTCCTCGGGTGCTGCAGACGGGCAGCGCAGAACAAAGGGGGTCCCAGGGGACCGGGATGGAAACACACCGTCCTCCTGTGGAATACTAGGGAGCGACGACGAGCCTCACCCCAGGAACGAGGATCACGAAGAGACGCCTTCCTCCCGTGGAATCGGGAGCGATGGCGTGCCGCCTTGACGTCTGGAGTGGGAACACTGGAAAACCTCCCGTAGAGAATTAGAGAGCGAAGACGGTGTCCCACTCCAGGCAAACGGCGACAGGTGGTGATGGCTGGGCCGTCGTCTCACGCCGGAGACGTGGCAGGTGATGGTGACGTACAGAATGGTAACGTCCAGAACTCCATGAACACTGAACACAGATACAGATACAGAGTCCAGAACACAGAGTTCAGAACACAGAGTCCAGAACACAGAGTCCAGAACACAGAGTCCAGAACACAGAATCCAGAACACAGAACGACCCGACCAGGACTGGAGGGGAGTCTGCAACCTATGTACTCTCCCGAGGTGATTGCAAACTCCCAACAGGTGCGTGAAGGTAGAGGATCAAGGATGTCCAAGGGTGGGGGCTGGTGAAGAGTAGAGGAGAGTAAATCATCGCAAGGGTGGGGGCTGGTGAAGAGTAGAGGAGAGTACAGGGAAAACACAGGAAAAAGGTCCAGGGACAGGCGAATCCTCACACCGCTAATGGCGAAAATAATTGACCACCATTGTAGCCAAGGAGCGTCTGCTCCGAAAGCGATCCCAGACGAGCGCTGATTGCAATGAGAAGGGGGCAGAAGAAGACGAACAAGTTCTTTGTTTTGACTCGCACGTCTGAATGAATGGAAGTGGATGGCCATTTTGGATAATCACAGTGAATTATTGCGGTACACACATTACAAAAATCTTTGTTAAACACTCATTTTCCGTAGGATTTTTATAAACTTTGGACCTCTACTACATAAGACTTCCAGGATATGGAACCGTTATGTTTGCCAGCACCTACCTCTCAGCTGGAACCCAAAAACCGGAATCTGGCAACAAGTCAACACAAAAGTAACAAGCAAATATTGTTTTGTTGTGAGGGTCAAATACTGCTGCTTGCTCATTTCAGCCTGAAATGAGGGCCCTTTTCTGGGCATATTTGCTTTATTTGACCCTCCCTAGTTCCCCATACTGGATGACAATAATACTACCAATACTAGATTCATTCACAGCCTGAAATAGTTGACATTGGCTGGGTTAAATGTTTTATCTTCCCCTCCCTGGTTCTCCATTCTGGATGACAATAATATGACCCACTGCTGCTCTGCTCAAAGCCTGAAATGAGGGTGTGTGTGTGTGAGCAGTCTGTGGCCTATGATCTGGCCCCAGCACTGCACCCAAGGCTATAGCTCCCAGCCAGGAACAAGGCACTTCCTCTGCCACAGTGAACAGCGAGACCGCTCTCCACCCCTGCACTCTCTCCCTCGGTCACTCTCCCTCTGTCACTCTCTCCCTCTGTCACTCTCCCTCTGTCACTCTCTCCCCCTGTCACTCTCTCCCTCTGTCCCTCTCTCCCTCTGTCACTCTCTCCCTCGGTCACTCTCTCCCTCGGTCACTCTCCCTCTGTCACTCTCTCTCTCGGTCACTCTCTCCCTCTGTCACTCTCCCTCGGTCACTCTCTCCCTATGTCACTCTCCCTCTGTCACTCTCTCCCTCTGTCCCTCTCTCCCTCTGTCACTCTCTCCCTCGGTCACTCTCTCCCTCGGTCACTCTCTCCCTCGGTCACTCTCCCTCGGTCACTCTCTCCCTCTGTCACTCTCCCTCTGTCACTCTCTCTCTCGGTCACTCTCTCCCTCTGTCACTCTCCCTCGGTCACTCTCTCCCTCAGTCACTGTCTCCCTCTGTCACTCTCTCCCTCGGTCACTCTCTCCCTCGGTCACTCTCTCCCTCTGTCACTCTCTCCCTCTGTCACTCTCTCCCTCGGTCACTCTCTCCCTCTGTCACTCTCTCCCTCTACCACTCTCTCCCTCGGTCACTCTCTCCCTCAGTCACTCTCTCCCTCTGTCACTCTCTCCCTCTGTCACTCTCTCCCTCTGTCACTCTCTCCCTCTGT
This sequence comes from Notolepis coatsorum, assembly GCF_963971535.1. Taxonomy (NCBI): domain Eukaryota; kingdom Metazoa; phylum Chordata; class Actinopteri; order Aulopiformes; family Paralepididae; genus Notolepis; species Notolepis coatsorum. The sequence goes on along the minus strand of NC_140173.1, from coordinate 61,165,883 downwards.
CACTCTCCCTCTGTCACTCTCTCCCTCTGTCACTCTCTCCCTCTGTCACTCTCTCCCTCTGTCACTCTCCCTCTGTCATTCTCTCCCTCTGTCACTCTCCCTCTGCCACTCTCTCCCTCTGTCACTCTCTCCCTCGGTCACTCTCTCCCTCTGTCACTCTCCCTCTGCCACTCTCTCCCTCTGTCACTCTCTCCCTCTGTCACTCTCTCCCTCAGTCACTCTCCCTCGGTCACTCTCTCCCTCTGTCACTCTCTCCCTCTGTCACTCTCCCTCTGTCACTCTCTCCCTCTGTCACTCTCTCCCTCGGTCACTCTCTCCCTCGGTCACTCTCCCTCTGTCACTCTCTCCCTCGGTCACTCTCTCCCTCGGTCACTCTCCCTCAGTCACTCTCTCCCTCTGCCACTCTCTCCCTCTGCCACTCTCTCTCTCAGTCACTCTCTCCCTCTGTCACTCTCTCCCTATGTCACTCTCTCCCTCTGTCACTCTCTCTCTCAGTCACTCTCTCCCTCTGTCACTCTCTTCCTCTGTCACTCTCTCCCTCTGTCACTCTCTCCCTCAGTCACTCTCTCCCTCAGTCACTCTCTCCCTCGGTCACTCTCTCCCTCTGTCACTCTCTCCCTCAGTCACTCTCTCCCTCGGTCACTCTCTCCCTCTGTCACTCTCTCCCTCTGTCACTCTCTCTGTCACTCTCTCCCTCGGCCACTCTCTCTCTCAGTCACTCTCTCCCTCTGTCACTCTCTCCCTCTCTCACTCTCTCCCTCTGTCACTCTCTCCCTCTCTCACTCTCTCCCTCTGTCACTCCCTCTGGCACTCTCTCCCTCTGTCACTCTCTCCCTCTCTCACTCTCTCCCTCTGTCACTCTCCCTCTGTCACTCTCTCCCTCTGTCACTCTCTCCCTCTGCCACTCTCTCTCTCAGTCACTCTCTCCCTCTGTCACTCTCTCTGTCACTCTCTCCCTCAGTCACTCTCTCCCTCTGTCACTCTCTCCCTCTGTCACTCTCTCCCTCTGTCACTCTCTCCCTCAGTCACTCTCTCCCTCTGTCACTCTCTCCCTCTGTCACTCTCTCCCTCGGTCACTCTCTACCTCTGTCACTCTCTCCCTCTGTCACTCTCCCTCTGTTACTCTCTCCCTCTGTCACTCTCTCCCTCTGTCACTCTCTCCCTCGGTCACTCTCCCTCTGTCACTCTCTCCCTCTGTCACTCTCCCTCTGCCACTCTCTCCCTATGTCACTCTCCCTCTGCCACTCTCTCCCTCTGTCACTCTCTCCCTCTGTCACTCTCTCCCTCGGTCACTCTCTCCCTCGGTCACTCTCGGTCACTCTCTCCCTCTGTCACTCTCTCCCTCTGTCACTCTCCCTCTGTCACTCTCTCCCTCTGTCACTCTCTCCCTCGGTCACTCTCTCCCTCGGTCACTCTCGGTCACTATCTCCCTCTGTCACTCTCTCCCTCTGTCACTCTCTCCCTCTGTCACTATCTCCCTCTGTCACTCTCTCCCTCTGTCACTCTCTCCCTCTGTCACTCTCTCCCTCGGTCACTCTCTCCCTCTGTCACTCTCGGTCACTCTCTCCCTCGGTCACTCTCTCCCTCTGTCACTCTCTCCCTCTGTCACTCTCTCCCTCTGCCACTCTCTCCCTCAGTCACTCTCCCTCGGTCACTCTCTCCCTCTGTCACTCTCTCCCTCGGTCACTCTCCCTCTGTCACTCTCTCCCTCTGTCACTCTCTCCCTCTGCCACTCTCTCTCTCAGTCACTCTCTCCCTCTGTCACTCTCTCCCTCTGTCACTCTCTCCCTCTGTCACTCTCTCCCTCAGTCACTCTCTCCCTCTGCCACTCTCTCTCTCAGTCACTCTCTCCCTCTGTCACTCTCTCCCTCTGTCACTCTCTCCCTCAGTCACTCTCTCCCTCAGTCACTCTCCCTCAGTCACTCTCTCCCTCAGTCACTCTCTCCCTCGGTCACTCTCTCTGTCACTCTCTCCCTCGGCCACTCTCTCTCTCAGTCACTCTCTCCCTCTGTCACTCTCTCTCTCAGTCACTCTCTCCCTCTGTCACTCTCTCCCTCTGCCACTCTCTCTCTCAGTCACTCTCTCCCTCTGGCACTCTCTCCCTCTGTCACTCTCTCCCTCTCTCACTCTCTCCCTCTGTCACTCTCCCTCTGTCACTCTCTCCCTCTGTCACTCTCTCCCTCAGTCACTCTCTCCCTCAGTCACTCTCTCCCTCGGTCACTCTCTCCCTCTGTCACTCTCTCCCTCAGTCACTCTCTCCCTCTGTCACTCTCTCCCTCTGTCACTCTCTCCCTCTGTCACTCTCTCTGTCACTCTCTCCCTCGGCCACTCTCTCTCTCAGTCACTCTCTCCCTCTGTCACTCTCTCCCTCTGTCACTCAATTCAATTCAATTCAATTCAAAAAGCTTTATTGGCATGAAATTTCACAAATGTTGCCAAAGCACAATTATGACATAAACAGCAAACAACATTATACAATACAACAACAATATCAACAGAACAAGATCAAAGAAATAAAGGAGATGGTGCGGTGAGTAAAACATGGTACATGTATATACAGTATATGTGTCCTACTGGTTGTCCCTTTTCTTGTGACATGAATTGACATATTTTGCAGCTAAAACTGCACATTCTTTCTGTTCCCCCAGGAGGAATGGCAATTTCTGCACTTCTGTCATACTTTGAAATTCTGGGAAAATTATTTCAATTTTTGGAAAGAATTCCTCCCTAATATTTCTATAATTTTCACATTGTGTTAGGAAGTGTAGTTCTGTCTCTACGGCTCCCTCATCACAAAGACAGCACAACCTCTCCTCTCTGGGCAGCCAGGTCTTTCTGTGTCTGCCCTTCTCTATCGCCAAACCATGGTCACTCAGTCTGTACTTTGTCAGAGTCTTTCTTAGATTCTTATCAGTTACTGTGCTGAGGTAGTCTGCCACAGTATACTGTCTGTTTAGGGCCAAATATGTTTCTAATTTGTGTTGTGATTGTGTGAGTTGATTCCAATATGTAATGTATTTATCTTTTTCTTTGGTTATAATTTGGTTAGGTCTAATCTTCTGAGGCTGGCTATGGTTTGGGGTCCTACTAATCACCCCAAAGTACCAGAAAATACCAGAAAATACCAGAAACGACCCCAAAATACCCCAAAGTATACCGCAAAATACCAGAAACTACCCCAAAATACCCCAAAGTATACCCCAAAATACCAGAAACTACCTCAAAATACCCAAAATACCAGAAAATACCAGAAAATACCAGAAACTACCCCAAAATACCCCAAAGTATACCCCAAAATACCAGAAACTACCCCAAAATACCAGAAAATACCAGAAACTACCGCAAAATACCCCAAAGTATACCCCAAAATACCAGAAACTACCCCAAAATACCCCAAAATACCAGAAAATACCAGAAACTACCCCAAAATACCCCCAAGTATACCCCAAAATACCAGAAACGACCCCAAAATACCCCAAAAATACCAGAAAGTACCAGAAAATACCAGAAACTACCCCAAAATACCCCAAAGTATACCCCAAAATACCAGAAACTACCCCAAAATACCCCCAAAATACCAGAAAATACCCCAAAATACCAGAAAATACCAGAAACTACCCCAAAATACCCCAAAGTATACCCCAAAATACCAGAAACTACCCCAAAATACCAGAAAATACCAGAAAATACCAGAAACTACCCCAAAATACCCCAAAGTATACCCCAAAATACCAGAAACTACCCCAAAATACCCCAAAATACCAGAAAATACCAGAAACTACCCCAAAATACCCCAAAGTATACCCCAAAATACCAGAAACTACCCCAAAATACCAGAAAATACCAGAAACTACCCCAAAATACCCCAAAGTATACCCCAAAATACCAGAAACTACCCCCAAATACCCCAAAATACCAGAAAATACCAGAAACTACCCCAAAATACCCCAAAGTATACCCCAAAATACCAGAAACTACCCCAAAATACCCCAAAATACCAGAAACTACCAGAAACTACCCCAAAATACCCAAAGTATACCCCAAAATACCAGAAACTACCCCAAAATACCAGAAAGTACCAGAAAATACCAGAAACTACCCCAAAATACCCCAAAGTATACCCCAAAATACCAGAAACTACCCCAAAATACCCCAAAATACCAGAAAATACCAGAAAATACCAGAAACTACCCCAAAATATACCCCAAAATACCAGAAACTACCCCAAAATACCCCAAAATACCAGAAAATACCAGAAAATACCAGAAACTACCCCAAAATACCCCAAAGTATACCCCAAAATACCAGAAACTACCCCAAAATACCCCAAAATACCAGAAAATACCAGAAACTACCCCAAAATACCCCAAAGTATACCCCAAAATACCAGAAACTACCCCAAAACACCAGAAAATACCAGAAACTACCCCAAAATATACCCCAAAATACCAGAAACTACCCCAAAATACCAGAAAATACCAGAGAATACCAGAAACTACCCCAAAATACCCCAAAGTATACCCCAAAATACCAGAAACTACCCCAAAACACCCTACAATACCCCAAAGTATACCCCAAAGTACCAGAAAATACCCCAAAATACCCCAAAGTACCCCCAAAATACCCCAAAGTATACCCCAAAGTACCAGAAAATACCCCAAAATACCCCAAAGTATACCCCACAGTACCAGAAAATACCAGAAAATACCCCAAAATACCCCAAAGTACCCCAAATAGTGTGTAATAGTGTAATAGTGTAATAGTAGTAATAGTGTATAATAGTGTAATAGTGTGTAATAGTGTAATAGTGTGATAGTGTGTAATAGTGTAATAGTGTGTAATAGTGTAATAGTGTGTAATAGTGTAATAGTGTGTAATAGTGTAATAGTGTGTAATAGTGTAATAGTGTAATAGTGTGTAATAGTGTGTAATAGTGTGCTAGTGTAATAGTGTAATAGTGTGTAATAGTGTAATAGTGTGTAATAGTGTAATAGTCTGTAATAGTGTAATAGTGTGTAATAGTGTAATAGTGTAATAGTGTGTAATAGTGTGTAATAGTGTGCTAGTGTAATAGTGTAATAGTGTGTAATAGTGTAATAGTGTGTAATAGTGTGTAATAGTGTGTAAAAGTGTAATAGTGTGCTAGTGTAATAGTGTAATAGTGTGTAATAGTGTGTAATAGTGTGTAATAGTGTGTAATAGTGTAATAGTGTGTAATAGTGTAATAGTGTGTAATAGTGTAATAGTGTAATAGTGTGTAATAGTGTAATAGTGTGTAATAGTGTAATGTTGTGTAATAGTGTAATCGTGTGTAATAGTGTAATAGTGTAAGTGTGTAATAGTGTAATAGTGTGTAATAGTGTAATAGTGTGTAATAGTGTGTAATAGTGTAATAGTGTGCTAGTGTAATAGTGTAATAGTGTGATAGTGTAATAGTGTGTAATAGTGTAATAGTGTAATAGTGTAATAGTGTAATAGTGTGTAATAGTGTAATAGTGTGTAATAGTGTAATAGTGTAATAGTGTGTAATAGTGTAATAGTGTGTAATAGTGTAATAGTGTAATAGTGTGTAATAGTGTGCGTGTGTGTGTGTGCGTGCGTGTGTGTGTGTGTGTGTGTGTGCGTGTGTGTGTTTCAAGTTCAAGTTCAAGTTTCTTTAATAGTTGTCATACAGAAGTACAGAATACTTTTGTACAAAATGCTTCTTACTGTTGCGCTCCAGAGACTGTGCAAGACAAGATAAGTATGAAATAAAAACATAGTAAAATTAGAAGTAAAAAAAGAGGTCACAGTGTTCAGTTTAGACATATGTACAATGTTCGATGCAGAATAGACGTAGTTACCATACAATATACAATACTGTGCAGTGTACTAATATACAATACTATATAGTGCAAGGCAGAAATGGAGAAATGGGACGAGGTGCAATTTAGGTACAATTCACAGTAGGTGTACGAGTTGTAGTGCAAATCCTTTATCAATAAATATAAAGTGTGTTTGTGTGATCTAAAGTGTGGAGAGTGGGTGCTGCAGTGTGTTGTTTGTTTGAGTGAGTGTGTGCGTGTGGGTGTGTGTGCTGTGTGCATTTGATGGTTGTTGCATAGTGATTATTGTTCGTTTAGCGATTATTGTTCGTTTAGCAGCCTGATGGCCTGGGGATAGCTTCTTCTGAGTCTTTCTGTGCTCGCCTTAAGACTCCGGTATCGCTTGCCTGACCGCAGCAGTTCAAAGAGGCAGTTGTTCGGGTGGCTCGAGTCCTTAATAATTCTCGTAGCCTTCCCCTTGCACCGCTTGATGTAAATGTTCTGGAGGGTGGGAAGCCCCCCTCCAATTGTGCGTTCGGCTGAACGTGTCACTCTTTGTAGTCTGCTACGGTCTTGTGCAGTGCTATTCCCAAACCAGGAGGTGATGTTGCCGGTCAGGATGCTCTCTATTGTACATGAGTAGAAGTTCCTAAGGATCTTCTGACTGACTTGGAACTTCCTTAGGCGCCTGAGGAAGTAGAGGCGTTGTCGTGCCTTCTTCACAACACTGTCAATGTGTGTGGTCCATGTCAAGTCCTCGGATATGTGGGCTCCGAGGTACTTGAAACTGTTCACTCTCTCAACCGGTGCCCCGTCGATGCTGAGGGGGCTGTAGTCCTTGACCCCCGACCTCCTGAAGTCCACAATCATCTCTTTTGTTTTGCTGACGTTCAGGGAGAGGCAGTTCTCCTGACACCACTGTGACAGGTTCTCTACCTCTTCCAGGTAGGCCCTTTCGTCGTTGGCAGAGATCAGGCCCACCACTACTGTGTCATCAGCAAATTTGATGATGGTGTTGTTGTTCCGCTGTGCTACGCAGTCATGTGTGTACAGGGAGTAGAGGAGGGGGCTCAGAACACAGCCCTGGGGGGCCCCTATGTTGAGCGTGATGGATGAGGAGGTGCAGTTGCCGGCTCTTACCACCTGGGGTCTGCCCGTCAGGAAGTCCAAGACCCACTGGCACAGGTCATAGTTCAAGCCCAGGTCCCTGAGCTTGGCTATGAGTTTGGAGGGGACTATGGTATTGAATGCTGAGCTGTAGTCGATGAACAGCATTCTCACATAGTTCCCCTGCCTCTTGTCCAGATGTGATGCTGCTGTGTGCAGCACATGGGCTATGGCGTCCTCCGTGGACCTGTTGGGGCAATATGCAAATTGCAGAGGGTCCAGGTTGATGGGGAGGGAGGAACAGATGTAGCCCTTCACTAGCTTCTCAAAGCACTTCATGGCTATGGAGGTGAGGGCTACAGGGCGGTAGTCGTTGAGGCAAGCGGGCGTAGATTTTTTGGGTACAGGGATGATGGTGGACTTCTTCAGACAGGTGGGGATGACAGCCTGTTCCAAGGACAGGTTGAAGATGTCAGTGAATACCGGGGCCAGTTGGTCGGCACAGACTTTTAGGACGCGGCCGGGGATGCCGTCCGGTCCTGCTGCCTTCCTGATATTCACTTTTTTAAAGATCCGTCTCACCTCATGCTCTGTTACCCTGAACACTGAGTCTCCATCAGCAGACCCCCCCCCCCCCATTGCCGTGGTTTGTAGGCTGGTGTTGTTATTCACAGCCTCAAACCTCGCATAGAAGGAATTGAGATCATTTGCTAAGGAGATGTCACTGTTCAGTTTGAGGGGGGTTCCTTTGTAGTCTGTCATTGTTCTGAGGCCCTGCCACATGCCTCTAGAGTCAGCCTGTTCAAACTGAAGTTCAACTTTATCCCTGTAACGCCGTTTTGCCTCTATTACTGCTCTCCTGACGTTGTATCTTGCCATCTTGTGTTCTTCCATGTTGCCTGTCACCAGCCCGGTGTTGTATGCTGATGTGCGCACTTTCAGAGCCTCACGGACGGATTTGTCTACCCAGGGCTTTTGATTTGGGTAGATTTTAATTTTGGTGGAGGGGATTGTTTCTTCTACCTGAGTACAGACATAGTCAATCACCGTTTCGGTGTATTCGTTAATATTGGCTGTGTTATCACGGAATACACTCCAGTCTGTACTTCCCAGTACAGCTTGGAGTGACTCCTCTGACGTCACGGCCCAACGCTTAACCTCTCGCGAGACCACCGGCGTTCGCTTGAGACTTTGTTTGTACTTTGGCAAAAGAAATATTGCAGCGTGATCGCTTTTACCGAATGGACTAAGAGCCTGTGACTTGTACCCATTCTTAAATTGCGAGTATACATGGTCTAATATGTTCTCGCGTGTGTGCGTGTGTGTGTGTGTGTCTCCACATTATGGCTGTAGTGACTGAGGCACTCTGTACTCTGGCTGCATCCAGGAAGGGATTAACGCAGTAAAGATTCCCGGTTCGATTCCGGCTCCTCCCGGCGGCGTGTCCGAGTGTCCTTGAGCAAGACACTTAAGCCCTGCTCCTCCCGGTGAGCAGATTGGCACTTGGCATGGTCGCCTCCGCCGTCGGTGTGTGAGTGAATGTGAGGCATAAATTGTAAAGCGCTTTGGATAAAAGAGCTATATAAATAGCTCCTTCTCCCCCTCTTCTCCCTCTCTCTCTCTCTCTATCCATCTTTCTCTCTCCCTCCCTCCCTCTCTCTCCCTTCTTCTCTCTCTTCCTCTCTCTCCCCCTTCTCTCTCTCCATCTCCCTCTATCCCCCTTCTCTCTCTCCATCTCCCTCTCTCCCCCTTCTCTCTCTCTCCATCTCCCCCCTCTCTCTCTCTCTCTCTATCCATCTTTCTCTCTCCCTCCCTCCCTCTCTCTCCCTTCTTCTCTCTCTCTCTCCCCGTTCTCTATCTCCCCCTTCTCTCTCTCCATCTCCCTCTATCCCCCTTCTCTCTCTCCATCTCCCTCTATCCCCCTTCTCTCTCTCTCCATCTCCCCCCCTCTCTCTCTCTCTCTCTCTCTCTCTCTCTCTCCATCTCCCTCTCTCCATCTCCCCCCCTCCTCTCTCTCTCTCTCTCTCTCTCTCTCTCTCTCTCTCTCTCTCTCTCTCTCTCTCTCTCTCTCTCTCTCTCTCTCTCTCTCTCTCTCTCTCTCTCTCTCTCTCTCTCTCTCTCTCTCTCCCCCTGGTTGGTTTCCCTTGTTCCACAGCTCCTCCATCAAGATGCCATACAAGTTGGAATCCATCTTGAGTGCTAGAGACCCAGACACACACACACACACGTACACACACACACACACGCACACGCGCACACACACACACACACACACACACACACACGCACACTATTACACACTATTACACTATTACACACTATTACACTATTACACTATTACACTATTACACACTATTACACTATTACACACTATTACACTATCACACTATTACACTATTACACACTATTACACTATTACACAAGCACACTATTACACTATTACACACTATTACACACTATTACACTATTACACACTATTACACTATTACACTATTACACACTATTACACTATTACACACTATTACACAAAATTACACTATTACACTATTACACACTATTACACTATTACACACTATTACACACTATTACACTATTACACACTATTACACACTATTACACACTATTACACACTATTACACTATTACACTAGCACACTATTACACTTTTACACACTATTACACACTATTACACTATTACACACTATTACACTATTACACTAGCACAGTATTACACTTTTACACACTATTACACACTACACTATTACACACTATTACACTATTACACACTATTACACTATTACACTATTACACACTATTACACTATTACACACTATTACACTATTACACACTATTACACTATTACACACTATCACACTATTACACTATTACACTATTACACACTATTACACTATTACACACTATTACTACTATTACACTATTACACTATTACACACTATTACTACTATCACACTATTACACTATTACACTAGCACACTATTACACTATTACACACTATTACACACTATTACACTATTACAGTATTACACACTATTACACACTATTACACTATTACACTATTACACAAAATTACACTATTACACACTATTACACTATTACACACTATTACACTATTACACACTATTACACACTATTACACTATTACACTATTACACACTATTACACTATTACACACTATTACACTACACACTATTACACTATTACACACTATTACACTATTACACTATTACACACTATTACACACTATTACACTAAATCAAATCAAATCAAATTTATTTATAGGGCCCGACAACACACGTTAATGTCCCCATGGGCCGTACAGGTCTTCTTTAAACAAGTCAAGAAGAAAACATAACAATAAGTCAAGAACAGAACAAGAACACCATAAGGTCCAAACATTTTTAGATGAATGCAAATAAATGAAAGAATGCAAGCACTCCCAGACATACCCCACGCGAAGGTAAGGAAAAACTCACTAAAACCTAACAATAGGGAAAAAAGCTCCACATGCGGTGTGGAGGAGAGAAACCTTAGAAGGGCCATTCAAGGGGGGATCTCCCTTCTTAGATGTTGGTGATAGTAGTGTTGCAGACGGACAGTTGGTAAGCATGCACTCATGTGTGTGGTGAAACACAGATGAGTGCATGCAATAGCAACTGTACATTTTGAAAGATTAAAGATAGAGCTAATAGCGATAGCAACTGAACATTTTGAAAGATTAAAGATAGAGTTGATAGCGGATCTATTTGAGGCACAGGGGCGGCGCAAAGAGGGTCACGTCCTCCCCGTCTTAGTCACGGGACATTCAACACTCCGGTCGTTGCTCAGGGACAGCCGGAGACAGGGAGACTATTACACACTATCACACTATTACACTATTACACACTATTACACTATTACACACTATTACTACTATTACACTATTACACTATTACACACTATTTGGGGTACTTTGGGGTATTTTGGGGGTATTTTCTGGTATTTTCTGGTACTTTGGGGTATACTTTGGGGTATTTTGGGGTATTTTCTGGTACTTTGGGGTATACTTTGGGGTATACTTTGGGGTATTTTGGGGTATTTTGGGGTATTTTCTGGTATTTTCTGGTACTTTGGGGTATACTTTGGGGTATTTTAGGGTATTTTGGGGTAGTTTCTGGTATTTTGGGGTATACTTTGGGGTATTTTGGGGTAGTTTCTGGTATTTTCTGGTATTTTCTGGTATTTTGGGGTAGTTTCTGGTATTTTGGGGTATACTTTGGGGTATTTTGGGGTATTTTCTGGTATTTTCTGGTATTTTGGGGTATGTTGGGGTAGTTTCTGGTATTTTGGGGTATACTTTGAGGTATTTTGGGGTAGTTTCTGGTAGTTTCTGGTATTTTCTGGTATTTTGGGGTAGTTTCTGGTATTTTGGGGTATACTTTGGGGTATTTTGGGGTAGTTTCTGGTATTTTGGGGTATACTTTGGGGTATTTTGGGGTCGTTTCTGGTATTTTCTGGTATTTTGGGGTATTTTGGGGTAGTTTCTGGTATTTTGGGGTATACTTTGGGGTAGTTTGGGGTAGTTTCTGGTATTTTCTGGTATTTTGGGGTATTTTGGGGTAGTTTCTGGTATTTTGGGGTATACTTTGGGGTATTTTGGGGTAGTTTCTGGTATTTTGGGGTATACTTTGGGGGTATTTTGGGGTAGTTTCTGGTATTTTCTGGTATTTTCTGGTACTTTGGGGTGATTAGTAGGACCCATGGTGGGTGATGTCAGAGTGTGAGATGTCAGCCAGTTTCATTATGAGTTGACAAAAGGGACTCCTTTGTAGGTCCAGCTCTTGGCAGGCCAGGGCTTTATGATGATAGCAGGCCGGGTCACTTTTTTTAATATAGCTCCAGAATTTAATTGATCTTTTTTGCATATTTATGAGTAACGGATATTGTCCTAATTCAGCCCTGCATGCAGAGTTTGGGCTTTTCCTTTGTACCCTGAGAATTGTTTTGCAGAACTCTACATGCAGGATCTCAATTGGATTTTTGTCCCATTTTGCCCAATCCGTTACTAATAAAGGGCCCCATACCTCATTGCCGTACAGTGCAATTGATTCTATAACCACTTTAAATATTTTGAGCCATGTCCTGATTGGAATTTGGATTTGAACTGAACGCTTGATGGCATAGAAAGCCCCTTTTGCCTTCTCTTTGAGTTCCTTTACAGCTGAACAGAAATTTCCAGTGGAGCTGATTTGTAAACCTAGATATGTATAGCTATTTGTTTGTTCTATTTGGGTCGCACCTATTTTGAATTCTGGGTAATTTCTCTGTAACTGGGATCTTTTTTGGAAGGTCATAATTTTGGTTTTCTTCATATTCACTGTCAGGGCCCAGGTCTGACAGTACTGATGAAGAATGTCCAAACTTAGCTGAAGACATTCTCTAGTAGGAGACAGTATGACCAGGTCATCTGCATAAAAGAGACACTTAATTTCTGTGTCTGTGAGATTGAGACCAGGTGCTGCTGACTGTTCTAATAATAATGCCAGTTCATTTATATAAATATTGAACAGTGTGGGGCTGAGGTTGCAGCCTTGCTTCACCCCTCTGCCTTGTGGGAAGAAGTCTGTGTGTTTATCTTTATCTGTTTGTTATTTTCATATATGGATTTAATAACATCAAAGGACTTCCCCCCTATACCACTTTCCATTAATTTAAAAAGTAAACCCTCATGCCAGACTGAGTCAAACGCTTTCTGGAAATCGACAAAGCATGCATGAATTTTTCCTTTATTTTGATTTACATATTTATTGATTAGTGTGTGTAGGGTGAAAATGTGGTCAGCTGTTCTATAGTTTGGGAGGAATACAATTTGACTTTTGCGTAAAACATTGTGCTCATTGAGGAAATCTATAATTCTTGAATTTAGGATGCTGCCAAATAACTTCCCCAGATTACTACTAACACAGATGTCTCTATAATTGTTGGGATCATATTTGTCTCCGTTCTTGAAAATGGGTGTGATCATCCCTTCACTCCAGCTTTCAGGGAAATATCCCACACTTAGTACCAAGTTAAATATTTTTAAGATGGCCAATTTGCATTTTCTGTTTGTATGTTTTAACATCTCATTTAATATGCCATCAGTCCCACATGCTTTTTTGTTCTGCAGAGCTTTTAATTTGTCTTCCAATTCTAATTCACTGATTGGGTAGTCCAGTGGGTTCTGATAATCTCATTTTTGAATGGATTGTACATTTTTATGTTTCTTGGTAAATGAGTTCCATTTTTCCCAGAATTTATTTGACCCCAGAGACTCTTCAATTAATTGTAACTGGTTTTGTATATATTGTTCTTTTTTTGTTCTCAGTGTGTTTTTATATTGCTTTAGAGTTTCACAGTAACTAAGACGGAGTTCCTGACTATCTGGATTCCTGTGTTTTTGGTTGGAGATATTTCTTAGTGTCTTCCTAATGGATTTGCAGTCTGAATCAAACCACCTTTCCTTGTTTGTTTTCTTTGGTTGTTCTGTTTTAACATTTTAAATTTGATGATGAGGCCAAATTATCAAATATGTGGTTGATGTGTACCAGACACCACTCTACACCTTCATTATTCTGAGGGTAAATCTGGGCCAGGAAAGAGTCTAGAAGAGACTGTGTTGACTCACTGACCATAGCATCCTGGTACTGCTCCAGACTGTTTTGAGCCCATCTGTATTTCATCTTTATGTTGTACAGATTACAGGGTTGAGAGCATTATATTACCTGTGTCTGCTCTTTTTAGATACAAAGTGATCTGAGAGTGATCTGATAGAGGTGTTTGTTCTTTTACAGTGAAGGCTCTCAAGGAGGTTAGGTCTAAATCTGTTATAGCATAATCAACGGTGCCGCTACCAAGTCTTGAGCAATATGTATACCGTCCAAAGGAATCCCCTCGCAACCGTCCGTTGGTAATGTACAGACCCAACGCTCTACAAAGCTGCAACACTTGTCTTCCACTCTTGTTTGTGTTTTTATCATAATTATTCCTGTTGGTAAGGATAGGGAAATTGAGGTGATCTCCAGTGATATAACTGTCACCTTCGGTACTAGTGAAGTCAACCTCCTGACCAGTCCTAGAGTTTAAATCTCCCATGATCAGCACAGATCCCTGGGCCTGGAAATGACTGGTCTCTTCTTCTATGGTGGAGAAAATCTCCTCGTCGAAATATGGAGACTCATTTGGGGGAATATAAATTGCACATAAAAAAATACTTTTCCCGCTGGAAATTATACCTTTTTTATTTTAACCAAATGTGATATTTCCCTTTCTTCTTTATTTCTATAGAGTCTGCTAGTTGTGACTTATACCATACCAACACCCCCCCTGAGTCTCTGCCCTGGGTGACTCCATTTAGTTTAGTTGATGGGACAATAATCTCTCTATAGTTAGGAGGGCATCCAGTAGGGACGTCTCCTTTACACCAAGTCTCCTGTAAAATAACAATATCAACACCAGTAACCTTGTCTAAGAAGTCAAGATTTCTGCTTTTTAAACCAAATAAATAAGAATTGAATCCCTGAATATTCCAAACTGATATGCTAAATGATGTCATTGACATTGTAACAAGTTGTCATTTCAAAAGGAGAAGAAAGAAGTAACTGTTTTTTAACATAAAAAATATACATTTACAATGTGATGGGATTTAACCTGGCATGTATGTACCTTTTAATTAGTACTACCTACTTAATTACCACTGACCCTGAGTGTGGCCCATTAGATGAGAGCATAACGTTCTCAGCATGTCCTGGATGGATCTCAGTTCACTGTGGGCGGGGCCTGCTGCTCCTCGGACCACCTCTGCATACAGTCTGCCTGGCTGCTGCTGCTGTGGAGGTGGTGGTGGTGGTGGTGGTGGTGGTGGTGGTACAACATGAGGTGGTGATGTCCTGGGTCTGTGTGCAGGCTGGTTCTCATCCATATGTCTGATGTTCTCCAGTCTGTGCTGTGGAGGTTGTAGGTGCCGCTGCTTGGGCCTGGGTTGGAAGGCTCTCCTCTGCATGCTGTCGGCTGGTCCTGCAATGTGCCTCTCCGTTTGAGTGTTGGAGACTCCCGTGTTGCTCCTTCTGTTGAGTGTTGCCCGTCGATTTAGTGTGGCATCTTTTAGTGTCTTTGTAAACCGTGGAACTGCTTCTTTGTAGAGGTGAACATGATCATAAAGATCGTGTACAGTGATTGAGTCATAGTGGGCAACGTGCACATTTGGCCATTTTTCACAATCTCTAGAGATACTGACATTGACTTTTTGTATAGTCTGTGAGTGGAAGTCCCTCCTTGGTAACAGGGTGGACATCACTATCTTAGTTTTAGGGAAGGTGAGACATGCCTTCTCAACGACATCTCTAAGAGACAGGGCCACTCTCTCCTGTTGTTCCCCCAGGTCATTGGTGCCTGTGTGGATTAGGATATGGCTTGGGGATCCTAGGTCAGTCTTAGAGAGAATACCCATGGCTGCCTCTGTGTTTGGACACCATAGTTTTGTCACCTTGTGCCTTGGGAAAAGCCTTTTCTCGTCGATGAATTTTCCATTTGAGTCGATCAGTAGCACAATATCTGCTTTTGCTGTGGGGCTATCTGGTCTGGTGGGACCACCTGTGTGTGTGTGGCAGCTGGATTCTTCTCTCTCTGCTGTTGGGGCTAGGATATCATCCAGTTGTCTGTTCTGGGTTGGGCTCACTGCTGTGTTCGGGCTGAGGTCAGTTCTTAGTATCTCAGATTCAGTGAGGGAAGTCATCTGTTGCTTCAAGGTGTCCAGTGATCTGTCTCTCTCCCTGAGTTCCTCTGTGAGAGCAACAAGTTGAGATGTATGGCTTTCTCTCTCCTGCTGTGATTCTCCATGATTGTCTTTTAGAACAGCTATCTCTCTCCTGTGGTTGGCATACTCACAGTTTAGCTCTTTCACCTGTTCTGCCAGTGCAACAAGCTCACTCCTCTGACTCTCTTTCTCTTCTTGTAGCACTCTCACTTGTTCTGTCAGAGTGTACAGTTCTTTATTGTGCTGTTCTCTGTCTTTGGATAATTGTTTTTCACAGGTTGCACATAGGCTTTCTTGCTCTTTTCTGATTTGTTCCATTTCAGCTTTTTGTGAGAGTCCCACTGAGTTTGTCAGTATGATTCATGACAATTTCTCTGAGCTGCACCAGTTCTATTTCTAACTTGGTGAAGTGTTCCTTAAGTTCTGTGACGGAGGTCTGATGTGGGGGGCTCAGTGTCTGCTCTGTGTCATCATGGTGCTCCTCTTCATGTGTAGAGACAGGTGTGGTGTCTGGGTCCCTACTGGCACCTGGCTGGAGGTCCCTAGGGGCGGTGTCTTCATGTGTAGAGACAGGTGTGTCGTCTGTGTCCCTACTGGCACCTGGCTGGAGGTCCCTAGGGGGGGTGTCTTTTTTCTCAACCATAGATTTAAGTGCCTGAAAAGTGCTCTGGAAGTACTTGAAGTACCCCTGCACCATGACTTTACCACTTTTATAAACATTGACAGTTGTCATTGTGCTGTCAGGGTCCTCTAGGTCTGAGATCTTTAACTGCCAATATTCTTTGTTGCCCTTTTTTGCCAAAGTGTGGAGGTTGGCAATGGCTCTGTGCCAAATTTCAGGTCTTTCCGTATAGAAGATAAGATTACTAATTTCTCCATTTTTAAAAAGATCAGCAAAGAGGGTTTCTGGTTGTCCCTTAAGAAGGTCCAGTTTGTAAGTACTCCTCTCTGTGTCATTTTTCATTTCTGGTGGGTAGTGTATGTTAATTAGGTCACTCATGTTGCTTTCCAACTGGTACTGCTAGCACCCACTGTTAGCTGTCACTTCTAGCTTAACTGTTTCAGCTGCAACTATTAGCTTCCAAGGTTCACAGTTCACATATATATGATTTCAACTGCTAGTGTTTGTATTCCTGGTTAGCAAAGCGGCTCGCTCAACATACAGCCGATGAACAATGTAGGGGTCAAGTAATGTTGGGGGTCGCGCAGGACATTAGGATGCAAGATCTGGATTAAATTAAAGCATTACAGGAATCATTGTAACCTGTTTCAACCCACCCCCCCCCCCCCGCCACGTAACTCAAGTCTGTGGAAGAAAAGAAGGAATGTTTCGAGGTCAATGAAAGAGGCCGAGGAGAAGAAGTCAAGATAAGACCTGGTTTATGACGTCCGTACCATCGCAACCAAGGACGGGACAGTATCTGACTGTCTGAAGATAAGATGGATGGCCTCCCCCCCCCCCCCCCCCCTCCCCATCCTCACGCAAACCTCCCCCCACGAGCACGACTGGCGACGTGCACGGAAGGAGGGGCGGATCCCTCGACTGCCTCACACGCCCAAAACCCTAAGCCACTACCCTCTCCTTAACTCCCACCCCCCACTCTCCGCCCTCCCTCCCATCCCCCAAATTCCCTCCCCCGAGGGTGCTTCCTGAAGCTCACTGACTTTCGACATAAATGAACATTGTATCAACAAATGTGCTTTGTTTTGTATTAATTTAGGGTTGTGCCATTATTATTATGCAAAGATAATAATTGTGATTAATTCTGTAATGAGTTGTGTGTTTCTAGCATCCTTGACACCCAAGGACAACGATGGAAATAAGTCAAGAGGCTTTTACGTTACTATCCTTGACAGCAATGTAAGCTGGAGTAATGATCTGTTTATGTTGTGGAGTCTAAATAAAAACCTGAAACCTGAAACCTGAGCTTCCAATTGTCTCACTTATCTGAATCTGGATCCACAGCTAGTTGTTATCATCCACTGCTTGCTTCCAAAGCTCCAACAATTTGCAGTTTGTTGTTAGCATCCACTGTTAGCTTCCAGCTAGTTGTTATCATCCACTGCTTGCTTGCAAAGTTCACAGTTAGCATCCACTGCTAGCTCCAAAAGTTTGCAGTTTGTTGTTAGCATCCACTGTTAGCTTCCAGCTAGTTGTTATCATCCACTGCTTGCTTCCAAAGTTCACAGTTAGCATCCACTGCTAGCTCCAAAAGTTTGCAGTTTGGTGTTAGCATCCACTGTTAGCTTCCAGCTAGTTGCTATCATCCACTGCTTGCTTCCAAAGTTCACAGTTAGCATCCACAGCTAGCTTCCAAGGTCCAAGATTAGCTTAGCTGTTTCTGTTTCAATTGCTGCTGCTAGCTTCCACTTATTTTTTTTATTTTATTTTTTTACCATTGTATAGTTGCTGTTGAGCTTGTCTTTACATTGTTCTACAAATTACTTCATTCTTTCTCAATCTAAAATGACAAAAAGTACATGCAAATCTAGGAGCTCTCTCTCTGAGCAGCCATGTTGATTCACTCTCTCTCTCTCTCTCTCTCTCTCTCTCTCTCTCTCTCTCTCTCTCTCTCTCTCTCTCTCTCTCTCTCTTTCTCTCTCTCTCTCTCTCCCTCTGTCACTCTCTCCCTGTGTCACTCTCTCCCTCGGTCACTCTCTCCCTCGGTCACTCTCTCCCTCAGTCACTCTCTCCCTCGGTCACTCTCTCCCTCAGTCACTCTCCCTCGGTCACTCTCTCCCTCAGTCACTCTCTCCCTCTGCCACTCCCTTGGTCACTCTCTCCCTCGGTCACTCTCTCCCTCGGTCACTCTCTCCCTCAGTCACTCTCTCCCTCGGTCACTCTCTCCCTCAGTCACTCTCTCCCTCGGTCACTCTCTCCCTCTGTCACTCTCTCTCTCTGTCACTCTCTCCCTCGGTCACTCTCTCCCTCAGTCACTCTCTCCCTCAGTCACTCTCCCTCGGTCACTCTCTCCCTCAGTCACTCTCTCCCTCGGTCACTCTCTCCCTCTGTCACTCTCTCTCTCTGTCACTCTCTCCCTCAGTCACTCTCTCCCTCAGTCACTCTCTCCCTCGGTCACTCTCTCCCTCGGTCACTCTCTCCCTCGGTCACTCTCTCCCTCAGTCACTCTCTCCCTCGGTCACTCTCTCCCTCTGTCACTCTCTCCCTCTGTCACTCTCTCCCTCTGTCACTCTCTCTGTCACTCTCTCCCTCGGCCACTCTCTCCCTCAGTCACTCTCTCCCTCTGTCACTCTTTCTGTCACTCTCTCCCTCGGTCACTCTCTCCCTCGGTCACTCTCTCCCTCTGTCACTCTCTCCCTCTGTCACTCTCTCCCTCTGTCACTCTCTCCCTCTGTCAGTCTCTCCCTCTGTCACTCTCTCCCTCGGTCACTCTCTCCCTCGGTCACTCTCTCCCTCGGTCACTCTCTCCCTCTGTCACTCTCTCCCTCTCCCTCTGTCACTCTCTCCCTCAGTCACTGCACCCAGGGCACCCTGCCTCCAAGAACCGCAAAGGGCTCCACTCTCCCACCCAAAGCCCCAAACAGCCATCCGGTCTCCCCGGTAACAGCCTTTAAGCTGGCTAAGGTGTGCGGCTCTTCCCCCACTAAGGGCTCCTCTCTCCCTCCATAGTGATCTAAGACAAAAATGCCTCCATAAGAGATTCCACAGCACGAGTCACATGGCTAGTTAATGATCATTCTTTTCATTTTGATGCTGCTGCTATTTATAAAATTAGATTCCTAGCGGCCACAACACAGGAGTCAAGACAGATTTGATTTGTAGAGATGGATTTATGGCGTGAATCGTGATATCAATCTCGTACCGGTACCGGACCGATCTGGCTTAAGAGGTTAAGGATCGGACGGCCCGAATATTTGAATTTTCCGCCTTTCGGTCGTCACCACACTCAACCTATTGCGTGATTCCATTCTCGAGTTACAAGACAAAACATCCGGCGAGTGTCATTTGACAAGCCGCTCGAACAAGTGACCATGTCCGGTTGTGCGCGGTCCTGAACTGACCAGTCACCGCTGGTGAAAATTATTGACCACCGTTGTAGCCAAGGAGCGTCTGCTCCGAAAGCGATCCCAGACGGGCGCTCAGTGTGGGGGAAGGTGACACAAGAAGATGAAGAAGTCCATTGTTTTTACGAGAGCCTCTGCCATTTTGGATAATCATGCCGAATTTGTACCGGTACAGACATTACAAAAACCTTTGTAAAACATTTATTTTCCGTTGGATTTTTATGGACTTCAGACCTGTACTACATAAGTGTGAGGTTTGGTCCGCTCCCCGCCACACACTCCGTTCCTTTAAGGTACTATGTTGATTAATGCATTCCCCGCCACGCGCTCCGTTCCTTTAAGGTGCTGTGTTGATTGGTGCTTTCCCTGCCACACGCTTTTGGAGCAAGTATCAATCTCATCCCGCAGCTGTCACAGCTTGTAATTAGCGCCCCTGAAGGCTTTATATACTCAGACCTCCTTACTATCGATGTTGGGTCGTTCTGAAATACACCTGCATATACCTGCCTTCCCCGTCGCTGTTCCTGTCTTTTTGCTCTCCAGGACCTTTTGTGGAGAACCGCTGTGGAGAACCTGGTTCCCCGTTCGGAGCTGCGCCTCGTTATCTGCCCGCTTTTCGCGTTGCGCTCTGGTGAGTTTTTGGAAACAGTCTTTTTGGATTATCAGTTTTTTGTGTGTTTGGTGAACACCGAAGAAATCCCGTTTTTGTTTGTACTGGACTCACCTATTTTTTGTGTTAGATTAACACTGAAGATTACCGTATTGTTTTTCTCTGGACTCAGCTAACTTGTGTGTGGTACACCGAAGATCAAGTCACTTGGATTAATACTGGACCAGTCACCTCTGTGTGTTCGTTGGGCTAACTCTGATTTCTCTCTCTCTCCGTTTCCACAGGGAGTGAAAGCTGGGAGTATCTGCAGAGCCGCTTCAACGTCACTTGCCAATTCCTCACCACTACCTACTGGGAGTATCTGCAGAGCCGCTACATCGTCACATGCCAGATCCCCGTTTGTTCGATTGCTGTACTTCATCCATCTTGTGACTCTGTAAATAAATACGCCCTAGCTTTGGCTAACTCTGAACTTCCTCTCTGTGCCGTTGCGTTTGAGGTGGGTTACAAACCATAACATTACGACCCAACCATGACGACCTCAGCCGACACAGAGAGGGTCAGAACAGCGTTGGCGGTCCAGATAGAGTTAACCAACGACCACAGCCTACAGCTAGGTGCGGCTGCGGCTGCTGTACAGGAGCTCCGAGACCAGGTCCTGCCTATTCAGGGGTCCCTTGGCTCTCTGGCTAGCCAGCAGTCTAATATTCTCCACCAATTACAAGCGCTGAGTGAAACCGTTAACACCTTGCTTGTAACCCCACTTACTTCAGGAGCCTCGGCCGGAGCATCACCCGCAGCCCTGGCAGGCCCCGCGCCTCCCGATCCCGCACCTCGGGAGCCCCGTCTCTCCGAACCATGGTTGTTCGATGGTAACTTCGAGGATTGTGCCACATTCATCATGCAATGTGAGTTGGTTTTTCATCATCAACCCAGCCGATTCACTTCAAGGGGAGCCCAAGTGGCTTACATGACTAACTTGCTCTCAGGCCGGGCAGCCCAGTGGGTCACTGCCTCCTGGGCAATGGGGGCTGATTTCTGTTTTTCCTACCCAGACTTCGTGGCTGAGCTCCGCAGGGTTTTCCACCACCCAGCCCGTGGCCAGGACCCTGGAGCCCGGTTGGGTACCTTCCGGCAGGGCAGTGGCGGGGTCACCGACTACGTGCTGGAGTTCAGACTGGCGGCAACGGAGAGCGGTTGGAACGATCAAGCACTTCGTCTCACCTTCATGAGGGGGCTCAACGACGCTGTCAGGGACCAGCTCGCGACCCGTGAGGAACCTGAGTCCCTCGAGGACCTGTTCAGCCTCGCCATTCGCATCGACGGACGCCTCCAGGAGAGAAGACGTGAGAGAACCCGACAGGGACCTCCAGAGGTTCCCCAGACCCCCCGTACTCGTGACGGTACTGCGGGCCGCCCTGCTCCCAACACGACTGGTGGCTCTTTCCCCTCCCGTTCGGTGCCCGGGGAGGAACCCATGCAGCTGGGACGTTCACATCTTAGCCAAGCTGAACGGGAGGCGAGGTTCAGGTCCGGCCTTTGCCTCTACTGCGGTCGGGATGGACACCGTATCGCCAACTGCCCCACCCGGCCAAAAGACCAGGTTCGCCGGGACCCCGGGAGATCCTGGTGAGCCGTTTTTCTCGTTCCCAGAGCCGTGCACCACCTAGCCGTCTGATGAGCGTCACCCTAGCTTGGGCGGACCAACGGGCCACGGTGGAGGCACTCATTGACTCGGGGGCTGACGAGAGTTTCCTAGACTTCGAGTTTGCTACCCGGGCCAACATTCCACTTGAGGACCTAGTGAGGCCATTGGAGGTATTCGCATTGGACCAACACCACCTGGCTGACATCACTCAACGCACCTGCCCTGTCCTGCTCACCATTGCTGGTAACCACGTTGAGAGACTCCAGTTTTTTATCACCAGATCCCCTCTTGTCCCAGTAGTCCTGGGCCGGCCCTGGCTCGCGCTGCACGAGCCCCACATCGCCTGGTCCTCCGGTACCATCAGGGGGTGGAGCTCCTCCTGTCATGCCCAGTGTCTTCAGGCGGCGTCCTGTCCCTCGCCCCGGAGATCCGTTTGTGAGCCGCCTCCGGACCTCTCGACCATACCCCCCGAGTACCACGACCTCATGGAGGTTTTCAGTAAGTCCAGGGCTCAGGCCCTTCCGCCTCACCGGCCTTACGACTGTGCCATAGACCTCTGCTCAGGGGCTCCCCTTCCCGGCAGCCGCCTCTACAGTCTGACCGTCCCTGAGAAGGCAGCGATGGATCAATACATCTCTGAGTCCTTGGAAGCAGGACTCATTCGGCCTTCCTCCTCTCCTGTGGCGGCCGGCTTCTTCTTTGTTGGGAAGAAGGACGGAGACCTTCGACCCTGCATCGACTATCGCCAGCTCAACGAGATCACCATTAAGAACAAGTACCCTCTTCCTCTCATGAACTCCACCTTCGAGCCTCTCACCCAGGCTACCGTCTTTACCAAGCTGGACCTCCGGAGTGCCTACCATCTAGTCCGTATCCGAGAGGGCAATGAGTGGAAGACCGCCTTCAAGACTCCCAGGGGCCACTACGAGTACCTGGTTATGCCGTTCGGCCTCACCAACGCTCCGGCGGTATTCCAGGCGCTCATGAACGACGTCCTTTGTGACATGCTGGAGGAGTTTGTGGTAGTATACCTAGACGACATCCTCATCTTCTCCAAGACCCTCGAGGAACACATCCAGCATGTCCGCCGTGTGCTGGAGCGCCTCCTCCACAATCGGCTCTTCGTCAAGGCGGAGAAGTGCCGATTCCACTCCGACTCCGTCGATTACCTGGGCTTCATCGTGGAGAGAGGCTTGACCCGAGCTGATCCTCGCAAGATCCGGGCCGTGGAGGAGTGGCCGGAACCCACCTCTCGGAAGGAGTTACAGAGCTTCCTTGGGTTCGCCAACTTCTACCGAAGATTCATCCGGAACTACAGTCAAGTGGCGGAACCGCTTACCAGGCTGACCTCTCCCGCCCTGCCGTTCGACTGGTCCCCAACGGCGTGTGCTGCGTTCCGCTCCCTCAAGAAGAGGTTCACTTCCGCCCCGATCTTGCTCCATCCAGACCCCAAGAGACAGTTCATCGTAGAAGTGGACGCCTCGGATACTGGACTGGGAGCTATCTTATCCCAGCGGTCGGCAACAGACCAGAAGGTACATCCGTGCGCCTTCTACTCGCGTTGTTTCCTCCCTGCCGAGAGGAACTATGACATCGGCAATCGGGAGCTGCTGGCGGTTGTGGCTGCCTTGGAGGAGTGGCGTCATTGGCTAGAGGGGGCCGAGGAGCCATTTACCATTTGGACGGACCACAAGAACCTGACGTACATCCGTGCTTCCAAGCGCCTCAATGGCCGGCAGGCAAGATGGGCCAGCTTCCTCAGTCGGTTCGACTTCTCGCTGACGTTTCGCCCTGGTTCCCGCAACACGAAGGCCGACTCCCTGTCCCGGTTACGCTCCAAGGGGGCTCCAACCACTGAGGACCCGACTCCCATCCTCCCAGAGGCCAGGGTGGTAGGA
Source organism: Notolepis coatsorum (assembly GCF_963971535.1). Classification (NCBI taxonomy): domain Eukaryota; kingdom Metazoa; phylum Chordata; class Actinopteri; order Aulopiformes; family Paralepididae; genus Notolepis; species Notolepis coatsorum. The sequence goes on along the minus strand of NC_140173.1, from coordinate 61,142,000 downwards.
GTAGTCACCTTGGGCATCGAGGGGGTGGTAAGGCGTGCCCTACGCTTCCATCGCGCTCCAGGCAATGTACCGGTTCATCGTCTCTTCGTCCCCGACTCGGTCCGGTCCCGGGTCCTCCAGTGGGGCCATACCAGCCGGTTCGCCTGCCACCCGGGCGTTCATCGCACGTTCTCCTTCCTGGCTCGTCGATTCTGGTGGCCCACCATGAGGAACGACGTCAAGGAGTTCGTACTGGCCTGCGCAGTCTGCGCCCGCAGCAAGGCCTCGCACCAGGCACCCTCCGGGCTATTGCAGCCGCTTCCCATTCCGAGCCGTCCTTGGTCACATGTGGCGCTGGACTTCGTCACGGGTCTTCCTTCTTCCCAGGGGAACACGTGCCTACTGACCGTGGTGGATCGGTTCAGCAAGGGGGTTCACCTCGTGGCCCTTCCCAAGCTTCCCTCGGCGGCCAAGATGGCGGACCTCCTGACACGCCACGTGTTTCGCCTCCATGGTTTTCCCCAGGACGTCGTCTCAGACCGGGGGCCCCAGTTCACTTCCCAGGTATGGCAGGCTTTTTGCAAGGGATTGGGGGCAACGGTCAGTCTTTCCTCTGGTTATCATCCCCAGACTAACGGACAAACGGAGAGGATGAACCAGAGTGTGGAGTCTGCTCTTCGGTGTGTGGCTGCCGAGAGACCAGCTTCTTGGAGCCGTTTCCTTCCCTGGGTCGAGTACTCCATCAACTCCATGGTCAGTTCCGCCACCGGCCTCTCACCCTTTGAGGTATCCCTGGGCTACCAACCCCCTCTTTTCCCTGCACAGGAGTCGGAGGTGGCAGTTCCCTCCGTACAGGACCACCTCGACCGGTGCCGTCGGGTCTGGGAGATCACCAGGACCGCGCTGCTCCGGTCATCGGAGCGCGCCAGTCGTGGGGCTGACCGGCGCCGGGTTCCTGCGCCGACATACCACCCTGGACAGAGGGTGTGGCTTTCCGCAAGGGACCTTCCACTTCGGTCCTCGGCCAAGAAGCTTAAACCCCGGTTCGTCTGTCCTTTTGAGGTTCTGAAGGTACTCAGTCCGGCGGCGGTGAGTCTTAAGCTTCCTGCGTCCATGCACATTCACCCCGTTTTCCATGTGTCCCGGGTTAAGCCTGTCTCTCTCAGTCCCCTGATGCCTCCTGCTCCGGAACCGCCTCCTCCCGAGATGGTGGACGGTCACCCCCAGTGGCAGGTCCGCCGGTTGATGGGCGTTCGACGGCGGGGTCGGGGGTTCCAGTACCTGGTGGACTGGGAGGGGTACGGTTCGGAAGAACGGAGCTGGGTCTCCCGCCAGCTCATCGTGGATCCCGGCCTGATCACCGACTTCCATCGTGCCCATCCGGGCGAGCCTGGTCGGGCTGGTCGCCGGGTGGCTCCCGTGGAGGGGGGGGTACTGTGAGGTTTGGTCCGCTCCCCGCCACACGCTCCGTTCCTTTAAGGTACTATGTTGATTAATGCATTCCCCGCCACGCGCTCCGTTCCTTTAAGGTGCCGTGTTGATTGGTGCTTTCCCCGCCACACGCTTTTGGAGCAAGTATCAATCTCATCCCGCAGCTGTCACAGCTTGTAATTAGCGCCCCTGAAGGCTTTATATACTCAGACCTCCTTACTATCGATGTTGGGTCGTTCTGAAATACACCTGCATATACCTGCCTTCCCCGTCGCTGTTCCTGTCTTTTTGCTCTCCAGGACCTTTTGTGGAGAACCGCTGTGGAGAACCTGGTTCCCCGTTCGGAGCTGCACCTCGTTATCTGCCCGCTTTTCGCGTTGCGCTCTGGTGAGTTTTTGGAAACAGTCTTTTTGGATTATCAGTTTTTTGTATGTTTGGTGAACACCGAAGAAATCCCGTTTTTGTTTGTACTGGACTCACCTATTTTTTGTGTTAGATTAACACTGAAGATTACCGTATTGTTTTTCTCTGGACTCAGCTAACTTGTGTGTGGTACACCGAAGATCAAGTCACTTGGATTAATACTGGACCAGTCACCTCTCTGCCTCTGTGTGTTCGTTGGGCTAACTCTGATTTCTCTCTCTCTCCGTTTCCACCGGGAGTGAAAGCTGGGAGTATCTGCAGAGCCGCTTCAACGTCACTTGCCAATTCCTCACCACTACCTACTGGGAGTATCTGCAGAGCCGCTACATCGTCACATGCCAGATCCCCGTTTGTTCGATTGCTGCACTTCATCCATCTTGTGACTCTGTAAATAAATACGCCCTAGCTTTGGCTAACTCTGAACTTCCTCTCTGTGCCGTTGCGTTTGAGGTCGGTTACAAACCATAACAATAAGACTGCAGGCTATGGAACCATTATGTTTTCCAGCTCCTACCTCTCAGCTGGAACTTAAAAACAGTCATCTGGCAACCAGTAAAAATAAATGTGAGTACATAAAACCTACTCACTTCAGTTTGTTCAAACCTCTGTTACTCGATTTCATTAGTTTCTTATACAATTTTAAGAATGTTACCTTTCAAAAGAGACCAGACTCATGCATGTGCTATAAGTATAAAGTATAATAAATCGCAAATTACTTTGTTTCTTTAAAAAAAATAAAAAATACTAACCCCATTTTTCCCCGATCCATAAGACTGGTTAAGGAAGATGTCCTACTATAGCACCACAAGATTATATGTCCTACTACGGCACCAGTACAACCCTTTTCTCTTTCCTCCCACATGTACATTTTATTCTCTTACCAAAGGTTTTCCATAGACTGCTTCCTCAGAGTTGAGTCTCTCTACAGGTGGATGTTTCCTCAGAGTTGAGTCTCTCTACAGGTGGATGTTTCCTCAGAGTCTCTCTACAGGTGGATGTTTCCTCAGAGTCTCTCTACAGGTGGATGTTTCCTCAGAGTCTCTCTACAGGTGGATGTTTCCTCAGAGTTGAGTCTCTCTACAGGTGGATGTTTCCTCAGAGTCTCTCTACAGGTGGATGTTTCCTCAGAGTCTCTCTACAGGTGGATGTTTCCTCAGCGTCTCTCTACAGGTGGATGATGTTTCCTCAGAGTCTCTCTACAGGTGGATGATGTTTCCTCAGAGTCTCTCTACAGGTGGATGATGTTTCCTAAGAGTCTCTCTACAGGTGGATGATGTTTCCTCAGAGTCTCTCTACAGGTGGATGATGTTTCCTCAGAGTCTCTCTACAGGTGGATGATGTTTCCTCAGAGTCTCTCTACAGGTGGATGTTTCCTCAGAGTCTCTCTACAGGTGGATGTTTCCTCAGAGTCTCTCTACAGGTGGATGTTTCCTCAGAGTCTGTCTACAGGTGGATGTTTCCTCAGAGTCTCTCTACATGTGGATGTTTCCTCAGAGTCTGTCTACAGGTGGATGTTTCCTCAGAGTCTCTCTACAGGTGGATGTTTCCTCAGCGTCTCTCTACAGGTGGATGATGTTTCCTCAGAGTCTCTCTACAGGTGGATGATGTTTCCTCAGAGTCTCTCTACAGGTGGATGATGTTTCCTCAGAGTCTCTCTACAGGTGGATGATGTTTCCTCAGAGTCTCTCTACAGGTGGATGTTTCCTCAGAGTCTCTCTACAGGTGGATGTTTCCTCAGAGTCTCTCTACAGGTGGATGTTTCCTCAGAGTCTCTCTACAGATGGATGTTTCCTCAGCGTCTCTCTACAGGTGGATGTTTCCTCAGAGTCTCTCTACAGGTGGATGTTTCCTCAGAGTCTCTCTACAGGTGGATGTTTCCTCAGAGTCTCTCTATAGGTGGATGTTTCCTCAGAGTCTCTCTACAGGTGGATGTTTCCTCAGCGTCTCTCTACAGGTGGATGTTTCCTCAGAGTCTCTCTACAGGTGGATGTTTCCTCAGAGTCTCTCTACAGGTGGATGTTTCCTCAGAGTCTCTCTACAGGTGGATGTTTCCTCAGAGTCTCTCTACAGGTGGATGTTTCCTCAGAGTCTCTCTACATGTGGATGTTTCCTCAGCGTCTCTCTACAGGTGGATGTTTCCTCAGAGTCTCTCTACAGGTGGATGTTTCCTCAGAGTCTCTCTACAGGTGGATGTTTCCTCAGAGTCTCTCTACAGGCTGATGTTTCCTCAGAGTCTCTCTACAGGTGGATGTTTCCTCAGCGTCTCTCTACAGGTGGATGTTTCCTCAGAGTCTCTCTACAGGTGGATGTTTCCTCAGAGTCTCTCTACAGGTGGATGTTTCCTCAGAGTCTCTCTACAGGTGGATGTTTCCTCAGCGTCTCTCTACAGGTGGATGTTTCCTCAGAGTCTCTCTACAGGTGGATGTTTCCTCAGAGTCTCTCTACAGGTGGATGTTTCCTCAGCGTCTCTCTAACTTCTCTAACTAATAACTGGAGTCCGGGAGATCTCCAACCCAAAGTAAAAAATAACAAGCAACAATAACAAAACCAACAGACCAGAATAACATCCTGGGGAATCAACTGAGGAGATAAGGGCCTTGCTGCATGCTGTGTGTGTGTGTGTGTGTGTGTGTGCGCGTGTGTGTGTGTGTGTGTGTGTGTGTGTGTGTGTGTGTGTGTGTGTGTGTGTGTGTGTGTGTGTGTGTGTGTGTGTGTGTGTGTGTGTGTGTGTGTGTGTGTGTGTGTGTGTGTGTGTGTGTGTGTGTGTGCCCACATGCAGTGCTCCTCTAGTCTCCTTTTACTTTGATTGCTTGATTGCCTGCAGATGCTCCACCTCTAGAGGAGGCAGGTAGAGAGAGAGAGAGATAACAAAACACTAGCGGTGTGCAATAATACACATGCCGGGCTTTTACCAAGCTACACGTAACACACACCTACAATATTTAACACATTTTAGACTATTACACTATTACAGTATTACGCACTATTACACAACTACACACATTACATACCATTACACATTATTACACTGTCACACACTATTACAGAATTACGCTGTGACACTATTACACTTAAATATATATATAACCATTATTTAACCAGGCAGGTCAATTATTAAGAACAAATTTGTATTCACAATGATGGCTTGGCGAGAGGACAAAAGGACCAGTGGGAAAGGGACAAAATAAAAATAGAATTTCACAGAGGTAAGGGAAATAATTAAAACACACATCAAACAAATAACAAGCTATGTAATCCATGAAGCAGAACAGCCACATTTACAGTTAAAAGGCTCAGTGACAGTTGCAGGTGTGTAAACAACTCTGCGATTAACACTGGGAACATCAAGCGGGATATGGTGAGCAGCTCTGGTGTTATAAAGAATAGATGATCATTTTAACAGGTCATACAAGGAAATGGATTTTTTTTGTTGAGAGTAACGATGGCCAATTTACAGATGTGTATAGTTCAAGTTTCAAGTTTCTTTAATAGTTGTCATACAGAAGTACAGAATACTTTTAAATGCTTCTTACTGTTACGCTCCAGAGACTGTGCTAGACAAGATAAGTATGAAATAAAATAGTATAGCATGTAGAATAGAAGTAAAAATAGAGGTCACAGTGTTCAGTATAGACATATGTACAGTGTTCGATGCAGAATAGAAGTAACTGAGTTACCATACAATATACAATATACTATGCAATGTACTAATATACAATACTATATAGTGCAGAGCAGAAATGGGATGAGGTACAATTTAGGTACAATTTACAGTAAGGTGTACGAGTTGTAGTGCAAATCCTTTACCAATAAAAAAAAGTGTAAAGTGTGTTTCGGTGATCTAAAGTGTGGAGAGTGGGTGCTGCAGTGTGTTGTTTGTTTAAGTGAGTGTGTGCGTGTGGGTGTGTGTGCTGTGTGCATTTGATGGTTGTTGCATAGTGTTTATTGTTCGTTGAGCAGCCTGATGGCCTGGGAATAGAAGCTTCTTCTGAGTCTGAGTCTTATAAGTCAGAGTGATGTGTTGAAAAGGGGGCATTTGTAGCAAACCTGAATGATACAAAACATGAAGGCGATCAAGGACACTCTTGCTTGCATGCATGTAAATGACACCATAGTCAAACAATGGGAGAATGGACATTTGCACTAGGGAGCGTTTAGCAGAGTGAGGAAAGCAGGAGCGATTCCTGTACAAGAAGCAAAGTCTTGCTTTTATTTTTGATTGAAGATGTAACACATGCTGAGACAAATAAAGTGTATTATCTAACCAGATACCCAGGTATTTATAACAGGTGACTGTATCCAGAAGTGAGCCATTTGTTGTTGTGATTTTTCCACAAGGGAAACCAGACCTTTTACAAACCACATACCTTTGGTTTTAGATGTGTTCAAAACGAGGTTAGATTAGAGAAGGCAGCATGTACATGTATGAGTACTGTACTATTTAAAGCTGTCTTGAAGAGAGGTTAAGACTAGAGAAGGCAGCCTGCATGAGTACTGTACTGCTGAAGCTGTCTTGAAGAGAGGTTAAGACTAGAGAAGGCAGCCTGTATGAGTACTGTACTGCATACAAATGAATACTTGGATGTTCTACTATATTAACTATGTTATTTATGTATAGAGAGAACAATGTGGGGGCAAGAATGGAGCCTTGAGGTACACCTTTAGTGACAGATAAGGGCTGCGACAAGTGGTGTTCTGATTTAACGCCAGGGGTGTAAAGTACTTGAGTAATTGTACTTCGTTACAATACTTAAGTACTGTTTTGGGGGATTTGTACTTTACTCGAGTATCATTAGGTTTGTATACTTTGTACTTTTACTCCCTTACATTTCAGAGAAAAAAAACATACTTACTCCTTACATTTAAAATGTAGACCTACAAAGTACAAAGTACAAATCTCACAGGTCCAACCATTTTAATAAGTATATTTTAATTGTTTATCTGGCCGAACTAACATTAACGTTATTAATCCTGCGACCGCAGGTAAACAGCCAATCAAATCCCCATCAATGGAAAATGAACCCGCCCATACCAATGCTGATTGGTCCTTGTGCAACACTAGAAAGCGGGGATCTTTGATTAAACACCTGCTATCAGAAGAATAGACAGTCAGATCTGCATTATGCTGTGGTTAATATTGTGATATTATTCAGGGTACTCCAGTATTCTGTCTTTAATATTGTGATATTATTCAGGGTACTCCAGTATTTTGTTTTTAATATTGTGATATTATTTAGGGTACTCCAGTATTCTGCCTTTAATATTGTGATATTATTCAGGATAATCCAGTATGCTGTCTTTAATATTGTGATATTATTCAGGATAATCCAGTATGCTGTCTTTAATATTGTGATATTATTCAGGGTACTCCAGTATTCTGTCTTTAATATTGTGATATTATTCAGGGTACTCCAGTATTCTGCCTTTAATATTGTGATATTATTCAGGATAATCCAGTATGCTGTGGTTAACATTGTGATATTATTCAGGATACACCATTCTGTTTTTAATATTGTGATATTATTCATGCTGTGATGTGAATGCCGTCCATGTTAGTTTACCTTCAATGGAGAAGTGCATTAAATCATTTTAATGCAAAAAAAGTTTCCTCTGTTCTTTCATTTCAGCATTGTCTATCACAGCACACATTCCATTGTGGGCCGAGTGTATGCTTGGTTTCATTCCAGCCTTGCCTAAACACCAGCTGATGATTTCACTAATTGCCTCACCTCTTCAACTAACTCACCTGGTGCAATGTATAGTTAAAATGAAAACTTGGCCCATGATGGAATGAGTTTGAGACCCCTGGTCTATCCCTTTAAAAAGAAAATGTACTTTTACTTTTTAGTACTTAAGTACATTTAAAAGTAGGACTTTTTGACTTTTACTCAAGTGTGTTTTTAGCCAGATACTTTGACTTTTACTTGAGTCAGATTTTGAGACGGTACCCATACTTTCACTAGTATAATTTCTGGGTACTTTTTACACCCCTGCATTGGGTTCTACCAGTCAAATAGTTGGAGAACCAGGTAAAGGAATGGTGGTTAACACCAATGAGAATCCATTAGTCAACTGTATCAAATACTTCTGCAAGATCAATAGAAATGGCTGCACAATGTTGTTTGGAATCGAGTGATAACCCCTCTAGGGGTCATGGATGAGCACGTCACATTCAAAAACATTTGAACCAAAGGTATTCGAGATAACACTAATTCTAAATGTGAAGGTTTGAATTGATGCTGGCACTAGTGGAAATAGGGTCAGCAACATCAATATAGGTCATCCTAGGACAGACAGACAGACAGACAGACAGACAGACAGACAGACAGACAGACAGACAGACAGACAGACAGACAGACAGACAGACAGACAGACAGACAGACAGACAGACATACAGACAGACAGACAGGCAGACAGACAGACAGACAGACAGACAGACAGATAGTTCACCCACAGACAGACAGATAGACCCACAGACAGACATTAATATATATATAGGTCATACTAGGACAGACAGACAGATAGACCCACAGACAGACAGATAGACCCACAGATGTACAGACAGACAGACCCACAGACAGACACATAGACCCACAGACAGACAGACAGACAGACAGATAGACCCACAGACAGACAGACCCACATACAGACAGACAGACCCACAGACAGACATACCCACATACAGACAGATAGACCCACAGACATACAGACCCACAGACATACAGACAGACCCACAGACAGACAGATAGACCCACAGACAGACAGATAGACCCACATACAGACAGATAGACCCACATACAGAGAGACAGACAGATAGACCCACAGACAGACAGACAGACAGACAGACAGACAGACAGACAGACAGACAGACCCACAGACACAGACATATAGACCCACATATAGACCCACATACAGACAGACAGACCCACAGACACAGACATATAGACCCACATATAGACCCACATACAGACAGACAGATAGACCCACAGACAGACATATAGACCCACATACAGACAGACAGAGAGACCCACAGACACAGACATATAGACCCACATATATACAGACAGATAGACCCACAGACAGACAGACAGACCCACAGACACAGACATATAGACCCACATACAGACAGACAGAGAGACCCACAGACAGACATATAGACCCACATACAGACAGACAGATAGACCCACAGACAGACATATAGACCCACATACAGACAGACAGAGAGACCCACAGACAGACATGATCTTCCCCCGGCTCCCACATGGTGGAGACAACAGCCCTTCAGGATGGAACAGGAAGGAACAAAAAGACATGATGATAAAATGAACCTAGAGCGACGGACCAAAAAGCCTCGAAGTCAATCAAGTCTAAAGATAAAGCAGTGCACCATTTCTCACATGACAGTATATTCAGGTTATTTTCTGACAACCCCCATGCTCTCTCTCTCTCCCTCTGTATTTTTCTCTCTCCATCCCTCACACCCTCTCTTCTCTTTGTTCTCTCTCTCTGTGGTGAGAGCTCAGAAACGAGTTCAAACATGTGTGTGTGGAAACATATAAGCTTTGCTTCTTCCATCTCCTTTTCAAACAGTGTATAGTTTCTGGCTGTTTTATTTTAAAACTTTGGGGGGGGGTTCCTCTTTTCCCATTTCATTTATTTTCAAATGTTGTTTTGCCGGACAATGGTAAATGTAGCCAAACTAACACTGTGTTTTGAAATTAAACGATTGAATCTTGTGTGTGTACGAGTGAGTGTGCATGTGGGTACTCGTGCATGTGGGTGTGTGTGTGGCAGCCTACACCATGCCGCAGGACCCCGGCACTGGTTAATTATCTACCCGTCCGTTCAATCAACACCCGTCAAAGTTATCAACCTTAACGGTACAGCCCTATCAGAGAGTGGAGCACCAATCATCAGCATAAAATGAATGTGTCGGCATCCGGGAGTGTGTGTGTGTGTGTGTGTGTGTGTGTGTGTGTGTGTGTGTGTGTGTGTGTGTGTGTGTGTGTGTGTGTGTGTGTGTGTGTGTGTGTGTGTGTGTGTGTGTGTGTGTGTGTGAGCGAGTGAGTGAGCCTGGCTACAGTACATGATGTGACCACATAATGCTTGTTCCTGTTAGAGCAGATGTGTGTCTGTTTGCCTTCCCTTTGCAACATGTAGTACGGCTGTGCGTGTGTGTGTGCACGCATAGCGAGTGTATATGTACATGCATGCACCCCCCCCCCCCCCCCCCCCCCCGGCATCTGCCAGCTTTTGGGTTTGCAGGTCTGAGGCTCGCATGACAGATGAACGCTGCCGCGTGACATGATGGAGTGGAGTGGAGGTTCTTCTCTGTGGACAAGAGAGAGACGCGTCGCTCATGTGAGGAAAGAGGAGGCTTCTCTGCGGTGTTTATTCCTCCACTGTGCAGCAGAATATACGAGTCACAGACGGCTCTCGGCTCAGTGAAACCAGGCGGCGTGATCAGACCAGGGGGCAGTGGGACCAGAGAGAGGTCGGGGAGCCGCAGCCTTCGACCGCTTCAGGGGGTTCTTGGAAAACGAGCCTAGTATCGTGATATTTCCCCCTAAAAAAGTATTGTGGTATTTAGATAATTATTTTGGTCACTACGATGATGGTTTGAGTTGGATTATACCGTGGTAATAGTACAGTAATAGCACAGTAATAGCATAGTATTAGCACAGTAATAGCACCATATAGCACAGTATTAGCAAAGTAATAGCACCAAAGTGGTGCCATATGGTAATACATACATGGGACGTGCCCCTGATGAAGCCATGTATGTTTTTTTCCCCCATTGCATGCAACTTGGTTGAAGGATGCAATTGTGACATATGTTCAGTTTCTTTAATACATAAAATGATTGGAAAACCTTTGTTTATTCTCAAAAAGGACATTGAGGTTTGACCCTCATTTGCAATGCCGTTGAGATTACAAATACTTCAGAATACATAAAGGGATCAAATACAAATAAAAGACAGTGTCGTGTTCATGTGTTGAGATTCACGTTACGGCATAATGGCCGAACGTGCTGTTGACGTTGATGTTCTGATGTACGTTACACACTTGCATGTGTCTTCAGTTGAGTAAACACTGTTTAAAGCTGCAACAACGTGTTGTCTGATTATTCCAAGTATTTCCAACATAACAGGAGGTTTGTGATCATGTTTTAAATTAAGAACAGTTACTCTCCCTGAACGTCAGCAAAACAAAGGAGATGATTGTGGACTTCAGGAGGTCGGGGGTCAAGGACTACAGCCCCCTCAGCATCGACGGGGCACCGGTTGAGAGAGTCAACAGCTTTAAGTACCTCGGAGCCTACATATCCGAGGACTTGACATGGACCACACACATTGACAGTGTTGTGAAGAAGGCACGACAACGCCTCTACTTCCTCAGGCGCCTAAGGAAGTTCCAAGTCAGTCAGAAGATCCTTCTGCTGAACTTCTACTCATGTACAATAGAGAGCATCTTGACCGGCAACATCACCTCCTGGTTTGGGAATAGCACTGCACAAGACCGAAGCAGACTACAAAGAGTGACACGTTCAGCCAAACGCACAATTGGAGGGGGGCTCCCCACCCTCCAGAACATTTACAACAAGCGTTGCAAGGGCAAGGCTAAGAGAATCATTAAAGACTCCAGTCACCCGAACAACTGCCTCTTTGAACTGCTGCGGTCAGGCAAGCGATACCGGAGTCTCAAGGCGAGCACAGAAAGACTCAGAAGAAGCTTCTATCCCCAGGCCATCAGGCTGCTAAACGAACAATGAACACTACACAACAACAACCACCAAACGCACATAGCACACACATCCACACGCACACACTCACTTTAAACAAACACACTGTAGCACCCACTCCACACACTTTATAGCACACACCCACTTTAAACAAACACACTGTAGCACCCACTCCCCACACTTTATATTTATTGATGAAGGATTGCACTACAACCCGTACACCTTACTGTAAATTGTACCTAAATTGTACCTCATCCCATTTCTGCTTTGCACTATATAGTACTGTACATTAGTACACTGCATAGTATTGTATATTATATGGTAACTCAGAACATTGTACATATGTCTATACCGAACACTGTGACCCCATTTTCTTCTTCTAAATTACATGCTATACTATGTTATTTGATACTATCTTGTCTAGCACAGTCTCTGGAGCGTAACAGTAAGAAGCATTTTGTATGAAAGTATTCTGTACTTCTGTATGACAACTATTAAAGAAACTTGAAACATACTGAGGTAGGGAGGTTTGTGATCATGTTCTTAACCTGTCCATAGCATAGTGGGTGTTTAAGATCATTCCATGAAGCTGGCGCATCAAAATAAAAGGAGACATACCAAGTTCAATGCTCCATAGGTTTGGTTGACTGGTATCGTCATTAGAAAGATTGGTCCTCAAAATGCTACCCTACTGTACATGTGAGACTGTACACCTGAGAGGATTAGCAGCACGACTGCTGGTCACAACCAGTGTTGGGACTAACGTGTTACAAAGTAACACGTTAAGGGCTACATGCTCGAGCAACTGCGACGCGACTGCGCCACAACATAGGCAACGCAACAATGTCGCAGACACTCTGCCTTTATGCTTCTGCAACATCCACGCGTATAGCCTATGCAACATTGTACAAATAAATGTAAAATTAATGTACAAAATAAACGTCTTTCCGGTGTTTTAGACGTCGCTCTTTTATTTTGAAAACCCCCGACCGGAAGTATTATTGCCGCTGCCGGTTCAGTGTTTTTGAGCTGACGCTAAATACAAATGTTGAGATTGTTGGTGAACAACTAACTTTAGGTTAGTTTTAACGTTAGCTATAGCAGCAGGTCTGTCTTGCATTGCTGGTAGGGTTAGCTTGCCTAGTGCAGATTTCAATACACAGTAGCAGTTGGTTGGGCTTGACGTGCCAAGACAGCTTGTACACAACCCTCAGCCTGTCTGGCCTCACGTGGTATGAGGCTGCAATCCATCACCTGGAAGACAATAGGCGTGGGAAGAGGACTAACGAGCCAACTCCAAAACCCTCCCCCAGAGATGGGGGTTGGGCTTGGGGCCAGCGACCCCATCCCGTAAAAAAAAAAAACCTATAGCTACAGAAACGTCGACGAAACTTAAAAAATCCTTATGTCTTGTGAAGGAAGCCTCTTCGGCGCCCCAAGCTAAAGAGACTATGACGGCATGCATGGAAAACCGCAAGGAGACTGTACGCTCGAAGCTTCTGACCTCAAGGCGTCCCACCACCATAGAAACATGGAACGTGAGGACCATGTATGCTGGAGGAAAGGCAGCAGTGATTGCGGAGGAGATGAAGAGGTACGGGATATCTCTCCTTGGTTTGGGGGAAACCAGGTGGCTCCAGTCAGGGCAGGTCAAGCTGGCGAGTGGAGAGACCATACTCTACTCAGGACATCCAGATGACTCTGCACCACACACAGAGGGAGTAGCGTTCATGCTGTCCAAAGAAGCACAGAGGGCCCTTATCAGCTGTGTAACTGAGGGGTACAATTCCCTGACTGTATTGAGAGTATGGTATCATTAAACCACTACTTAGTTATGTACTTTAATTACTGGCCATACAGTACATGGTATATCTGGTGAACACCCACACAAGAACACGGCAATGACAAAGAAAGTTCTAGTTAGAGGTATTTATTATTAGAGCAGCAACGGTAGGTTACAGATTGAGAATTATGATTGTGCTTGTAAGGCGAAGAACACTTAAAGTAGGTCAAGAGCGTAAGTCCATGAGAATAATAAGATGGGTATAACTGACGCCACCTGTAGCATAAGAATTACATAAGGTACACTCGTAGTCAGCTGGAGACACTAGGGGGTTCCCTCCGGTTGTAAGCCGGCAGGGTAGAGGAATGTTCGGGAGCAAAGTCTGGATCAACGCGGAATAACGAGGCTCCAGATACAGGAGCCAGTGCAATACTCCCTTGGTCCGTAGACAAAGCAACAGCTATACTCCAGTATGCAAGACAGCATGGATGAAAGCTAGCCAGCCTCTGTGGTCCTAGAGGCGGGCTCGAGGGTGCTCCTCACAGGGTAGATCCCACACAGCAGTGGGGTAGACGGTTCTCTGCTCCAGCAGCCACAGTACCAAAGCAATATAATCCAGCCAGAAAAGGCTCTGCATTCGCCGGTGTAGGTTCTCCGGTGTACATATCCAACGGTTCTCGTCTAGGACTCCTCGGGTGGTGGCGCGAGTTTAGGCCGCCCAGCCTGGATAAGTGCACTAGCTAGAGGTACGACGAACCGGTGGTAATGCTGGTCACTGTAGAACGGTAGCCGCACGATACACTATAAATAATAGACTATTACTTCACAATAGAATAAGTCGAACTCGACGATACAGCGTTAAACTCTGACACTTTAGCTATCTATTCGCACGCGGTTCTCAAGGCTCTATTCAGGGGCAAAGAGGCCCACTTCACGGCACGTTGTATCGTGGTGAAGGCTTCAACTTTTAGGATACTCTACTGCTGTATCCACCTGCGACGTATTTAAACGTAAGGTGAATAATCTAGTGCCAACCTCAGTTCTGTCTCGTATTACTGCGCAAACCTGGACATGTTGAGACAAGCCTTGGCGGTGGCTTTAAACTTGCCATTGGGGGTATGGCCGTTGGCGCCTAGGGGTCGCTGTCCAATAGGAGAACGAATATTATGGTCTGGCTTGTACCTAGGTAAAGGGATATTCCGTGTATATATACAAAGAATATACAAGGGATATCAGACGATATACAAATATTATACAAGGTATCTCAAGTAATAAATATATATATTCGGTTTAATCTGACCCTTTGTAACAGCCGCCTCCTAATTAGTCTGCACCTAATTAGATAAGCAGAGACAGATTAACCGTCTTGTCCACTACTCAATGTCCGTTGTGGGGAGTAGGGCAATTCACAAAGTCAGTGGGTCATGGTCGTCATCAAGGGAGTCAGGGAGCCTTGGCAACTCTATCAGCCTCGCCATGGGTCGGGTGTATGTCCGTCCCTGGACGAGAACTTCTGCCGCTCTGACCTTTCCGTCGGCACCAGTGATCACTTTGCTTACGCGGCCGGCCGGCCACATAGCTCGGGGGGAGTGACTGGTCTATGATCATGACGACTGTGCCCTCCGTCAAATTGTCTCTTTCTTTTACCCATTTCTGGCGGGTCTGTAGAGACGGTAGATAGTGGAGGAGGAAACTGTTCCAAAACTTGTCAGCCAATACTTGACTGTACCTCCACATTCTTCGGCCGTTCGCTTCCTCAGGTCTGTATACCGTCTGTGGGAGCGCGGGGTCCAGCCGCTCCATCAAGAGAGTGTTGGGGGTGACTGGGTCGACATCTGCTACATCACTTGAGACGTAACCGAGGGGCTTTGAGTTCAATACTCCCTCGATCTCTGTGAGGACTGTCGTGAGGACTTCTTCAGCCACGGTCTGGGCCCCAAGCACGGCGTACAGGGCTGTCTTTATTGAACGTACTTCTCGTTCCCAGGTTCCCCCGAAGTGAGGGGCGTTCGGGGGGTTAAACTGGAAGTCAATCTGAGAGGGAGCGAGGTGGGTCTTAAGTTCTGGGCCCATAGCTTGGAAGCTCTCTCTCAGCTCTCTTTCTCCGCCTTTGAAGTTTGTCCCGTGATCAGACAATAATATAGACGGTTTTCCTTTCCGCGCTGTGAATCTCCGGAAGGCCATAAGGAATGAGTCCGTACTCATGGTTGGAAGGAGTTCTATGTGTATCGCTCGGGTGGTCATGCATTTGAATACAATACCCCACCTCTTCTCCGTCCCTCTTCCTTTCTTCACATACAGCGGGCCGAAGCAGTCCATACCGGTGGAGTGAAAGGGCTTGTCGCCAAGTCGGAGGCGACAGGGAGGTAGGTCAGCCATCCTGGGTATACTGGGCTGTGCTCGCCACTTGCGACAGTCTAGACAGGTCCGCTGGAAGCGTCGTACTGCTTCTCTTCCTTGCAGTATCCAATAGCGACGTCTGATCTCAGCGAAGACTCTCTCTGCCCCAGCGTGGTGCACATTCTCGTCGTATTTCTTTATGATGAGCTCTGTGACCTTGTGTCGGCTGTTGAGAACTATAGGGAACTTGACGTCATCCGCTAAGTCCGGGGCCCTTCTCAGACGACCACCCACTCTGATGAGATCATGGGCGTCGCGCTCAGGGGCCAAGTGGAGCAGTCTGCTGTCTGACGGGACTGGCTTTGATCCCTGCAGACAGTCTAGCTCGTCGGGGAACGAGTCTCTTTTGGGCTCGCTGTAGCAGAAGGAGTTCTGCTTCTTCGTAATTAGCTGCATTAATGTCAGTAGTGGAGGGAACCTCAGGGTGGTGCCACAGGAATGTCTTTAACTGCGCACTCTCAAGGGTGGGGCAGTCGTCTATGTTAGGGTCGGTGGGGACTGGTGTGTGCGTCAACCCACAGAACATAGATTTCTTCATCTCTGCTTCCTCTTCACTAGCCTCCCGTGGGGTGGGGTTAGGCCACTCTTCTTCCGGGAGCTTGAGGAACTCGGGACCGTCACTGTAGATATTGTGACGTGTGAGGTCATCTAGGGACATCCCCCGTGTGATGACATCTGCTGGGTTCTGTTTTGTGTCCACGTACCTCCAGCATGCTGATTCTGTTAAATCTTGGATCTCTGTGATTCTGACTCCCACGAAGACCTTGTATCTACACGAATCGGACTGGATCCATGTGAGTACGGTCATGGAGTCTGACCACAGGATTGTTCTTTGCACCGGGATGGTGAGTTCACGTTGGATTAACGTGGCGAGTTGCGCTCCTACTAGGGCTGGTCAGAGCTCTAGACGCGGGATCAATTGTTGCTTGCGGGGGGCTATCCTTGAACGAGCCAGGATGAAGGCGGTATGTATTTCTCCTCCCTCCTCTCGGGCCCGCAAGTAAGCCACCGAGCCGTAGGCTACTTCTGAGGCATCGCTGAAGACGTGCAGGTCCATCTGGCACGTCTCCAGCCGCACTGTGGGTGGGAAGTAGCTGCGGCGTATGTTGACACCTGGGAGCGAGTTGAGTTCTTTTTCCCACTCTCTCCATGTGGAAGCAAGGTGGTCGGGTATGGGGTCGTCCCAGCCCTGGTCCTTGTCCCACAGCTCTCGCACAATAATTTTTGCCTTGGTGGTGTAAGGTAAGATACATCCCAACGGGTCATATTGTCTGGCGAGTGTTCTGTATACACTCCGTCTGGTGGTCGGTAGTGAAATCGACCTTCCCTGCTCCTTGGTCAGGGGTGTATGTCTGTAATGGAGCGAGTCTGTTTTGAAGCGCCAGACTAGTCCTAATGTCATTTCTTGGGCTTCACCTGGGATGGTCGCCATCCAGGTCTCGCTGCTTGCTGCCTTGTTCTCTGGGGAGAGGCTGCGCAGTACTTGAGGGTCGCTACTGGCCCACTGCCGGAGATCAAAGCCGCCTTTGATCAGGGAGGCGCGGAGCTTGAGTAGGAGGGCCTCGGCCTCTTCTGGCGTCGAGACGCTTTGCAGACAGTTGTCCACGTAGAAACTCCTCTCTACACTTTGTCGGACCTCCTCGTCAGCTGCTGGGTCCTCTGCGACATGTTTTTGCAGTGCGAACGTAGCACAGCATGGGCTGCATGTGGTTCCGAAAGGGAGGACCTCCCATTGGTAGATGGATGGTTGCTCATCCCCGATCCTCTCTCTCCATAAGAACCGCAGCAGGGGCTTGTCCTCTTCCACTAGTCGCACCTGCAGGAACATCCCTTTGATGTCGCCGCTGATGGCCACCTTGTTTTGGCGGAAACGTAGCAACACGCCTAGTAGAGATGGGCCGAGTGTTGGACCGGGCAAGAGTTCTTTATTCAGATTATGTAGTCCGATCTGGTAGCTGCAGTTGAACACAATACGATCCTTGCCGTTGTGGTGGACCTTGTGGTGGGGCACCTACCATGATTCGGTCGTCTGATCGGCCTCTTGAATGTCAATTTTCTTTATGTGTCCCGCTTGTCAATCTCAGCGCGGTACACAGTGGCTTGAGCGGGGTCTCTGGCTAGACGCCGCTCGGTGTTCAGTAGATATCGCTCCGTCGCTTCTTTTGAGGCGTGGAAGGTGGGCATACCCTCTCGCCTCAAGAGTGGAGTTGCGTATCTCATCACTCCATTGACCTCGACTCTCTTTGTCCTCTGCTCGAGGAGGGCTATGGCATAAGTGTCTTCCTTTGAACGAATGTGTTTCTTTTCGTTCTTAAAGGGCATTGTGTCTAGTGTCCATAGCCTCTCGACGTGCTGTAAGAGGGTGGTGTCTTCTTCTGTCATTCTGGAGTGGAGCCAGCGAGTGGCTGCTGGTCGGTTGGGAGACCTGGAGAGGGGGCCTTGTAGTGTCCATCCTAGGCGGGTCTCGACTGCTGCTGGACGGCCTCTGGGCCCGATGTGGACCCGGTCCGTTGGGACGATGAGGTGTGCGTGGTCGGATCCTATGAGCAGGGTCGGGGTGGCGCCGTCGATGAGCGGTATAGGTAGTTGACGTAGGTGCACGTATTTTTCCATCAGCTTGGGGATGGGGTAGGTGTACTGTGACAGGCCTATGTCTTGGCTGGTGAAAGCGTTAGTAATCCTATACTGCCTCTCTGGCTGCCCGCTTGCTGCGATAGTGAAGGAGACGTTTTCACCCCTTATTGTCTTCAGGTCTCTTCTTATAGTACGAATTGTCATTGTTTCTTCGCTCCCCCGCAGACCCAGCCGGGCTGCAGCGGATGCGAGGAGGAGAGTCTTTTCTGACCCATCGTCAAGGAAGGCGTAAGTGTCCATGACCTTGTCCTCGTAGCTTAATATCACTCGGACCACTTTCAAGAGCACTCGGGAGCTCCCGCTGCTGGCGGGGTCGATATACATGACGTTTACTCTGGTGCTGCTTGGGGGTGCGAGTTTCTTCCTGTTGCTGTCATGCAAGACGTCCAAGTGGGCGCCGTCACACCTGCTGCACCTCTTCTTCAAGCGGCACTCGGCTGCCATATGGCTGCGCGCACAGCGGTAACAGCGGCGGTTGGCTTTGATCCACTGACTCACCTCGTCGGCGGTCATCTTCTTGAAGGTGTCACATTGCGACAGCCAATGTTCTTTTTCGCAGTACTGGCATACAATCTTCCACTTCTCTTTCGCCGAGGGGGTGTTGTGGTTCTTGTGCCGCGGTACTGATTCGGCTTGGTGCATGACGGTCACCAACCGGCGGTTATCGTTGGATCTCCGAGGTCCATCTCTTGGGCTTGGTCCACTCCGCACGAACGTATCCAGTCGTAGGCTGCTGACTTCTCTCGCGAGGAAGTCGGCCAGGTCTAGGAGGGATGGCTCGGGACCGTCGGGATCACGGTGGTCTCTCTGCCGCCTAAAGCGCTCTTGGCGGGCTGGAGGGAGCTTCTCTAATATTCGTTCTACATTAGAGTTAGCATACAGTTCGTGTCTCCCTTTTTCCTTTTGGGACCCCAGCATCCCTACCAGGGATTGCACCTTGATAGAGAGGTCATCCAATGATCGATTGTCTGTGGCTGGGGGGAGACGGTCAATATTCCTTATTTCTTGTATCACGTAGTCCCATATGCGTCCATAACGCTGGTCGAGGGCTACTAGAGCCGCGGTGTATGGGGTACTTGAGTTGGAATATGCCAGCGCTATATTATGCGCTCTGGGCACCTTGAGATGCTTGAGGAGGATAGCATATTTGTACGACTCATCAGGGACGTCGGACATCATAGTCTCTAAGCACATCCGTAATTCCGTGTACTGTGCTCTGTCCTCATGCGTAAAGTCCGGGAACGTCGGTGTGCCAAGGTGCGATGCCATGGATGGCTGGCACATCGGTGAGCGTTGGGGGAGAGGCCTCCTGGGCAAGTCTCCCCATACGTGTTGTCGTGGGCTGGTACTTGGTGGGTACCAAGGCCCGGGTACCCAGGTGCTGTTCCTCGGTGCTGGCTGTGCGTCAAACTCACCCTTGAGTTGAGTCGGGGGTTTGTAGCACACTGCCTCGGGGGTGAAGTCTGGGCTGTACTGGACCTCCTGGTCCTGTGGAGTACGTTGCTGCTGGTGGGCTTGACCTTCCTCCTCTTCCTCTTCCTCTGCTAGGTCTTCTAGGTCTTGAAGTCGTCTATTCAGTCTCTCTGCGGCATAGGCCGGTTCTTCCCGGTTGCTGGGTCTCGTATGGACCGGTCGGGGAGGGGGTTCGGAGACGTGGATAGGATCTTTCTGTTGGCCGGGCTCCGGGTCACTTGGTCGGGTAGGGGAAGGTGCCCTAGACCCTTGTCGTGATGATGCCCTGGAGCTCCGTGCGGAGAGAGGGGGTGTCGCCCTGGCAATCAATTGCTCCATTATCTGCGCCTGTAGCCGGTCGCGCTCTGCTTCGCGCTGGGCTTGGGCTGCGTCGCGCTGTGCATTGGCGGCGTCGCGCTGTGCATCGGCGGCGGCGCGCTGGGCATCGGCGCGGTCTCTTTCAATATTCTCTTCCGTCTGGAGGCGTCTGGTCTCCAGGCGTATGCGGTCGTCTTCACTCCTTTGCTGCGCCTGGAAGCGCTCTCGCTGGGTTGCAGAGTGTTCGCGTTCACTAAGGGCTTGCGCTTGGAGTTGCGCGTGAAGGCGCTCTCGTTGGTCTGCAGATTGTTCGCGCTCACTCAGTTGTTGAGCCTGCAGGCGTTCTCTTTCCATGGTAGAGTGTTTGCGCTCACTTAGTTGTTGCGCCCGGAGGCGCTCTTGTTCCATGGAAGAATGTTCGCGCTCACTAAGCGTCTGTGCTTGGAGTCGATCGCGTTCAGTGGAGGCTGCCAGGGTGGCGATAAATGCCTGCGCCAGCATCTTGTCCGCTTCGCTGGGGGAAGACACTGATGGAGGTGATCGGCTTCTGACAGTGCTCGTTGGAGATCTGTTCTCTTGGCGCGCCCCGAGGTCTATCTCCTGGGCGCGCTTCTCTTCTGGTAGTGGGTCGGGTTCTGTCCCTGGAGCGCTTTCTTTATCCTGGAGCTCTCCGGGGACTGTCCCGTTGACGTTGTCTGGGGGTATAGTCATGTCATGTCCCCCCGTGAGCTTGGTCAGTTACGTTAGAACCCACTAGGGTCTCTACTGGCAGGGTCGCCTGGTCGGTAGGATTTGACATGCTTTTACTATCCGCTTTTTCCGCATTTAACGTCTGTATAAAGCTAGGTATTAGACTGACAGCGTATTCCTCTAGGTAGGGAGGTGGCTGACGTCTGCGCTGCGGGCGTTCTAGCTTAGGAGAGCCGCTTGGGGAGTGTTCACCGCTGGCCATGGTTAATATCAATATTATATTTAGATATTACACTGATATTCCTCCGGCTAGAAGGACCAATTGTAACTGAGGGGTACAATTCCCTGACTGTATTGAGAGTATGGTATCATTAAACCACTACTTAGTTATGTACTTTAATTACTGGCCATACAGTACATGGTATATCTGGTGAACACCCACACAAGAACACGGCAATGACAAAGAAAGTTCTAGTTAGAGGTATTTATTATTAGAGCAGCAACGGTAGGTTACAGATTGAGAATTATGATTGCGCTTGTAAGGCGAAGAACACTTAAAGTAGGTCAAGAGCGTAAGTCCATGAGAATAGTAAGATGGGTATAACTGACGCTACCTGTAGCATAAGAATTACATAAGGTACACTCGTAGTCAGCTGGAGACACTAGGGGGTTCCCTCCGGTTGTAAGCCGGCAGGGTAGAGGAATGTTCGGGAGCAAAGTCTGGATCAACGCGGAATAACGAGGCTCCAGATACAGGAGCCAGTGCAATACTCCCTTGGTCCGTAGACAAAGCAACAGCTATACTCCAGTATGCAAGACAGCATGGATGAAAGCTAGCCAGCCTCTGTGGTCCTAGAGGCGGGCTCGAGGGTGCTCCTCACAGGGTAGATCCCACACAGCAGTGGGGTAGACGGTTCTCTGCTCCAGCAGCCACAGTACCAAAGCAATATAATCCAGCCGGAAAAGGCTCTGCATTCGCCGGTGTAGGTTCTCCGGTGTATATATCCAACGGTTCTCGTCTAGGACTCCTCGGGTGGTGGCGCGAGTTTAGGCCGCCCAGCCTGGATAAGTGCACTAGCTAGAGGTACGACGAACCGGTGGTAATGCTGGTCACTGTAGAACGGTAGCCGCACGATACACTATAAATAATAGACTATTACTTCACAATAGAATAAGTCGAACTCGACGATACAGCGTTAAACTCTGACACTTTAGCTATCTATTCGCACGCGGTTCTCAAGGCTCTATTCAGGGGCAAAGAGGCCCACTTCACGGCACGTTGTATCGTGGTGAAGGCTTCAACTTTTAGGATACTCTACTGCTGTATCCACCTGCGACGTATTTATACGTAAGGTGAATAATCTAGTGCCAACCTCAGTTCTGTCTCGTATTACTGCGCAAACCTGGACATGTTGAGACATGCCTTGGCGGTGGCTTTGAACTTGCCATTGGGGGTATGGCCGTTGGCGCCTAGGGGTCGCTGTCCAATAGGAGAACGAATATTATGGTCTGGCTTGTACCTAGGTAAAGGGATATTCCGTGTATATATACAAAGAATATACAAGGGATATCAGACGATATACAAATATTATACAAGGTATCTCAAGTAATAAATATATATATTCGGTTTAATCTGACCCTTTGTAACAAGCTGGGAACCCATCATCTCACGTATCATCACAACCAAATTCCAAACCACACACAAGAAAATAAACCTCCAAGTGGTACAATGCTACGCACCCACCAATGACACTGATGATGAAACCAAGGATCAATTCTACAACCATCTATACACCATTCTCCAGGCCAGGAAAGGAAAGGAAAGGACATCATGATCTTGATGGGAGACATGAACGCTAAGATAGGGGGAAATAACAACGGCTTTGAACCAGTAATGGGTAGAGAAGGACTAGGCACCATGAATGCAAATGGAGAGAGGTTCGCAGCAGCCTGTGCAGACAACAACTTGGTCATCGGTGGGTCAGTATTCCAACACAAGAACATCCATAAAGCCACCTGGGTGTCTCCTGACCACACCACAGAAAACCAGATTGACCACATCTGCATAAGCCAAAAGTTTAGGCACTCTTTGCTGGATGTCAGAAGAGGAGCATACGCAGGATCTGACAACCACCTCCTTACAGCAAAGATCCAGCTGAAGTTAAAATGCATGAAGCACAGGGAAGGAAGGGTCAAATTCAACATACAGCTTTTTCAGGATATAGGTACATCAGAACTCTACAAAGTGGCACTACACAACCAGTATCAAGCGTTAGAAATAGAAACTGTAAATGAAGTGGAGGAGATATGGAAGGGTCTGAAAACCATGTGGAAAGACGCATGTGAGAAAGTGGTAGGGAGAAGGAAGACAGCCAACAAACCCTGGCTATCCGGGGATTCAGACAGAAAAGTGATCGAGAGGAGGAAGAAAAAAGAGGCAGTAAATAGAAGTAAAACCAGAGCCACCAAGGCGGTAGCACAGAAAGAATATGCAGCAGCAAACAAGGAAGTGAAAAGAAGTGTAAGGAGAGACAAGAAGAAATACATTGAAGATTTAGCACAACAGGCAGAGGAAGCAGCGGGAAAGAACAACCTGAAGGACCTATACCTAACTACCAAAAAGCTCACAGGCAAATTCAGACACACACAGGCACACATCAAAAACCCACAGGGTGTACTCCTCACAACCAAGGAAGAACAGTTGAACAGATGGACTGAACACTTCAGAGATCTGCTCGACAGGCAGCCTCCTCAACTGGAAGCAGATATCCCACCAGCCCCAAATCTGTTGGAGATAAACTGCAACCCCCCCACCAAGACAGAAATCAGAAAAGCCATTAAGACCTTAAGAGGAGGGAAAGCAGAGGGACCAGATGGGATCCCAGCAGAAGCTCTTAAGGCTGACATTGAAACCTCCACCAGCATGCTCCACCACCTCATGCAAACCATCTGGGAGAAAGAAAATGTCCCATCTGACTGGAAAGATGGCCACATCGTGAAAATCCCCAAGAAAGGAGACCTCAGGGAATGTAAAAATTACAGAGGAATAATGCTCCTTTCAACACCGGGGAAGGTGCTCAACCACATCCTGCTGGAAAGGCTCCAGAAGTTGGTCGATGAGAAACTGAGGGAAAACCAGGCTGGCTTCAGGAACAACCGATCCTGTGGAGACCAAATCGCCACCCTTAGGATTATCATTGAACAGTCTATTGAATGGAACTCTTCTGTCTATGTGAATTTCATAGATTTTGAGAAAGCCTTTGACAGCTTGGATAGGGAAATGCTGTGGAAACTGATGGCCCACTATGGGATCCCAGCAAAGATCATCAACATTGTAAGGAACACCTACCAAGGGATGAGATGTCAAGTCCTCCATGAAGGATGTATATCGGAAGCTTTCGAGGTCCTGACTGGTGTGCGGCAGGGGTGCCTGCTCTCACCCTTTCTTTTCCTCCTCTGCATAGACTGGGTGATGAAAGAAACAACCAGCAACAGAAAAAACGGCATACAATGGAGCTTGACAGAGCAGCTGGAAGATCTGGATTTCGCTGATGACCTGGCACTACTGGCTCACACACATCAACAGATGCAGGAAAAATCGGAAAACTGGAAGAAACTGCTGCTCTGCTCGGGCTCAAAATAAACTCATCCAAAACCAAAGTAATGTGTATCAACAGCAAGAACAACACACCCATAACCATGGAACAAAACCCATTAGAGGATGTAAACAGCTTCACTTACCTTGGAACCATAATTTCTGTGGAAGGGGGTACGGAAGACCATGTCCAAGCCAGGATTGGAAAGGCAAGGACATCATTCAACATGCTAAACATTATCTGGAAGGCAAAAAACCTGTCACTCAAGACCAAGCTACAGATCTTCAACTCAAACATAAAGACCACTCTACTATATGGCTCAGAATCCTGGAAAACCACCACCACTATACTCAACAAGCTACAGACCTTCACCAACCGGTGCCTCAGACGCCTCCTGGGAATATACTGGCCCAACACCATCTCTAACGCCAACCTGTGGGAACTCATCAAACAGGACACAATAGAAATTCAAATCCGGAGGAGGAAGTGGAAGTGGATAGGTCACACAAAGCGGGCACTGACATGGAACCCACAGGGCAGAAGGAAGAGAGGCAGACCGAAAACCACCTGGAGAAGAACCACAGAACAGGAGATGAAGAAAGAAGGGCTGTCCTGGCAAGATCTGGAGCGGAAGGCACAAGACCGAAGAGGATGGAGGAGCTTCGTCGATGGCCTATGTTCCTTTGGGAATTTAAAGGCCTAAGTGAGTAAGTAAGATAGCAGCAGGGATGGACGCCGTTGTGCAAATGCAGGCAGCTACAGGCACTCGAGTTAAAGCTGCTGATTTTAATCGGCAGGAGAGAGAGAGCTCGACAAAGCCGTATATCCCTGTGACGCAGTCGTAGGCACGAAAATGCTAAACTACCTGTTGTATTAAATTAATTGATTGCTGTTTAACTTGTCCCTGTGTCCGGTCCTTTCGATTAGCCCCACCCGTTCATTGTAAACAATGATGCATGTAATTATATTAACGTTAGTGTGTGTTGTTGTAGCTATGTTAATACATTCTGAATGGCATTAACGTTAGTTGGGTGGCTACAACGAATTCTCACAAGCTGGCATCGTAAAATATCAACACCAGCCATGGGAATACTGTTTACTAAATTGTGGAGGCTTTTAATCGTCAAGGTAAGAGGATTTGAAGGTGTATGCTATGGAAGTCTTCCCCTGCAGCTCCACTTTGTTGAAATGTACATAACTAGGGCTATAGGAAAACCACTGGTTAATTTGCGACTTTTTATTGGTTTGTCATGACAAACCAGTTACATAATCCAACATATGTGTAAAAAACTAACATATTCCAGTTGACTGTATATTTTTTGAATGCTTCGTTACGAAGAAATCAATACTTCCATTTGTATAAATTACGCTAACTATCGAGGATAGTATTCCTGCCTGCGGACCAATATTATTGTATGACAGCCCCGCCCCCATTCACTAACCAACCAATCAATGCTACGCAACATCAACGCAACGGTTGTGTTGCAGTCGCTCGGGTAACATTTTGGGGATAGGTACGCAACATCCTTGCAACACCCTCTGCAACATCTGCAACCATGTTGTGTCGCAGTCGCATCGCAGTTGCTCGAGCATGTAGAGCCCTGAGACTGAGACCAAGGACCACAATGGAAATAAGTCTTGACTTTTTTGTGTAGCATCCTTGACGTTTTTCTGGAATCTTGTCTTTTTTTAAATGTCTAATAAAATAAAATAAAATCAAACGCTGTTACTTTTGGCAGTAATTAGTACTCTAACGCATTACTTTTGAAATTCAGTAATGCAGTTACCGTTACTGAATGGTTCGTTACTGCGTTATTTTTATGTAGATTGGTAGCGAGCGGTAGCGATACAGCACAGTCCTCCTGACTCCTGTCTGTGTCACCTCACCTGCGGGGACAAGGTGTGGGTGTGTTTTGTTTACTAAAGTCTTGACTGTCATGGCGGTGCCCACTACTCGCATTTTTACACATGGATATTCTCACTATTTCTCTTTTGTCGAGCACAAAGAAAAGAACGTTTTAGTTAAATGTATTTGTGTCTTGGCTCAAAAATCCTATCTACTGCCCATGCTTCAACAAAGCTAGTAGCTGAGTCTAACGTTAACAGGACTCATCCGAAGCCACTCGCCACCCGAGTTTCAGTGATCTACTTAGCATGATACCAGGCGGCACACGGCAAATGGGACGGGACACTTTTTCCAACTACTTGGAGAGAAAATATACAAAATGGAAATGAGCTAAAGAAAATGTTTGAGGGGCTGGACTACATCTCGACCACCGCATACTTTGGTGAGTTCAGTGATGTGAATGCAAATGAATGGAAACTATCAAGTTGATCAGCAGATTATGACTGTAAGAATCTGCAAGGGAATCTCATCAATACTTATCAAACAATATAGTCCTTTCATGCACAATTGATATCCTAACTATTCTAACGTTGCAATGCACGATTGATATCTTAAACAACGTTGCAATACGGTTATAATGAAACGCTCCGACATCAAGGCTGTTCCTTCAACCTAAGCGGCGATACAAACTAACCGTCTGATTAGGCACAGTGCATTTCTTATTACGTCAGGACTCGGGACAACATATCTTTGTGTTTGTGTCAGATTTGTGTTTGTATAGACCACATTGCTTAGCAGAGTTCAGTGATGTGAATGCAAATGAATGGAAACTGTCAAGTTGATCAACAGATTTTGACTAAGTATCTGTAAGGGCATGAATGGGAGCAAATTATTAAAAAAAATTAAGTAACTAAATAGTTACTTTTCACAGTAACACATTACTTTTGGGTGTAAGTAACTAGTAAAGTAACCGAGTTACTTTTTAAATGAAGTAACTAGTAAAGTAACTGAGTTACTATTTTTCAGTAACTAGCACGGGAGCATGTCTATGTTCCCCAGGTCCTATGTTCCCCGGTAGTGATAGATAGTTAGACCACCAGCCCTGATTCCAAACTCTAACCTTAACCAATGTTGTATATTACTATATGAATATCTATTAATTACAGCACAGTGAGGTTGCTAACTAGAGGAAGGGAAAGATCACAGTGTGATAGAAAACATGGTCCTCATCTGGGCTCCCAAAATTAGCCAGTAGAGAATAAGTGTGTACAACCAGACAACCAGAAGCTATGGTCCAATATTCATTTAATTGCAGCGTGGGCCGAGAATGGAATAATGCATTGGTTACATACAGGAAACTTCAAGCATACTACATGAGTTGTACAAAAGGATTGATGAGGTAAATCACAATAGCCCTTACACGTTGGCTTTTTACATCAAAGACAGTATTGTACATAAATATTAGTCATGTTATGTTAATGAAATAAGACCATAGTACTCCCTGTCACCTACATGATTAAAACCTGGGTCTAAGATACTCTAGTTATCACAAACAGTGATTATTCCATATACAGTTTTACTCACGTAGTGCAAAGTCGGACCATGGTCTGTGGTGGTGGTGGAGACGCAGACTCAGACCCCCTGGGTGTGGTGTGGCGGGTCTGGCTGGCCTCCTCCTCTATCCTTACTGTTCCAATACTTTCATGATCATGACTTTCATGATTTCATGACCTCACTTTTCTTAACCTAGTTCCACCAATCACCAGTATCTAAACACAAGCGGTCTCCTTGTTGGGCTGCCTGCCCCAACATCTCCTTGTCGTGTGGGTGCCTGTCGCAACCGGGGGGGGGGGGGGGGGGGGGGGGGCCCGTGGTATGTTGATGAGGTGGCGTCTTTTTGGTGTCTTCTTGCAGTTTTAACATTTCCTTAATAGGGCTTGTGTTGTCCACAAGAGCCAGCACCAAACCCCATCCACCAAACTGACACTTTGTATTATTCTATGAAAGGAACCAGCTTTGGCATTCCTAAAATGGTAATCTATTATTGTCACATGTCTAGAAGGTGTTTGGTTCTTGGGGGGTTGGAATGGCTCTTGTACAACTGTGTAAACAACCCTATAGGCTTGGCCTGCAGGTTTTCTCCAAAATGTGCTCTGAGAGTCTATGTAATGCCTACATTACCATCACTACAGATATTTTCAGTTTTCTGGGTTAGTCTAACATTTTGATTATGAAATTATGAAATTATGAAGTCAAGGTTACCACATTTCCTCCCTTTGACATTTTACTAATGTCATATTACAAGTATCTTGACTTAATTTCTATACATACTAGCCATACAATTTAACATAATAACAAAAATCATAAAAATTTGAATTTTTCTCAATTTTTCTTCTCAATTTTTTCCATTCTTCTTTGGTACATCTCATCAATTTTGGCCTTCTTGTCTTCTTCTTTTCTTTCCCACATTTCCCCTGACTATGGCCCCCTCCCGGGGAATCCAAAATGACTCATTCATCCAGAACCCCAATTAACCTACTCTGCCTTAACTGAAACAGTGTTTACCACTATTTCATCAGGCCTCGTTCCTCTGGGCACGTTGAATATGCTAAAAACAATTAAAACAATTTAATCTAAACATTACACATTTAAAGTATAATCAATCAAATATTTTTTTTTTAATTACAGTATCCGTTTACATGATCTGGGGAGACAAGATCCATTAGTATCACAATTTTTTCATTTTACATTCATTCTCTGCTTCTTTCTGCTAATTTATTCCTTAAGATAGTACAATCACATCTGCATAATCAATCAATTGCTTCCCACCTATCCTCCCCCCTTTTATCACACATATATTGGTCATAACCTTGTCACTTCTTGTTTCCACAGCTCAGTTTTGGCAGAGGAAAGCAGAATTTCAACGAAAATTTTCTTTCACCCATTCTCCTCACTCTGGCCATCTCCTCACTTATGTGAATGCATCTTTATCTGACCCTGCGTTGTGTAATTTATCCGCCCTTTGCTTGCGCGCCCTACCAAATCAATGTGCACAAGACAAAGCCCATCAGTACCTATTCAGTCTTGTCCCTGTCCCCTACAGTCCAACCACAACTCCACAACTCCCCAGAGAACCTTGTTCACACATTTTCCGCTCAGCCTTCAGACTGGCTCCGCCCCCCCAGGCCAGGTCATCCCAGGTCTAGTCATCTATTTATCTCATGACAACCCGTCGTCAGATGATTCTTTTAGCGTGGAATGTCCTCCAAACTACATCTGTTCAGTTTTTACAACCTGGCCCCACCCGCATGGGGTTTGTATAGGCGGGGGTCTCCGTGTACAAGAATTCTCTCACCACAATCTGTAATTGAACACCATTGGACTGCAGAGTAACAGGGAAAAATGAAATCCTACGTTACCGCTCTTAATGTAATGTATTCATGTCTCTCCCAGCGTTGATCTGCCTTCCCCTCCTCTTACTGAGCTGGTGAAGAAACAAGCACAGAGCAAACCTTTTACACAATATGTCAACATACTTAATAAGGGAAGCCATTAATTCCATATGCAAATCGTGGTGGCACTACTTAACTGTCATCGATCTGATCCAATGCATCCCAGCCTCGATCTGTTCCAATGCATCCCAGCCTTCAACAGTCCTCTCCCCAGATCATATATAAAAAAAAACATTTGGGAAGAAAAAGAGAAAAAAAATCAAACAAAGCCACACACTTCAATAAACAAACACCTCCAGTCTGTTGTGGCCCCAGTCTATGTAACAACCATGCACACCCAAAAACATGAAAAAAATCCACGAATTTTTAAAACATGAAAGAAAATAAAAAACCACGTTTTCCAAAACCATCCATCTACCCTCTATCATCAATTCTCACACACACCCTCAAACGGAACAGCATCCTGTCCCTTGACTCGTGACCTATTCAACCCTCTTACAGTCCACACAACCACAGATCAAAACATTTAGAAAATAAATTTAAAAATGTACATTCACGCTCACTCATACATACAAAAATCAAACTTAAACTGAAAGCAGTGTATCTGTACCGAACCCACCACTGCTTCCAAAATAAAACTTTAAACCTTGACACTCAACCAAATAATATGACATAAAATAAACGCTTTCATCCAACTTCTCAGTGTCACAACACATTCAATCCTGAACCTTAGAGTTCTTAGAAAAGAAATAAAAGCAAAAACCAATCAAACATCACAATTCAACATCCTCCACACCTCCTGAGCACCCCACAGTGGCTGTTACCTTAAACAAAACAAAACTCTTTCATTCAAATGATATGAACTGAAATCAAAATGACATCCATGCTTCCTCCAACAGCATCTCAATCAGCCACCGTTCAACTCCATCGAAATCCCCACAAAGAAAAAAACATTCACTCCTGCATCAAAATCCCTTTTATACAACATAATCTCTCAACCACACAAAATAACCAACACTCTCCATCATTCTCAGCCACACAGATCATCTCCCTTGTCCTTTCGATCACACATCCTTCATATTATAAACATATACTTTCAACACACTCGTTAATCACTCCACATCTTTGACAAACAAAGGTTAGTTTGCTTCTCCCTCTCCTACTTCTACCTCAGTCTACACTCTTTTCAGGCTAATACCATCTATACTCAACCTCTACACTCAAAAGGTCTAGCGGAACCCCTTTTTCAACCTGAAGTCACCCCAGCCCGCTAGAACTGTGACACTCCCGGTTATTCCTTCAATCAAACAGGCCGCCCTAATCAAATGTAAATAACCTCATCTGATTTGGCTCCTACTCAACCGTCTCCTACCCTCTTTTCTTAAATTAGCTGCTTTCTGTCTCAACATTTCCCCCGTCATAAAAATAACTGCCAACTGTTATCTCATTTTACAACTGTTTTCTGCATCTTCACCTCTGACCTCTACATACCCTGCTTCTAACTGCCTAGCTCCACTCCGTCTCCCTGTCGTATAACCGCCCCTGTTTGCAGCTGTACACTCCTATCTTCACCTCTGTGACCTCTCTCCCGTTGCGTCCAATCTCACTCCCTGCTTGACCCCCCTTTGGCCGTTCCTAAATTGCTTAGTAAAGATAGCCCGGGTCACTCTTGTGGGTTTCCCATGACCTAAGGACTTGCAGCAACATTAATCCAACCGTGTACCAAAATCTGACATCCTAACATCAATGTATCCTATACATTTTAATTCAAGCTACATTTTAACTCCAGTCAAACACAACATCATTATTTCTAAGCTTACAATTGTACATGTTACACAGATTAAAAAACTACCATTTTAACACAACATCTTATATGTAATAAAATTACAACCAACTCCCCCCCTTGGTAAGGGCATACCCTTGTGTAAAACAACCTTGCTTCCCCCACAGACTTAATGTATATATTTTGTTCCCACTTTTAAATGATACATTGACCCAGAGTAGTTAAATTGTGTGTCTAACTTGGTCACAGGCAAACGCAATCATTCCCTACTGATAGACTCACTGCAATGTTTTGCAGTATAAACCCCCATTGATTTTCTCCCCAATGACTATCTCCCATAATCTACAACATCACACATGTACACACTTGTTTTGTGTAGTGCACACAGTATTTCCCTTCTCAAACAATAGTCACTGATAAGGTTAATTTTGTGAAATCTTAACCTATCACCGGCAACGTTCATCAACTCATCCCATTATTACTCCCAAACTACCGTTTATCTGTGTATCATGTATGCAATAAAAGTTATGATGTATTTCAAACGGGTGACTCCGTCTCTGGTCTGCATCCCCTTAACAACTGTATGTTTTTATCTGTACTATTTTTAATCATCACTACTCTATACCCCTGTGCATCAAAGACAATAATACAATCTACCCAGTATAGCCGGTTTCATGAATCCCAGCTTAATTATGGGCATGCATTTTAAATCATCTACACTGACAGGCACACCGCAACGTTCGCAACCTATTCTCAACTTCCTCCCTTAAACCAACCACTGATAACGCTACCTATCTCTTCCCCCGCGTACACATACTCGTAGCAATAACAACCATAAACAGAACCACTTCCAGGTTATTCATATAACATAAAGCAAAAATATCCACACTTACCACCATCCCCTGAGCGAAATGAACGAAACAGCGATCCGCACATGCGCAGCAGCAACCGATAACGTTGCTACGACAACCAAAATCTGCCACGACATCCTAAACATGCCACGACATTCCTAAAAATGCCACGACATTTTACCGCGTCCCCTACTACTCCCCAAACATTATTTCCCATTCTCAATTCACCTCATATGTCGCCCGCAAACTCACAAAACAGCCGCATGCAAGCTAATATCCTAGCCAGCCTCAATGCGAGGTTCCATGTATTCCCGGAAGCCCCAAGTTATGCCACGTCCGAAATTTGTACATTCATTCAATCCGCTCAGTACCAATCCAACAATAAACAATTTACTCATGTCCAAATACCCACTTTAAAAGAACAAACTATTGTAAAAGAATTTAAAAACATTCTCATATATCAACGCCGTTACACAGATCAACATTAATCATTTCTCC
The DNA here is from genome assembly GCF_963971535.1 of Notolepis coatsorum. Classification (NCBI taxonomy): domain Eukaryota; kingdom Metazoa; phylum Chordata; class Actinopteri; order Aulopiformes; family Paralepididae; genus Notolepis; species Notolepis coatsorum. The sequence continues at coordinate 61,109,122 of NC_140173.1, read as the reverse complement.
TACCCTTCTCTCTGCCTGGCCCCGCGCACCGCGAACGTTACACACTCTCCATTCAATACCATGACGTCATCATCATGCGACTTCTTTCATTCACGATACTCTCGTACACAATTGTTACCGCATCATATACAACCACTAAAACGACCCCAATCACCGCAACGAACGCCTCGACTCGCTACCTAACAACAATCGCTCCCACAGTGTTCCGTACATTTTTTCACATCGTCGCTCTAACATCTCTAGAATACCGCATCTCCTCCCCAGAGCTAAACTAGTTAGCCCCAATCTCCAATATGATTCGCTTCAGACTAGTATTGATCTGATCCACGTCACAACATAACAACCTTCGTCAAGCTTGCTACTAATCACATACATTTCACACAAATACACAAATACATAAATACAAACAAACCGACCCCCCGTACGAGACATCGATTACATGGCGCAACGCTATCAACCTTGGATTCTTGTGTAAGCCGACTTCCCATCTAAAAATGTATCACTGAACATCCACTAGTGTCCCTTACCTAAATACCCCATATTTTCCTAACCTCCCGCGTCATACACAGTACCTCCGAGCGGCAAGCCCAGTCATATACTTAATAATACCAATTTTCGACCCACTAACAGGGTATAGAATTCCCACTATCACACACTCATCACCCCTTTTCTCTAATTCTACACTACATTCTTTTCATTATGTCTGGCTACCCCGCCTTAACCACTTAGCCACCTCACAGTCTCTCCTTCCCGCATATCTGTGACTTTCCATTTTCTACCACCCAACGCCATCTTCCTCAAATATTTTACCTAAACTAAACCCTTGCTTTCACCAGACAGACATACAGATTCGTATACTTTCCCTCACTTAGGCCTGCTCTTGCACGTAGCCTCCTAACTCGACATCTTGTCAATCATCTTCCTCAGCGCCTCCTAACATCAGCCCTAACTTGTCCCTACAATATGACTAATAACTCTTCGTCGGCTGCCGCTCTTATATAATCAAAAAAAATTCGCAAGTTCCATCCTCCTGTTTACCCTGGCACTGCACAAATACGCTGGTCGTATTTCCTGCAATAAAACCCCAAGCAAGCAGGTCGACAGCGGCCTCCTGTTTCTAATAACAACACAACCATCAAAAAGCTCATGATTGCCCCTTCACTGAACAACAAACGCGCCGCCGTTAATTTTGGACATCCTAAATCTAACATCACCACCAGTCCTGTAAGCAAATAATACACATATCCACCCTGGGTCCTACTGTGGCTATACACGACCATTCCTAACATTCCTATTCACCCCACGTTTCCTTCATCCTCTAGACAGCCACCAACCACTGTGTACTGCAATCCCCAACTTCCCGGCTCTTTTTCTGCATGCTCATTATGAGAACAAATCAGAACGGGTCTTAAAAACGGCACCAATTGTTGTATATTCCTATATGAATATCTATTAATTACAGCACAGTGAGGTTGCTAACTAGAGGAAGGGAAAGATCACAGTGTGATAGAAAACATGGTCCTCATCTGGGCTCCCAAAATTAGCCAGTAGAGAATAAGTGTGTACAACCAGACAACCAGAAGCTATGGTCCAATATTCATTTAATTGCAGCGTGGGCCGAGAATGGAATAATGCATTGGTTACATACAGGAAACTTCAAGCATACTACATGAGTTGTACAAAAGGATTGATGAGGTAAATCACAATAGCCCTTACACGTTGGCTTTTTACATCAAAGACAGTATTGTACATAAATATTAGTCATGTTATGTTAATGAAATAAGACCATAGTACTCCCTGTCACCTACATGATTAAAACCTGGGTCTAAGATACTCTAGTTATCACAAACAGTGATTATTCCATATACAGTTTTACTCACGTAGTGCAAAGTTGGACCATGGTCTGTGGTGGTGGTGGAGACGCAGACTCAGACCCCCTGGGTGTGGTGTGGCGGGTCTGGCTGGCCTCCTCCTCTATCCTTACTGTTCCAATACTTATAGATTTCATGACCTCACTTTTCTTAACCTAGTTCCACCAATCACCAGTATCTAAACACAAGCGGTCTCCTTGTTGGGCTGCCTGCCCCAACATCTCCTTGTCGTGTGGGTGCCTGTCGCAACCGGGGGGGGGGGGGGGGGGGGGGGCCCGTGGTATGTTGATGAGGTGGCGTCTTTTTGGTGTCTTCTTGCAGTTTTAACATTTCCTTAATAGGGCTTGTGTTGTCCACAAGAGCCAGCACCAAACCCCATCCACCAAACTGACACTTTGTATTATTCTATGAAAGGAACCAGCTTTGGCATTCCTAAAATGGTAATCTATTATTGTCACATGTCTAGAAGGTGTTTGGTTCTTGGGGGGTTGGAATGGCTCTTGTACAACTGTGTAAACAACCCTATAGGCTTGGCCTGCAGGTTTTCTCCAAAATGTGCTCTGAGAGTCTATGTAATGCCTACATTACCATCACTACAGATATTTTCAGTTTTCTGGGTTAGTCTAACATTTTGATTATGAAATTATGAAATTATGAAGTCAAGGTTACCACACCAACTTCGAAAGAGGGCCTAAGCATAACCAGTTCGAAACAAGGCGGACATTAATAATTAATAAAATAATAAAAATTTATAAAATGTTCAATCAATCAATCAATCAATCAATCGGGGAACATAGGACCCGGGGAACATAGGGATGACCCCACTAGCACAACTCTGGTCACGACTGGACTGTTACCTGCATTCAATTATGTACTGTATGTGTGGAGCGTCCTCCAAATTCATAACGTATACTGCGTCATGGACCTGGAGTTTGTTTATGGCTGCATCTCTGCTTGGGGACACCGCGACCAGCCTCAGATCAATTTATTTCCAAGGATATTTATTGCCTTTGGCACTTTGAATTCCTCCGGTCTCAGACATGCTATTAGTTCACAAGTTTTATATATTAAAAAAGATACAATTCCAGGTGATAGATGCAGTGATACTAGGGGTGGAACGGTTCACAAAATCTACGGTTCGGTTTTGGTTTCATGGTTTTCGGTTCGGTTCGATACGTTCTTTTTATTTTTACATTTTTTTTACACTCCAAAAATACCATATACATCAGCATAAGATATATAGCCTAAAGATAATCCAACCTTTCAGTTATTCTCAAGGACGTAGTCATGTAAAAACTGAAAGAATGAGGCAGTTTGACATCAGGCACATTATTTTGAGCGTGACGGTTAGAGCTAGGAGAGAGAGAGGGGAGGCATTGCTGATATAAACATGCTTCTCATTTATTTGGTAAAAAAAAAGGTTTACCCACATTAACTGCCACGCTTATATCCATCAATGTTTGATCACTGCCACCAGTCAAAGTCTATGGAGATGTTTACCTTCTTTGCAGGGTTATAACTTTTTAAATTGTATTGCTAAATTGACATTACTATGGCCCATTCAACATCGATTATCTATCGTTCAGGATGTAGGAACGTTTTACTTTTTCATTCACACATTCATACAAAAATACCGTCTAGAGTATAAATATGTTTTTATCGTTTTCTGCAGTAATTCCTAGAACGTGAGATATAGGCATAAATGCATATATTAGATTATCAAATGCCGTTTGATACCGATCCACGCTATATAAAAAATGTCAACTGTACATGGTCCTAAACGTTATGACTGATCATGCACGGGTGAACGGGGGGGGGGGGGGTCGTTTATAATTCCGTGATCGTCGTTAAATGATTTATGTAGTATGGGTGATATATAGATCAGAGCAATTTGCATCGATAATAATAAACAAAAACGCTGAAAGTCATGGCAGCCTCCTCTTACCGTTGGGCGATTATACTGGAGCAAACAGATCCCAGTTATTTGATGGGGATCGAGGCGATCCCTTTCCTGTTTGTATAATACTAATACACGCCCAAATCATGTCGATTATTGAGTTATGGCAGCAAGGACGCGGCAACTAGGGGTGCGGCGGGGGCTGCAGCACCCCCTGCTGGCGGGGAGTGTAACTGCAACTGCAAGGTTGTTTTGGCTTTTATTCCATTGTAACCGAGGCTACTCAATGTCACAGAGCGGAGCGGCACTGCAGATTTACCCTACTCTTGGAATTCATTGCCAGATCCTCATAGGGGCGCTGTCTCGATAATGCAATGTTATTAAAGCAGCGTGTAGCCGACGCATGAACCGGTTGGGATTCGAATAGACGCGGCCTGGAAGCGTCACCGCGGAACTGGAAATCCGTTGGTAAAAAAAATAGACTCAGCCTGGAATAGTTTTGGGACGCTGAATTCGCAGTAAAGGAATATATATGCCGTTTCCCTGGCGTGAACAAGCCAGCAGAACTATCCGAGCCCCCGGGAGGGTGGTCGAAGACCTTTTGCATGTCGGCGATCATGTATGCGGGGAACGAATTGCAGAGGGAGGGCGCAACAGTTGGGGTAAGCTGGGCTGTGATGTTACATGTTTGTCTCGCACGCTCCACAGAGCTGAGCGTGAGAGCGCGGTCTCTAGTGAACGAGAGTGTTGGTTTACCAGAGTGGTAAACCTATGACGTTATTATTATATCACTTATCTCAGCACCCCCTCATGTCATCCCCACCTGCCTGAAGAAGTCCACTATTATCCCTGTACCCAAAAAATCCAAGCCTGCTTGCCTCAACGACTACCGCCCTGTAGCTCTCACCTCCATAGCCATGAAGTGCTTCGAGAAGCTAGTAAAGGGCTACATCTGCTCCTCCCTCCCCATCAACATGGACCCCCTGCAATTTGCATACCGCCCCAACAGGTCCACGGAGGACGCCATATCCCATGTGCTGCACACAGCAGCATCACACCTGGACAAGAGGCAGGGGAACTATGTGAGAATGCTATTCATCGGCTACAGCTCGGCATTCAATACCATAGTCCCCTCCATACTCATAGCCAAGCTCAGGGACCTGGGCTTGGGCTATGACCTCTGCCAGTGGGTCTTGGACTTCCTGACTGGCAGACCCCAGGTGGTGAGAGCAGGCAACTGCACCTCCTCATCCATCACCCTCAACATAGGGGCCCCCCAGGGCTGTGTTCTGAGTCCCCTCCTCTACTCCCTGTACACACACGACTGTGTGGCTCAGCGGAGTAGCAATACAATCGTCAAATTTGCTGACGACACAGTGGTGGTGGGCCTGATCTCTGCCAACGACGAGAGGGCCTACCTGGAAGAGGTCAAGGTCCTGGCGGGATGGTGCCAGGAAAACAGCCTCTCCCTGAACGTCAGCAAAACAAAGGAGATGATTGTGGACTTCAGGAGGTCGGGGGTCAAGGACTACAGCCCCCTCAGCATCGACGGGGCACCGGTTGAGAGAGTCAACAGCTTTAAGTACCTCGGAGCCTACATATCCGAGGACTTGACATGGACCACACACATTAACAGTGTTGTGAAGAAGGCACGACAACGCCTCTACTTCCTCAGGCGCCTAAGGAAGTTCCAAGTCAGCCAGAAGATCCTTAAGAACTTCTACTCATGTACAATAGAGAGCATCTTGACCGGCAACATCACCTCCTGGTTTGGGAATAGCACTGCACAAGACCAAAGCAGACTACAAAGAGTGACACGTTCAGCCGAACGCACAATTGGAGGGGGGCTCCCCACCCTCCAGAACATTTACTACAAGCGTTGCAAGGGCAAGGCTAAGAGAATCATTAAAGACTCCAGTCACCCGAACAACTGCCTCTTTGAACTGCTGCGGTCAGGCAAGCGATACAGGAGTCTCAAGGCGAGCACAGAAAGACTCAGAAGAAGCTTCTATCCCCAGGCCATCAGGCTGCTAAACGAACAATGAATGAACACTACACAACAACAACCACCAAACGCACATAGCACACACATCCACACGCACACACTCACTTTAAACAAACACACTGTAGCACCCACTCCACACACTTATAGCACACACCCACTTTAAACAAACACACTGTAGCACCCACTCCCCACACTTTATATTTATGGATGAAGGATTGCACTACAACTCGTACACCTTACTGTAAATTGTACCTAAAATTGTACCTCATCCCATTTCTGCTTTGCACTAGATAGTACTGTACATTAGTACACTGCATAGTATTGTGTATTGTATATTATATGGTAACTCAGAACATTGTACATGTCTATACCGAACACTGTGACCTCATTTTCTTCTTCTAAATTCATGCTATATTATGTTATTATGTTATTTGATACTATCTTGTCTAGCACAGTCTCTGGAGCGTAACAGTAAGAAGCATTTTGTATGAAAGTATTCTGTACTTCTGTATGACAACTATTAAAGAACTTGAACTTAACACATTTCAGACCCTGTTGAACGCTCTGACTCAATAGTAGCCATCTGCAGAACGTCAGCCTCAGCACTCTCAGGCCCCACGCTAAATGTGATTTGAGTATACACACAGACAGTGGAGCTGTTTGCAGATAGCGAGCATTTTGACTTGTTGCGTGGTGGCGATGTCTCGCAGACAATACAACTACAAGTATAATTATATAATATATATATTTTATTAAAAAAAAATTATATAAAATAAAAAATGTCTTTGATCAAAAACAATCAATATCTCAGCACCCCCACTTCCCGCTGACTTCCCGCGGCCCTGTATGGCAGCGATCCATATCCACTTGAAACCCGCTGTACGACGTTTTTGGCGCAGAAAGTGTTAATAATGTTTGGCACACAAAGACCGAACTGACTGAAAAATATAGGCAACATTTGTCAAAGTATTAACTTAGTGCAAACAAACAAAATAATTAAACCTTTTCTATTTTTGTGGCCACATTATAGACAAAGGCAACATAAAGTATGCATATGCTCAACCAGCACAAGACTTTCTTATCAAAAAGGAAAAGTCACTGTTATTTAAAATAAATAAATCATGTGTACTAAATATATATTTACTTTTTAATTGCATGAAACATTATGAAGTATTCTCTTATGCCGCTTTTCACTGCATGGTACCTAATCGACTCGACTCGCTTTTACTATTTGAGTGTCCTGGTAGCCGTATCTGAAGTGTCGTCACACGAGGAAGTAAATTGTCAACAGTAACACACGTTGGAAGGAGAAGCCCTGATGATATACCAACAGCCAATAAATGTGAAGTTATCTTTGAACCTCAAGTCTCGTCAATATACCCCCCCTTCCCCAGTAATGGAACTAATGGAACACAGCGAAGTGACTCCACGGTTAGCTCGCGGCTAACGCCAGTTAGCTTGTGGGGCTAACGTGTTAGCTTGCGGCTAACGTAACGTTAGCCTAGCTTGCGGCTACGTTATAACCGAACAATACCCACACACACCGTGGAGGTCGTATAGAATGGTTTACGGTTCGAATGCGTACCATTCCACCCCTAAGTGATACTGTAGAAAGTTTCAGGTCTTTCTAGAGACTTATTGTATAGAATATATGGAAATGACAGCAATGGCTATGAAATAACTATAGCTTTTTCTTTCTTAACTAAAAACGTTTGCAATCAGTGTAGTATAATCCTTTTTTTATTGTGTAGTGTGTCACGTTATTACAGTTATGGAATGGATTTTATTTTATTTATTAATTGTGTACAAAGGAGAATTTTGCCATGCTACCTTGACGACCGCTCCTGCTAATTATCATGGAGAGGGACCCTGTCAGCCCATTGTCCGCCAGGGGATGATGCCCAACCACCTCAAACTGAACCTAAGCAAAACAGAGTTACTTCACCTGCCGGCCAAATCCTCCCCACTGACCTATCCATCACAGTGAAGAATGTAGCCGTGGCTTCATCCCCGACCGCCAAGAGCCTTGGTGTAGTCCTTGACGACCGGCTGAACTTCTCTGCTCACATCGCTGCAACAACCAGAACCTGCAGATTCCCCGGAGCAACGTCAGAAGGATCGTCCCCATCCTGATAAAAGAAGCCACCCAACTCCTCCTGCAAAAACAAGTCATGTCTCGTCTCGACTACTGCAATTCACTGCTAGCTGGTCTACCCACTACCACCACCAAGCCACTTCAACTCATTCAGAACACAGCAGCCCTCATGATCTACCAAACCTACCAAAGTCAGCCCATGTTACCCCACTTCTTAGGGAGCTGCACTGGCTCCCCATCCCCGCACGAATCCGCTGCAATGTCCTCGACCTGAGAGGCATGGTGGTGTAGTGGTTACCACTGTTGCCTCACAGCTAGAAGGTCCAGGGTTTGATTCCCGCTTGGGGACCAGGTCGCCTGAATGCTTTTACCAACGCGTTCGTGTTTCCGCGTCTCTGATTGGCCAGGTCATGTGACATGTACGCCCAATCGTGGGACCGCAAGTTTCTACACTGGTTAAGCTTAGGCGCTCTTTCGAAGTTGGTTACGGTTAGAGTTTGTCTTAGACTTAGAGCATGGCGATAGAACGCCTGCCCTGATTCCAAACTCTCTATAATTATTATTACCCTTAACCAACTTCGAAAGAGTCGCCTAAGCTTAACCAGTGATAAACTAGGCGTTAGGTAGTTTGCAGGTTTTCCGACCCGGAAATAGGCGCAGAACTTGCCGTCCCACGATTGGCGCACATGTCACATGACCTGGCCAATCAGAGCGCAAAACGGGAACCCGGAAACACGAACACGTTGGTAAAAGCATAGACGCGACCAGGTCACCGCGTTGCCAGGTACCCAGGTGGGGTATCTTTCGGCCCGTTCTGTGTGGAGTTTGCATGTTCTCCCCGTGCTCACAAGGGTTTCCCCTATAAACCTAATGGAAAAACATGCAGAACAGATTGCTAGCGATGTCGCGTCCCTGACGAAGACGGACAGGAGCCGCAGCCCATGTCTGCTCCCGGCTGCCCTTGGGGTGAAGGACAATGGGATGGGTCAAGTGCAGAGACGAAATTTCATCTGCGACCCAAAAACCCGGCGACTGCATGACAACATTGTCAATGTGTGCAATGAATAAAGAATTCTTCAATGTCCAGTTTAATCTTAATCTTTTTCATTTTAATCTTTAACCTGGCATATCGTGCAGTGAAGGGAATGGCTCCCGCCTACCTCAGAGGTGACAGTGGATCAGGAGGTAGAGCAGTCATCTGGTAATCTGGAAGTTCTTTGGATAAAAGCGCTATATAAATGTACCATTTACCATTTCTTACCATTGACCTCCGGTCACACACCCTCAAGACCCCTATGCTCTACATCTTCTAATTACACACCCTCAAGACCCCTACGCTCTTCATCTTCTAATTACACACCCTCAAGACCAATACACTCTGCATCTTCTAATTACACACCCTCAAGACCCCTACGCTCTTCATCTTCTAATTACACACCCTCAAGACCAATACACTCTGCATCTTCTAATTACACACCCTCAAGACCCATACACTCTGCATCTTCTAATTACACACCCTCAAGACCCATACACTCTGCATCTTCTAATTACACACCCTCAAGACCCCTATTCTCTATATCTTCTAACTACACACCCTCAAGACCCCTACGCTCTGCATCTTCTAACTACACACCCTCAAGACCCCTACGCTCTGCATCTTCTAACTACACACCCTCAAAACCCCCACGCTCTGCATCTTCTAACTACACACCCTCAAGACCCCTACGCTCTGCATCTTCTAACTACACACCCTCAAGACCCCCACGCTCTGCATCTTCTAACTACACACCCTCAAGACCCCTACGCTCTGCATCTTCTAACTACACACCCTCAAGACCCCTACGCTCGGTATCTTCTAACTACACACCCTCAAGACCCCTACACTCGGCATATTCTAACTACACACTCTCAAGACCTCTACGTTCTGCATCTTCTAACTACACACCCTCAAGACCCCTACGCTCTACATCATCTGCCCACCTCACACCCCCTCCTATCCGAGCTCTGGGATGGTCATCAAAGAGAAGCCGGCTATTCTCATTCCTTGCTCCACAATGGCGGAACAAACTTCCCACCACTGTTGAATAAAAACACACTTCTTCAATCAATATCTGAAATGAAGATTTTTCTAATAAATAACATTCGTACCGTCTTTTACTATCATGCACTTTGCCACTAAATAATATTCCTTGCCTATATTACTACCTACTATGCTAATATGTCTTTACTGTGAACACTTTATTTAACTAATGAACTTATTTCATTGATCATTGTAGTTACCATGGGCCCCTCTCTCAACAACTAAAGTGGCTTCAAAGTGAAGGTCAGTGTCCTGGATCCAACATACCAACCAACCAGCAATACCATCTACAGGTATACCTACAACCAACAATACCTCAACATCTACAGTAGGGCTGCACGATTTTGGGAAAGAATCTAATTGCAATTATTCGGACAGATATCGCGACAGCGATAAATTTGTGTTTTATTTTTTTAATTTTAAGCAGCCCAACACTGTTATGGCTGCGGTAACTGAACCCAATAGCAGAGACACAGGGAGAGAGAGAGTGGAGCGTTTTAGGATATTTATTCCAATGTCTACCATGCGGCCATGTACAACAACGGAATGATCGGAATGTGCGAGCAGGAGTATTCTTCGTTCTCCGCGGGAACGTCCGGACGGGCGGTGTCCCGACAGACAGCATAGGCCGGCAGTGGATCATCCTGGGCACAGGGAGAACAAAGGTTAGAGAAGGATAGGCAACATTAGGAGAGAGCAGCAAGGTAGATACGTCCTCGTACCTAGGTTGGCTAGTTAACACTTGGACGAAGGGCGACAGGATCCGTGGGGTGTATATCGGGAGAGGTTGATGAGCGGATCCCCCTCAGCCGCGTTGATTGCTGCCAGTTGACAGCGTGCGAACGCTGCTGCAGGAAGCTGCCCATATAAGGGCACGGAAGGGGGGTGACAGAGGTAGGCCCAGGCCGTGATTGTGACAAACAGAGGTGTATTGTAAAAATGCGGCATGAAATGATACTCGCATGAAACGTCTGTTGGGTTGCTTTAAAGTCAAGTTTCAGTTTAATATTCATCTTGTAATAGATTTAAAACTTGTGATGGAGCATTACTAACCTGAATACCCCCAGATGTTTTTTTTCACACAACCATCTAGGAAATCTCCAAAGCACTGACTTCCTTCCATTGATTCAGTTCCATAGCTTTGACAACATTTGATCCATTATCAGTGGTGACGCATGTCTGATCCTCTTCATTAAGACCCCAGTTGGACAATGACTCTCTAAGTCCATGGGCAATATTATCTCCCGTGTGGCCAACAAAGTCGTTATTTATGAACTGCACGGTGAGATTGAGATACGGCTCGGTCGTCCTGCTTGACCACAAGTCGGTTGTTGTTGCATAGTACTCTTCATTTTTCAGCTCCGTCTCAAGTTTCTTGGTTATTTGCCAAGGAGGTAAATGGAGGTAAATGCTGCTGTTAACGTGCCATACAACTATTTATTTTCCATTCGATTTTTTTGTTAGTTTTCTTGATTTATAAGTGCAGAGACAAATAAATGTTCATTCAAGTTGAGATCATTTTGTCTCATTTTTTAAATTAAATTGTTGTATTTGATCAGATGCAAAATGCAAATAAGTAAACATGGCATTATCAGAGGTGAGTAATATATATATATTAATTGATGGTTAAGAATGAGACTGAATAATGACATCACACAATAGTCTAATGATTAGACTGTTGTGTGATGTGATTGATTGATTGATTGATTGATTGATTGATTGCTTGCTTGCTTGATTGATTGATTGATTGATTGATTGATTGATTGAAAACTGTTGCAGAATTGCAGAATGGGCACAATACAGTACGGCTCAATACACACAATTGTTAAGGGGATGCAGACCAGAGAAATACCTTCGTCTTGTTTACATCAGGGTCCCCCATGTTCAATTCATCATAACATATATGACATAAACAACATACAGAAATACAGATATATATATCATGACATCAATGACATACATGACATACAGTCAGATATACAGTACTGTTACATTTGTGACATACAATATATACAAATATACAGTACTGTTAAACAGAGATCCTAACTAAATATATACATACAAGGGGGACGAAACTGTACATTAGGAGGGGGTGGGTGGGTGGGAGGGGGGCTTTGGACATTTACGGGCGCCAGTTTCATTAGTTTTCATTAGTATTAGACTCTAATCCTAATGAGATATTCCTCTAAATATAGTAAAAAAAAAATTCAGGGGGCCCCCATAGCTCTCAGGTTTTGATTGATTGATTGAAAAGTTTATTAACAGATTGCAGAATGGGTACACTACAGTACAGCTCAAAACATACAATTGTTAAGGGGATGCAGACCAGAGAAAGACTTTCGTCTTGTTTACATCAGGGTCCACCAGGGTGATAACTCGAACCCTGGTGGAGACTAAACTAAATCTTAAACAGTGAAGCCTCTAACAATGGCAGAAGCTCAGCAGCTCAGCAGCCAGAAGCAGAAAGAAATACCAAAAAAATATAGAATACCATATAATTACTACAGAAACTGGCAATAAATTGAATGTACAACTGCAACTTCAGCAATAAACACCCCTAAACCTGGAATCGCGACTGGACATCCATCATTGCTGTGTCTACTGCGTAAGATCACTCCCTACCATACCTGTGAAGTAACGGGCAAGAGAAAGCAGGACATTGGAAATGAAAAATTGCCGTTACATTCAAGGGCAAGGTGCTAGTTCTCTTCTGCACTAGTGTCCTCCTTGCCAGACGCAACACACACACACACACGCACGCACACACGCACGCACGCACGCACGCACGCACGCACGCACGCACGCACACACACACACACACACACACACACACACACACACACACACACACACACACACACACACACACACACACGCACGCACACACGCACACACACACACACACACACAATGACCCACTTGACCCCCCTTGGTTCTCCAGTGTCCTGACACGGTTCTGCTGAACCCACCATTACACTGTAACTCTGGAGCACTGAGCTGAACACTGAGGCTTGACAGATTTCTCAGAGCATGTTAACTACAGAGGAAGGACAAGAGAGACAGGCTTTCTATCTAAATGCAAATACCCCCCAGTCCCCCAGAAGCCCAGGGGTCAACGTCCTGCTTATGCTGGGTCCAAAAGTCACCGGGCCCTCCACTTGTCCTGCTACGGCCATGATGGGGGGGAGAGAGAGAGAGAGAGAGAGAGAGAGAGAGAGAGAGAGAGAGAGAGAGAGAGAGAGAGAGAGAGAGAGAGAGAGAGAGAGAGAGAGAGAAAAATACTACTATACTACTATATTATGCTACTATACTCCTGTTAAGTGGTGTGTCATGTTCATTAGAACTAGAGATGAGGAGGGAGGTTATGCAGGGGTCTCAAACTCGCGGCCCGCGGGCCACAATGGATGATATTTTGCGGCCCCCTACTTGACATCAAAGTTTAGTGTTAAGCGGCCCGCGCGCAACTGTTTGCCGAGTCGTTGCGCGAGAGTTGGACGTTTTATTTCTTTTATCACTTGTAGGCTACCATAGCGCAGGCTCATGACAGCAACGTTACGTTAGTGACTTGGTTGAAACGTGATTCTGAAGTGATACCAAGTAAAGTGGAAGGCAAATGCATCCTCACTATCTCCTCTGCGAGCAGTGCTCTGCATGTCCGGCTGCACTGCCACTCTGTGTCTGTGTACTCTGCTCTGGTCCAATCACATTCAGCGTCCCGTCAGCGTTTTCCCCCCTCACCCACAGTCTGCGAATCAGATGCAGAGTAGGGCGGGTCTTAAACAGTCCGAGTCCGAGCAGAGTTGACAGCGCATCTACAGTAGCCTCGCTCCCAGTTTTATCTCTGTGAGATAAATGTAGCTATTAGCCTAGTTTTGCCAGCAGGCAGAGGCAGCCAGCAGAAAAATATGGCATGTTCAAAGATGGTCAGTAAAAGAAAAGTCGACTGCAATTCAAAGGTGAATGGACTGAAAAATATGCGTTCATCCTGAGTCCCAGCACCAAACCAATGTGACTAATATGCCAAGAAACGGTAGCTCTTGTGAAGGGTGGCAATTTGAAACACCACTACGAAACAAAAGTTATTTTAATGCAACCTTTGCTCAAAATTCAGTGCTAAGAACCACAAAAATAAATGGAATGAAATCATCATATCAAGCTGCAAGCAGAATTATTGTTAAATCTATGTCACAACGAGAAAAAGCAACCAAGTCCTCACTCAGTGGCAAGAAGCCATTCTCTCTATCTGATGCATACATAATAAAATAATATATGACTGAAGTGATGGAGACCATGTTTGAAGGCAAACAAAAGCAAATCCCCCTCAGATCGCACAGCAACCAGAATAACTGAAATACTGGCTGGTAATTTGATTAAACAGCTTTGTGATAGAATAAAAAAAAATACACAGTGCATTTCCATAGCTGTGGATGAGTCCACTGACACCACTGAGAAGCCTATGTTCTGAAGAACCACTGAAAAGCTATCTATTTCAAAAGGCCTTTGATTGATAGCTTTCTTTTTTTTCTTGTGATACTGTAAAATGTTTTCTTGTGCTGTTGTTTTTAATTTTCTGTTTATACTATGCTTTAGTTTTAACTATGTTCTATTTTATTTAATTTGTATTATGTATTTTATTTTATTATTATTAATAAAAATTAAAAAAGTTTAACTATGTTTTCCCTGTAGCCTAGCACTTTGGGATCCTAGTGAATGAAAAGTTCAATACAAATACAATTTATTATTATTATTATTATTATATTATTATTATTATTATTATTATTATTATTATTATTATTATTGAGAGTGCTATTCATTGACTACAGCTCAGCATTCAACACCATAGTCCTCTCCAAGCTTGTCGTCAAGCTCAGAGACCTAGGCCCTCATTTATCAATAATGCGTAGAAAGTGTTCTATTTTTGTTCCTGGAATTTAGAATGTCTCTACGCACAGAAAAATCGGGATTTATCAACCGTGCGTGCACAGGTCATGCGCACACTCCGTGTTGATAAATACCATTGTTATTACCATCTATGCTCGTGCATGATTATCCATTATGGTAATGAAACACCCCCATGGGATGTGAAATAATGGACTAAGGCTGAGGTTACACCTTTCGTATCATTTCGTATTGTTTTCTTATACGTATCGCCGCGTATCGCCGCGACGTCATGCGCCTCGAGTCACACTTTCGTTTTTTTCCGTTTTTGTCAGCCGAGCACACTGATGTAGTACACTGCCAAAGCAGTAGGTGGCAGTAGGTGGCAAACATGAAGGCAATTTCAACCAATCAGAACGAATGTGCCAATACACTTCCTGGTGGAAGCTCCAGCAAAGAAAATGTCAATAAGGCAGGCGCCTATGCCGCGCCACCATCTTGCAATGCAAGATGCACTCAATGCAGCAATAATTTTTCAGCAAAGCCTAATAAAAGTGCAATAAACAAAACGGATACATTCACTGTGTGTTCTGCCTGTCATTTGTTGATGAAACAAAACTAACATCAACACAAGTGACCACCAAGAGCGGATAGTTTAGTCTAAAAAACGATCGGTAGCATTGTTAGCTGCATGCTAACGTCAATGGAGTATGCCATTATAACAATATAGCATTGTGGCTAGAAGCTAACGTTAGCTCACGCTACTTAGCCAGCACGAAACTGATGATATCGCAAGCTATCAGTAGTTAGATAACATTAGAGACAACGCTGTGTGTATTAAACAAAGGTGAATAGATGACTGGGCCATTTTGTTTAATGCTTGTTAAGTTGAAAGAGGAACTCTGAGCTAACAGGGTCTGAATCCTGATAGCTCACGTTAGCCAGCTGCTCATGCAATCGGTAATGCTAGCAGAATGAATGGATGTAAACTTTATTTAACATATTGCATATGGGTACAATACAATACGGCTCAATACAAACAATTGTTAAGGGAATGCAGACTGTTGTAGCTTGGACTGGGGTCCTTATAACAATAACTTGACAACACATGGTAGCTGAAGCTATTTGGGACACGGAGCTCTGTCCCAAACACACACACTGTTGTCACCGGAAGGGCACGCAGATGGTATCTACTGCGCATGGGCGTTTTCGCAACAACTGCTCCGTGCTGACTACACGCTGTTGTCGAAGCGTTTTTTTTGCGTATCTCCAAATGCAAACACAATTTTGCGTTTCAGCCGTATCCACAAAAAAACGCCAAAAAACGCATTTCTGTGTAGATAGGACATCAAACATCGTCAAAAACGTATAAAAAAACGCCAGGAATACACTAGTCTAACCATAGCCTGAGCCGAGCAAACTATGAGAAACTTCACTGAGAGCGCGGTTGATCCCGGAGGTGTAACCAACAAATTGAACGTATACAGCATTTCCCGTTGTGAACAATCGTATTTGGGACACAGAATAATAGTATTTAGCGTTTTATTTTAAACAATATTTAATCGTATGATTATAGATATTTTTAGAGAATAAATAAATCCAATGAAGTTGTCAATTTCACAGACAACTCCGCTGAGGAGGAGGGAGCGTGTAGAGCATAGGTGTCAAACTCATGGCCCGCGGGCCAAATGTGGCCCGCCACGTCATTTGATGTGGCCCCCAAGAGCTCTGGTAAAAATGTTATTATTTTTTTATTTCTAAATTTTTTTTAACATTAATCTTGGGTTAAAAAATAGCAGCGTTAAAATAATTGTGGGTTAATGCGTTAATAAAGCTTTAACTTTGACAGCCTTAGTTATTACACATTCTTACACATACATGTATGTTGAACATCTGAGGTATTGATGAAGTAACAAAGGAAAAAAGCCAAAAGCACTTACTCCTCAGACATTCTTTGACAATTTTACAGCCCAAAATACAAAAAAGATCCAGGCGGAATAGGTAACAAAGGGTTGAAGAAATATTGTCTGAACTGTCAGATGCAAACTGGCTGTGTGACATAACCGAGCATCTCGCTCAATTGAATAAGAAGCTGTAGGGACGCAAACAAGTCCCACCCAAAACTTGACCAATATAGTTGTAAACTGAGACAACCCTTATTTTGTTATTTTTGAGTACAGTTACAGTTGTGTGTTCATGCAGACACATAATAGCAATTTCATTACGAATTGAAAATGGGGGACCCTGATGTAAACAAGTCGAAAGTCTTTCTCTGGTCTGCATCCCCTTATATTGAGCTGTACTGTACTGTACCCATTCTGCAATCTGTTAATTAAAGTTAATTAAACTATCTTCCATTAGTTGGATGTATGGCCTCTGCAAGGTTGTGTGCAGCCATTTGTTTTTGTAACATCTGCTACATCTGTCCCACGTGTTCTTTGCAGCTCAGTTGTTAGTTCTGCCCCTCTTGACTGTGACAAAAAGGTTTTGAACAAACTTAATGTCATAGCTTGTATTTGATGATCTTCTTCTTTGTTATTTACTTGAATGGTTTGATCATTGATTAATGGAGTAATATGGTTCTGATAAACTAAAATTATTTGTTAAAATAACATAAGCTAACATATATTTTTACATCTATGCAAATGCATATGCAATATGTATAACTTGAATAAGTAATAAATACAGAAACAACATGTTTAACAATATGTAAATGAGTAGCTACATTTATTTTACATTACATTAACATTTATACAGTCTTTGGCCCTTTGAGGGCAACCATAATGCTGATGTGGCCCTCTGTGAAAATGAGTTTGACACCCCTGGAGCGTAACAGTAAGAAGCATTTTGTATGAAAGTATTCTGTACTTCTGTATGACAACTATTAAAGAACTTGAACTTGAACTGGTGTAGAGTCACTGTAGACTATCTTCGGTGCCAAGGATGTTAACTGACCCAGTCCTGCTACAGAACCAGCACATTGACAGAAATAAATGACAAGCTGACCCGACATTAAGCACTGTAATAACTGAAATGAAATCAATTTCAGCAGGCCAACTCTGCGCTCTACAATGCCTATTGTACGCTCGTGAGCCTGTGGTTTTGGTCAGAGTCATTATGGCTTCAGTGGATAACCCTGATCTGCATGTAAGTGATTACAGAGTTTAATTACAGATACCCCAGTAATAACATAATTTCATTTTCTTTTATATCTACTTTTTCTCCCCACTTTTATATTTTTCTCCCATCCCAATTTCGTATTATCCAATTCTTTCCTCCCCTGTCTCGAACGTTGCTAGACCATGCCTCCCACTGGTCGGCTGCAATGTGGACCAAGCCTTGCATCACGTGTCCCCTCCGGTACACGAGGAGGCAGCCGTAGCATCTTTTCACCTGTACAGCGCGATCTCTCAGTGGCGAGGAGTAACGCGTGGGAGGCTCACGCTGCCCCCGATACTGACCTGTAGGAGTCGCTGTCCACAACGTCCGATCCCCACCCACCGGCTTTCCCACCCCCTAATACTGCCAATTGTATTAGTATGAACGACCAGCCAAGCCGGAAGCAACGCCGAGAGCTGGGCTCGAACCCAGCATCTCCTGCGTTAGTGGCGAGCACATTGCCCACTGCGCCACTTAGCCGCCCTTTAATAACATAATTGAATTAAATACAATTAGGCCTGAATGATTGTGTTCCTCCCAGCCACCGGCAACGACATTATCAGCCAAAATGCGCATAGCAGATTATCTGTACATTGAACGACTGGAATCCCGTTCACATAACTGGATTTGTTTATTGATGGAGCTTTGAAAGCTACATGGGTACAGTCTATTGCTCCGATGATGTTGGGTAACCTGGCGTAAAATCCTCTCTTGGCCTCCTGTTATTGATATATGGATTTTGTATGTAGTTGGGGATTGGGGAAATTACGACATCCAACACTGCGTTTTGCTCCATGCTCCAATTTGGGTCCCAAATTGCGGTACAAATCAAGGAGAATGTGTCTCAAGTAGCGGACTCTACTTAATATTATTATGTTCTCTCTCTGCAAATAGACTGCCCTATATCTCTGAAAACATCTGAGCGCACACCACAAGAAGTATTCCTATAATAACGCTATGAACCAGGCTGAATTCATTCGGAAATACCTATTCCAAAATGCTATTTATAGGGTTTGGCGATAATTACACTAATGTCGCTATTTTACAATTAACTATAATGAATTACGGGTCATACAGAACACGTCAGTGTTGAAACGAATGCATGAAACTGATGAAAGCATATTCCGTCCGTCTGCAGCCTTCATGCACACGTTCAAAGTCCCACACTTTGCTTAGAAATGATCATACGCACGGTTTACGCACATATCTGTGCGTACGCACCATTGATAAATGAGGGCCCTGGGCCCCATTCCTTGTACCTGGTTCAACTAAGTCGATCAAAAGTCCCATTAGCCAGCTTAAAATAACCCGATGTTTGAAGTCAGGCTATCTCGGTTTCTCGAAGGCTGATTCGGTCTCGTTAATTCGAACCAGACTTCAGTAATCAGGATAATTGCGCATGGCCGTTTTACCTGAAAAGGGGGAGGTGTCGATCCCCGAAAACCATAATTTTCTAACAGGAAGATATTGCAGACAAGTTAAATGCATATCTATAGGCTAATTTTAAGTCCCTCATTACCCCAATCAATCAGATTATATTTATTTAAATGTGTCTGCTGGCAGTAGGCTTAATGGAATGAATAATCGAATGAGATCTTGCTAGCGAAAATAATTAGTTCAACTCTTTCAGAATAAGTAGATAAAAACAACCCCAAAGAGTATGTAATTGATACGAATTAATAGATACTTATGAGGATATCTGTACTGTATGCGCTTAGGTATCATGTACTATATAAATACATGGTTCCCAAAGTTTTCAAGGCACGACACCTGAAATAACAGTGTCAGAGAGGCTTGGAAGCTATTAACAGTTTCACTATTAATCAGGTTTTAATCTGTTTCGGACATCATCCATACATTCATTAAATTGATTAACCTTTGGTTTATACCAGTCATGTTCATCACCCTCTTGTTCATCATCAGATAACAGTGCTTGAACAGATAAATGCCTTTTCTCATTCATCAAAAACGTCAAACGCTTGAAAAAGTCACGTCCACGTCATCAAGTCCGTCAAACAGTGCATCTCCTCAGACATTTTAATCCCAGTTACAATATCACAATAACGTGTGACAGTGATACAATTCAACAATCCACAGATTCAGATTTCTCGTAATTCACATCCACAATCCATGCGTAAAGACGCTTCAATTTATGCTTGAATGAAACACAATCCGGGCGCTCCGGTTAAGCAAATACATCCACAGCAGAGAATATGAAACGAATAAGAGCCAAACGCCTGATAGGATCCAAGTTTCATTCATTAAAAATATCCCAGCAGGATTCACATTTGCAATGCTCCGCTATTAAAATAACCACATAGTGTGTGTCGCGTGCACCGTATAGCTATGACGTGCATTATTTAGGACAAAGTAAATCCATAGGCTGAATATGATTTATTATCAGCATTTTAGGTCTATTATTTTACATTTCAAAAGCCCCCTCTAGAAAAACGAAGCACAAGTCCCCAGTGTTCGAGTCCAAGTCCGAGTCACCAAAGAAGAGCCCGCGTTGAGTCCCCATTACCCTAGTCCGAGTCCAAGTAATTTAAACATAAATGACACCATTTCAAAGCGAGTTTATTTACTTTGTGACACAATAGCAAACAAATGCACTAGCCATCAATAGCTTATGCCAAATGATTAGGGCCTATTCAAATGTTTTTAAATAATAAATAACTGTATTTATCAATTAACAAGTCCTTGTCTGCACCTTCCAAGTCCGATTGAAGTCAATGTCCAAGTCCGAGTCATCAGTGCTCAAGTCCAAGACGAGTCACAAGTCCTGAAAATCTGTCCAGGGCCCTGTTCCTCGTACCTGGCTAACTGAGTTAGCCGGATCATTTTCAGGATAGCTTGACTTAAGTCAGACCTTTCCGTTCCCCAACGTGCGATTGTCTAAATCCCTATGGCAACAGATCAAAAAGTTTGAACCTGGTCGAGGGCAGGGTTTAGTTCAGTTAGTGGATAAACCATGGCCACGCCCTCGCAAAGAAATTCCAGCTCCCTTCCTGAAATAATTCTCACAGTCTAGATCCCATTATACCATTCTGAATTATGTTTTTGTGTTTAGTTTTTCTAGAGGGGGCTTTTGAAATGTAAAATAATATACCTAAAATTCTGATGATAAATTTACTTTGTCCTAAATAATGCACGTCATATATATGGCGCTCGCGAGGTGCGATATACACACTATGTGGTTATTTTAATAACGGCGCATTGCAAATGTGAATCCCGCGGGATGTTTTTAATGAATGAAACCTATCGGGCGTTTGGCTCCGATTAGTTTCATAGCCCCGGATTGTGTTTCATTCAAGCATAAATTGAAGCGTCTTCATGCGTGGATTGTGGATATGAATTACGACGGATCGGAATATGTGGATTGTTGAATTGTCACTCACACGTTATTGTGATATTGTAACTGGGATTAAAATGTTTGAGGAGATGCGCTGTTTGATTTGATGATGTGGACGTGACTTGAGAAAATGAATGAGCAATTGCAAGCCTTTGACGTTTTGATGAATTTGAGAAATTGCATTTATCTGTTCAAGCACTGTTAGTGTTATCTGATGATGAACAAGAAGGTGATTAACATGAGGTGTCACTGGTATAAACCAAAGGTTTATCAATTCAATGCATGTATGGATGATGTCCAAAACAGATTAAAACCTGATTAATAGTGAAACTGTATAGCCTCCCTCCAAGCCTCTCTGAAAACGTTGGGAACCATGTATTTATATTAAAGGATAACTCCACTATTTTGGGAAATTAGCTTATTTAACATCTTCCCTGGAGTTAGACAAGAAGATGCATACCTTTTTTGTCTCTGTGCGTGCATTTTAGCTTTGGGAATAGATGCTCCGTTAGCATAGCTTAGCTTCATCACTGGAAGTGAGGCAGGACAGTAGCCTTACAGTGCCTTACAGTGTATTGCAAGGTCTGACATTGACCAAACTTGATATGCATGACCTTGGTGGGCTCTAGGTCAACTCCTGAACAGGGGGTCAATGTCAGACTTTGCAATCAAAAGTTAGGGGGCTAATAACCCTTGCCATAATTTCAGTGCGCCCCTAACTTTTGATTGCAAGGTCTGACATTGACCCCCTTTTCAGGAGTTGACCTAGAGCCCACCAAGGTCATGCATATCAAGTTTGGTCAATGTCAGACCTTGCAATACACTGTAAGGCACTGTAAGGCTACTGTCCTGCCTCACTTCCAGTGATGAAGCTAAGCTATGCTAACGGAGCATCTATTCCCAAAGCTAAAATGCACGCACAGAGACAAAAAAGGTATGCATCTTCTTGTCTAACTCCAGGGAAGATGTTAAATAAGCTAATTTCCCAAAATAGTGGAGTTATCCTTTAAGGCTGTCAAAGTTAACGCGGTATTAACGCGTTATCACCCGATTCTATTAACCGCACTATTTTTTTTTACTCACGATTAACTTAAAAAAAATCTTTTTTTTTTTTACTAGACTTCACTCAGGTGTATTATTGATGCTCTCATTGATACTATGTTTGTTTCTGACGTGTGTGTGTGTGTGTGTGTGTGTGTGTGTGTGTGTGTGTTTTGTGAGATATAGAGAGAGAGAGGGGGGTGAGAGAGATGAGGAAGGGGCAAGAGAGAAAGAGAGCTCAGAGAGTGTGTGTGTGTGAGAGAGAGAGAGAGAGAGAGAGAGAGAGGGGGGGTGTGTGATTAATCAGCCCTTGTGTGGGTGAATGTAACAAGTTTCTAACGTTTTATTTCCCCTATTATTTCATGCACACTTTATTCATTGTTTTAAATTATTATTTTCTTTTAAGTTATTTTGTGCATCACTCTGTTTTGAATTTGATGCAAATTTGCAATGCATGAGGGTCATCCTTTTGTGTTAAATGGCTGCATAAAGCAAGCATTTGTTGACTCACATGTTGATAAGACTATTAAAACTTGGAACTTGAAAAAGATCAGTTTAAGAAAAAAAGAAAGAAAATGCGATTAATTTGCGATTAATCGCGAGTTAACTATGGACAATCATGCGATTAATCGAGTTAAATATTTTAATCGATTGACAGCACTAATTTATATATTATATATATAGTATCTATTAATTCGTATCAATTAGATACTCTTTGGGCTTGTTTTTGTCTACTTATCTGAAATAGTTTAACTCATTATTTTCGCTAGCAAGATCTCATTCAATTATTCATTCCATTAAGCCTACTGCCAGCAGGCACATTTAAAGAAATATAATCTGATTGATTGGGGTAATGAGGGACTTAAAATTAGCCTATAGATTATGCATTTAATTTGTCGGCGAGGCTATTGAGCCGTACTGTATTGTACCCATTCTGCAATCTGTTAATAAAGTTTTCAATCAATCAATCAATCAATGCCGTTAGAAAATCAGGATTTCTGCGATCGACACCTGCTGTCTTTTCAGGTAGGTGGGGTTGGGTAGGTGGGGTGGGGTGGGGGGGGACTGTACATAGGAGGTGGTTGGGTCGCGTGTTGCTTAATGACAGCGGAAGAGTGCAAGGGCGCTTCCGCATTCTTCGCCGCGCATGCGCATGAGGTCCTCGCTTAGTTCAGACGCCCCATTCAACACCGTGAATCCCAAACTCGAAACTCCGTTAAGCTCCAGAGAGAGAGGCTGAAAACCTGCAGTTCTTGCCCGACGGATGGGAGCCGAATCGGGATCCGAGTTTTCTGATGAATAGCCCCAAAACATGGAGGTCGCGATTCGCGAACGGCATCGGCTTCGCTGACCAGAGCTCTCTCAGATTCAAAATTGCAGCCTGGAACATACATGTTTCGGAACCAATGTGTAACTAGACAGTTACAATATAACATTTATATTAATTAACCCAGTTAATGCCTTAAGAGAAAGAGTCTGGTGGTCAATTACTACGGAAATGTTGTGTCTTACTAATAATAACTAATTCCGCGGTCAATATAAGTCTCTGTGATACTTTCTGAATATGATTTGGGAATGGGCAGGGTTATATTAGAAGAAAGACAGTGTAAACAATATAATTAACTCTGAATATAATAATGAGGAAAAATAAACAGGGTAGTGTACCTTGTTGTGTTGTGTATCCTGTTTATTTTTCGTCATTATTATATTCAGAGTTAATTATATTGTTTACACTGTCTTTCTTCTAATATAACCCTGCCCATTCCCAAATCATATTCAGAAAGTATCACAGAGACTTATATTGACCGCGGAATTAGTTATTATATATATATCACACCCACAAGTTGCATGGCAAATTAGTAGCCAGCTCTCTTCAACAACAAGTTCTCTGAAACTGTTGGCCGCAACTTCAAGTGCAGATATATTAAATGTACGTTATGTAAGTAAAGTTCAAATGAAGATATACCAATATCATGGTGAGTTATCAGCAGAACATCCCTTTATGAGGCACACTCCTCATGATTCTGCTCCAGATGACATGTTCTCTGTCACTTCATTGTTCTCTACGCTGGGAAGCGTGGGTGATGCATAGCCTCAGCTAAACTTAAAGCTCCTTAATAAAATATGACCTCATATTTCAGATTGAATTATTCATGGTCTTTCTTCATGAGATCCGGGGGGGTTCTTTCTGTGTTGCGACCGGGGCCCTGCTATCGAAATTCTGCCTGTTGTTTTTCGCTCTCTCTCCCGGTGATGCTAATAAAACCTCCGGCTGGACGTGAGACAACAACCTTTTCATTTAATATTGCTCATACTAGAGTGGCCTGTTGCGAAGGTGAATGAATGCTGATGGGCTGTTATTCTATTCCAAACACATTTTCCCCTCTGCCTTTTTTGTATTCTGTGGTGACTCAAATACATATCCTCATATTACTAACTATGTCTGGGTAGCTCTATTGATATTTTTGTTGAACGGGGACACTGGATCGACAATGAACAGCGTACACATTTGATTCTCCTTGATGTGATTTATCGGAAACAACATTGTGTTCTGAGACGGCGTGTACGAGACTGGAAAGTATATTTGTGAAGTAGAATGTGTCTGCACTACAAAAATAAACTCCAAGAAATACATTTGCAATTATTTGTGACAATGACGGATGTTTTGTTCCTGTATGGTTGTGTGGATGATGAAGACAGATTGCTGACGACGGTTTGCTGACATGTACCTGTAGATGTTGAGTATTGGTATTGTTGGCTGGGAGGTTGTAGGTACCTGTAGATATTGAGGTAGTATTGTTGGTTGTAGGTACCTGTAGATATTGAGGTAGTATTGTTGGTTGTATGTAGATGTTGAGGTGGTGTTGTTGGTTGTAGGTACCTGTACATGTTGAGGTAGTGTTGTTGGTTGTAGGTACTTGTACATGTTGAGGTAGTGTCTTAGGTACCTGTAGATGTTGAGGTAGTGTTGTTGGTTGTAGGTACTTGTACATGTTGAGGTAGTGTCTTAGGTACCTGTAGATGTTGAGGTGGTGTTGTTGGTTGTAGGTACCTCTGTAGATGTTGAGGTGGTGTTGTTGGTTGTAGGTACTTGTAGATGTTGAGGTAGTGCTGTTGGTTGTAGGTACTTGTAGATGTTGAGGTGGTGTTGTTGGTTGTAGGTACTTGTAGATGTTGAGGTAGTGCTGTTGGTTGTAGGTTCCTGTAGATGTTGAGGTAGTGCTGTTGGTTGTAGGTACTTGTAGATGTTGAGGTAGTGTTGTTGGTTGTAGGTACTTGTAGATGTTGAGGTAGTGTTGTTGGTTGTAGGTACTTGTAGATGTTGAGGTAGTGTTGTTGGTTGTAGGTACTTGTAGATGTTGAGGTAGTGTTGTTGGTTGTAGGTACCTGTAGATGTTGAGGTGGTGTTGTTGGTTGTAGGTACTTGTAGATGTTGAGGTGGTGTTGTTGGTTGTAGGTACTTGTAGATGTTGAGGTAGTGTTGTTGGTTGTAGGTTCTTGTAGATGTTGAGGTAGTGTTGTTGGTTGTAGGTACCAGTAGATGTTGAGGTAGTGTTGTTGGTTGTAGGTTCCTGTAGATGTTGAGGTAGTGTTGTTGGTTGTAGGTTCCTGTAGATGTTGAGGTAGTGCTGTTGGTTGTAGATTCCTGTAGATGTTGAGGTAGTGTTGTTGGTTGTAGGTTCCTGTAGATGTTGAGGTAGTGTTGTTGGTTGTAGGTTCCTGTAGATGTTGAGGTAGTGTTGTTGGTTGTAGGTTCCTGTAGATGTTGAGGTAGTGTTGTTGGTTGTAGGTACCTGTAGATGTTGAGGTGGTGTTGTTGGTTGTAGGTACCTGTAGATGTTGAGGTGGTGTTGTTGGTTGTAGGTACTTGTAGATGTTGAGGTAGTGTTGTTGGTTGTAGGTACTTGTAGATGTTGAGGTAGTGTTGTTGGTTGTAGGTACTTGTAGATGTTGAGGTAGTGTTGTTGGTTGTAGGTACCAGTAGATGTTGAGGTAGTGTTGTTGGTTGTAGGTTCCTGTAGATGTTGAGGTAGTGTTGTTGGTTGTAGGTTCCTGTAGATGTTGAGGTAGTGTTGTTGGTTGTAGGTTCCTGTAGATGTTGAGGTGGTGTTGTTGGTTGTAGGTTCCTGTAGATGTTGAGGTAGTGTTGTTGGTTGTAGGTTCCTGTAGATGTTGAGGTAGTGTTGTTGGTTGTAGGTTCCTGTAGATGTTGAGGTAGTGTTGTTGGTTGTAGGTTCCTGTAGATGTTGAGGTAGTGTTGTTGGTTGTAGGTACCTGTAGATGTTGAGGTAGTGTTGTTGGTTGTAGGTTCCTGTAGATGTTGAGGTGGTGTTGTTGGTTGTAGGTTCCTGTAGATGTTGAGGTGGTGTTGTTGGTTGTAGGTACTTGTAGATGTTGAGGTGGTGTTGTTGGTTGTAGGTACTTGTAGATGTTGAGGTAGTGTTGTTGGTTGTAGGTACTTGTAGATGTTGAGGTGGTGTTGTTGGTTGTAGGTACTTGTAGATGTTGAGGTAGTGTTGTTGGTTGTAGGTACTTGTAGATGTTGAGGTGGTGTTGTTGGTTGTAGGTACCAGTAGATTAGGGCTGAACGATTAATCGTTTTCTTTATTGAAATCGCAATTTGAAATGATGCAGTTAGCAAATCGCAAAGCCTGCGATTTGGGAGACATTATATGGCGAGTCTGATTCAATGTTTTTTCTTGCTCTACGTGTACCAGCCATTGCTTACCAATCAGAATTAGCCCAAGGTAGCTGTTACAGGCATATGTTTATAGCCTGTGTTAGAGGGACACCTAGTGGTGCTTGACCGGATGTGATGTGTTGACATGCGCACTGCTGTAACCTCAGTTTAATAAAAGATATACTGAAACATGGTGTCAGAAGCGGGAGCTCCGAAAGAAATAAACGTATAAGGAATAAAACCACGCCATGGCGAGCAACAGCATCCCAGCGCCCGAGGGCATGCGCATGTCTGGGGATTTGGCTAAGAACTGGGATGTTTTCAGGGCAGAGTTTGATGATTTTTTGCTAGCTACCGGTCTGAATGAAAAGCCGAAGCCAGTTCAAGCAGCCACGCTGAGACGGCTAATGGGAAGTGAGTGCCGTCATGTTTATACACACAGCCTCGCGTTGACGGATGATCAACGCAAGGACCCAGCTGATATTTTGCGCGCATTGAGGGATCATTTCAAGCCTGCGAAGAATGTGATCTATGAAAGATACATGTTTGGATGTTGCAAACAGGAGACTGATGAGCCAATAGACTGTTTCCTGACGAGGCTAAAGGAGAGAGCGTCAGCATGTGAATACCGCGCACTGAAGGACGAGCTGATTCGGGACAGGCTCGTGTTGGGTGTCGCAAATGAAGGCACCAGGAGGCGCTTACTGCGGGAACGTGAGTTAACGTTACTAGCGGCGACTGAAATCTGTCGGCTCGCTGAACTGACCGAGAGACATATAAGGGTGATGGCCCCGCCAGCGCAGACAGACAGTGTGAATGCCGCTGACAGACAGAGCGAGAGGCGCGCATTTCAAAGGAGGGCGGCGCCAGCGGAGAGGGAGCCCCAGTGGAGCTGTAAATATTGTGGGGGGAGCCACAAACGGGGCAGAGAGCAGTGCCCAGCCTATAGTAAAACCTGCCGGATATGTGGCATAGCAAATCACTTTGCCAAGGTATGCCAGGCTGGTAGCAGGTCTGACAGAGCAAAAAAGATAAATGTGCTTGAAGATGATGACAAGAAGGGGGAATACTCAGATACAGATGATAGACTGTTTCAAGTCACTGAATGTGTAAATACTGCAAAGGCCCAGCAGGGGCGCAAGTGGTTTGTGAATCTAAGCCTAAATAAAAAAAAGCAGCAGTGCCAGCTGGACACAGGCTCTACCTGCAATGTCATGGGCCGCAGGATTAAAGAGAAGCTGTCACCCAGAGCGGCGCTACACCAGAGCACGGCCAGGTTGAAACTATACTCTGGGGAAATCATGCCATCACTGGGAAAATTTCACACTGAATGTGTCATCCGTGGAGAAAAGCACAATCTCACATTTGAGGTAGTCGACACCGAGCAGAAGCCTCTTCTCGGGGGGAGCACGTGCGAACGTCTGGGCCTCGTGAGCTTCACGGTTCCGGATGAACTTAATAAAGTTGATATAAGTCCACCTATGCCCCTCACAAAAGTGCAGCTGCTGAGAGACTATCATGATGTTTTTAATGACCCAATCGAGTCGGTCCCGGGAGTGATACACTTTGAGCTGGATCCTGAAGTGGTGCCGGTGCAGTGCGCACCAAGGAATGTCCCAGTGGCTCTGAAGGAGAGAGTCAAGGAGGAACTTGACAGACATGTCAGGGTCGGCAACATCACGCCTGTGACTGAGCCCACACCATGGATAAGTAACATGGTGACGGTGGCAAAGCCAGATAAAATAAGGATTTGTATCGACCCGAAGCCTCTCAACCAAGCGCTGCGGAGGTCTCACTACCATATGCCTACACTGGAAGATGTGTTGTACAAGTTACCAAAGGCCCGCCTCTTCACACTGGCGGATGCTCGCGATGCCTTTTTACAGTGCAAACTTGACGACGAGAGCAGCCGTCTGACGACCTTTTGGACGCCGTGGGGTCGGATGAGATGGCTCAAGCTCCCTTTCGGAGTCTCTGTTGCGCCTGAGATATATCAGCGCAAACAACATGAGCTGCTAACGGGCTTGGCCGGTATCGAACCGATCGCTGATGACATCCTGGTGGTCGGATGTGGCGATACGGATGCCGAAGCCGAACTGGACCACGACAAAAACTTGAGTGCTCTCATGGAACGATGCAGAGCAGTGGGACTCAGGCTGAGTGAGCGCAAGCTGCAATTCAAACTCAAGGCCGTACACTTCCACGGCCACATACTGTCTGCGGAGGGACTGAAAATTGACCCAGAGAAAACACGTGCCGTGCTGGAAATGCCGATGCCCACAGACGTGAAAGCGGTACAGCGCTTTATTGGATTTGTGACGTATCTAGCAAGGTTTCTGCCAAAACTCTCTGAGGTCTGTGAGCCGCTCCGCAGGCTCTTGGATAAAGACGTCATGTGGCATTGGTTGCCAAAACACGAAGATGCGGTGCGTGAAGTGAAGCGAATGGTCACCAGCACACCTGTACTCAAATATTATGACATCACAAAGCCTGTTACGATCCAGAGCGACGCCAGCATGACCGGGCTGGGGGGCTGTTTGTTGCAAGGGGGACAGCCCGTGGCTTTCGCCTCGAGGGCACTGACGCAGACAGAGCAAAACTACGCTCAGATCGAGAAAGAGTGTCTGAGCATAGTCTTCGCCTGCCAGAGATTCCACCAGTACCTATATGGCAGGAACACTATCACCGCAGAGACTGACCATAAGCCGCTGATCACAATATTCAAGAAGCCCCTCCTGAGTGCACCGAAACGTCTCCAGGGTATGTTGCTGCAGCTGCAGAACTATAATCTTGATGTGGTCTACAAGCCTGGCCCCGAGATGTATGTCAGCGACACCCTGAGCAGGGCCACCCTGCCGTGCCATGGGTCTGACACCCCGTACGTGCAGCATGCTGTGTGCGCTGTGGACAGCACCCAGGCAGAGTATTCACAACTGGACCAGGCGCAGCACCTGAATGTTACGGCTTTTAGATTTGGCCAGATTGTGCAGCACACAGAGACAGATGATGTGCTCCAGGAGCTGGCGTCTGTGATTCTCAGTGGCTGGCCAGACTTTAAAGAGGACACCCCACTGGCAGTGCGGGAATACTGGCCCTTCAGAGACGAGCTGAGTGTTCAAGATGGAGTGTTATACAGGGGACAGTGTGTCATTATACCAAAAGCCATGAGGTCTGAACTGCTCAAACGCATACACACTAGCCACATTGGTGGGGAGGCATGTTACAGGCGTGCCAGGGATACCCTTTTCTGGCCAAACATGAGAGCGGAAATAAAGGACTTTGTGGCAAACTGCTCCGCATGCAACGAGTATGCACAAGTCCAGCAGAAGGAATCTATGATGTCGCATGACATACCAGCACGCCCGTGGCAAGCAGTAAGCATGGACGTTTTCTCATATGCGGGAAAGGACTATCTTATCATTGTAGATCAATACTCAGACTTCTGGGAAATCGATCATCTGCCGGATCTGTCTGCTGACACACTCATCACACGATGCAAAGCTCAGTTTGCACGTTATGGACAGCCAGACAGGGTGATCTCAGATAATGGCCCACAGTTTGCGTGCGAGCGGTTCAGGAGGTTTGCAGCGACCTGGGGGTTTTCCCATGTCACGTCTTCACCCCGACATCCTCAATCCAACGGCAAGGCGGAGTCGGCCGTTAAGATTGTCAAATCACTCTGTAAGCGGGCAAAATTGGATGGCACGGATACATGGTTGGCCATCCTTCACTGGCGTAACACACCCACCGAGGGGATGGACAGCAGCCCGGCCCAGCGCTTAATGGCACGCAGGCTCAAGACTTCACTGCCGGTCACAGACAGCCTGCTTCTACCACGGGTGGTGGACGGAGTAGCAGAGAAGCTGCGGTGGAAAAGGCGGATCGCAAAATCATTCTACGACACGGCTGCCAGGGACCTTCCAGAGCTTAATGTTGGAGATCACATAAGGATGAAGCCTCTGCCCGGTGATCGCACAGGGAGGTGGCGCCTGGGCCAATGCCTCCAGAGGGTCGCTCCTCGCTCATTTGTGGTGGATGTGGACGGCACACACTACAGACGCAACCGAGTGGATCTGCGTGTTGCGGAGCGCTCAGCCCAAGCACAACAGTCGGACATACTACGGCCGGAGCAAAGCAGTCCTGACCAAGCTCATGTCACTGGAGTGACAGCCTCTGCCGGGACGCAGATTGTCCCAAGTCAAGGGGAGGTAGGTGGCGAGGAACATCCCTGCACGCCACACGCACCGAGGACACCGGTGACGGGCGTGACGACAAGGGGTACTGACACGGCAGGCCATGGTGTCTACTCACGGAGTGGCCGCCTGTCACGGCCACCACAACGACTGGACTTGTAATTTTTTTTGAGAGTAAAGTTGGGCAATGTTATGTTAGAATGTCATCGAAGTAATGTTATTATGATGACTGGACTTTGAAAAAAAAAAAAAAGAGAAAAAAAGGAAACAGTTGGGCAATGTTATGTTAGAATGTCATTTGAAGTTGTGATTGATAAACAAGATGCAAGCATATCATTATTTGCAAACAGCTAAAGGAAAGGAGATGTTACAGGCATATGTTTATAGCCTGTGTTAGAGGGACACCTAGTGGTGCTTGACCGGATGTGATGTGTTGACATGCGCACTGCTGTAACCTCAGTTTAATAAAAGATATACTGAAACAGTAGCTACTGTAGTATACGCCCAACAACAACAGCATGTGACGTTACTGCCTACTAGCTAGCAACAACTTTCATGGTGCGGATGAATGGCTTCAACAGAGCCAGAAGCAACGTTGGACAATTTAGTTCCAAAGAAAAGTAGCACTTCGGTTGTATGGAAGTATTTCGGGTTCAAGATGTGCAACAAAAGCAGGTATCGTGCTGTAGTGCCCGGAGGAAAGAGGAATAAACGGAGGTAATGTAATGTTTGTTTAATGTACAAAGCCACGTCAGTAAACAAGAACACAAGCACATGAATCGCCAGCACAGTAATGAATGAATAACAGCCAGTGCAACCGCAATAGATGTCCCCTCTGGCCGCGGTGCCAGATCATTAGTTCCCTCCCACTACACAACATAGTCAGAAGATGAACATGAACCAATACTGTAGTCACTACACCAGCCCCCCCAGTGTTCACCTCAATATACGAAATCCTCGCGGTGAGGAGGGCGTATGGCCCGGCCCCTACGACTGTAGGTAAAGTCAGGAGGTGCGGGAGGGGGTGTGACAGCGTCTGTCACATCCTCCTGCCGAGCAGGATGGGGGTCAGTGACCAGACGCTCACGAGCGGCAGGGTGTCCGAGGGGTCGCAGGGGGGAATGGCCCCGGCGTGGCAGGGGAGGCAGGACCGGGGGCCGGCCCCTGCGCGGCGGCAGGGCCAAGTCCAGGGGCAGTTCAAGGTCCAAGTGTGCCGGCTTGAGGCGATCCACGGACACACACTCAGGCCTACCCCCCACGTCGACCACAAAGTTCTTGGCCCTGGCCTCGATGACGCGGAAGGGTCCGTCGTAAGGAGGGCGTAGCGGAGTCCTGTGGCCATCGTGACGGATGAACACGAACCTCGCCGAGTGCAGCTCCGGGGGCATCCTCGACGTAGGAACCCCATGCTGCGTAGTCGGGACCGGGACGAAAGTCCTGGCGCTGTCCAGCAGCGAGGCGCGCTGAGCAGCGGCAGACCAGGGCTCTGTCGACCTGGGAATAAAGTCACCGGGGACCCGTAGCGGTTGTCCAAAAACCAGCTCGGCCGACGACGACTGGAGGTCCTCCTTTGGCGCCGTCCTGAGCCCCAGCATGACCCACGGGAGCTTGTCCAGCCAGTCGCCGTCCGTAAGGCTGGCTCGAAGGGCGGCCTTCATGGAGCGATGAAAACGCTCGCAGAGCCCATTTGCCTGCGGATTGTAGGCGGTTGTACGGTGGAGCTTGACCCCCAGACTCCCCGCCACCGCCGCCCACAGTTCCGAAGTGAACTGTGAGCCACGGTCAGAGGAGAGATCAGCCGGGGTGCCGTAGCGGGAGACCCACACCGCGATGAATGCCCGGGCCAGGTCGGGGGCCGTCGTTGAGGAGAGCGGGACCGCCTCCGGCCAGCGAGTCGTCCTGTCCACCATGGTGAAAACGTAGTTGTATCCGTGCGAGGGGGGCAGCGGTCCCACCAGGTCCACGTTGACATGGTCGAACCTCCGCTCGGGCACAGAGAACTGTTCCAGGGGGGCCTTGATGTGCCGATGCACCTTGGCGCGCTGGCAGGCGGTGCACGTGTCGACCCAGGCTCTCACATCCCTCTTGAGCCCCTGCCACACAAATTTCTCCGACACCAGTCGCAAGGACGGCTTCCTGCCAGGGTGAGACAAGCCGTGTATGGCCTCGAAGGCAGGGCGCCTCCAGTTGGCGGGGACCACCGGCCGTGGCTGACCCATGGAGACGTCGCACAAGAGCGTAGCCCCCGCGTCACCAAACACTACCTCCTCCAGTCGCAGTCCAGTGTCCGACGACTTGAGAGCTTGGACGGCAGGATCGGCGGCCTGGTCCGCAGCCATGCTGACGTAGTCCAAACCCAGCTGCACCGCACCGACCACCGCCCTGGAGAGACAATCCGCCACCTGGTTGGACTTCCCAGCAACGTGCTGGATGTCCGTGGTGAACTCGGACACGTAGGCGAGCTGGCGCTGCTGGCGGTCGGACCACGGCTCCACCGCCTTGAACATGGCGTGCGTGAGCGGCTTATGGTCCACGTAGGCCGTAAACTCGTGTCCCTCCAGCAAGAAACGGAAGTCCGAGGACTTGACATGGACCACACACATTAACAGTGTGGTGAAGAAGGCACGACAACGCCTCTACTTCCTCAGGCGCCTAAGGAAGTTCCAAGTCAGCCAGAAGATCCTTAAGAACTTCTACTCATGTACAATAGAGAGCATCTTGACCGGCAACATCACCTCCTGGTTTGGGAATAGCACTGCAAAAGACCAAAGCAGACTACAAAGAGTGATACGTTCAGCCGAACGCACAATTGGAGGGGGGCTCCCCACCCTCCAGAACATTTACTACAAGCGTTGCAAGGGGAAGGCTAAGAGAATTATTAAGGACTCGAGCCACCCGAACAACTGCCTCTTTGAACTGCTGCCGTCAGGCAAGCGATACAGGAGTCTCAAGGCGAGCACAGAAAGACTCAGAAGTAGCTTCTATCCCCAGGCCATCAGGCTGCTAAACGAACAATGAATGAACACTACACAACAACAACCACCAAACACACATAGCACACACATCCACACGCACACACTCACTTTAAACAAACACACTGTAGCACCCACTCCACACACTTTATAGCACACACCCACTTTAAACAAACACACTGTAGCACCCACTCCCCACACTTTATATTTATGGATGAAGGATTGCACTACAACTCGTACACCTTACTGTAAATTGTACCTAAAATTGTACCTCATCCCATTTCTGCTTTGCACTAGATAGTACTGTACATTAGTACACTGCATAGTATTGTGTATTGTATATTATATGGTAACTCAGAACATTGTACATATGTCTATACCGAACACTGTGACCTCATTTTCTTCTTCTAAATTCATGCTATATTATGTTATTATGTTATTTGATACTATCTTGTCTAGCACAGTCTCTGGAGCGTAACAGTAAGAAGCATTTTGTATGAAAGTATTCTGTACTTCTGTATGACAACTATTAAAGAACTTGAACTTGAACTTGAAGTGCCTGACAGCAAGCCACAGCCCGAGGAGCTCCCTGTCGAACGTGCTGTACCTCTGTTCCCTGGGCGACAGCTGGCGGCTGAAGAAGGCAAGCGGCTGCCAGGCGTCCCCAACCCACTGCTCGTACACCGCTTCCACCCCACGTCCACTAGCAGGTTGTGGGCGCACAGAAAATCCGCACCAAGGAGGGGGAATGTGACAGCCGCAACGACAAAATCCCACGAAAAACATTGTCCTCCGAAGCATACGTCCACCGCCCTTGTGCCGTAAGAGCGGATGGGCGTGCCGTCCGCACCCGCCAACTGCGGACCGCGCTCTTCTTTTGCCACATCCGACCTCTCTGCCGGAATGATGCTCCACTGGGCACCCGTGTCGCAAAGGAAACTGCGACCAGAGGCGGTGTCTCGGATGAAGAGCAGCCTGTTGGTTACGCCAGCGCTCAGGGCCACTACTGAGCGCCGGCCCCGCCGTTTCCCGTAGGTCCGAAGGTGCAGGGTGAGCGGCACCGTCTGGCCTTGGCGCCAAACGTGGCATGGAAGAAGCAATGGCCCGCTGCGTTACTGTGCTGACCAGAAGGCCTGGCGTCATCCCTCGCTCTCCTGCGACGGTCCGGTGGCGGGGCGGTCGCGGGAGCGAGCAGGTCGGTGGACCGCTGAGGCATGGCCAAAACGAAACGGTCCGCCTCCCTGGCCAGGGCGCGGGGGCCCACGATGTCGGTGTTGGCCAGTGCCATCCTCACTTGTGCCGGCAGCGTGCGCATGAACAGCTCCGTAAAGAGGATCATGGGGTCTTCTGTCCCCAGCAGATTCAGCATCCTCTCCATGCGGGCAGAAGGTCTCTCGTCTCCCAATTCCGACATAGCAAATAAGCGGCGCACCCTCTCTGCAGCGGACAGTTCAAATGTATCTAGCAGTAGGGTCTTGAGGCGCTCATATTTGTTCGTCGCCGGGGGATCAGACAAAAAACCTACCACTCGAGCTGCGGTGGAGCAGCCCAACACTGCCACCGTGTGGTTGTACCGGTCGTCGTCGTCATCCACGTTGCTCTTGTTGAAGTTTGCCTCCACAATAGCAAACCATGCAGCCGGAGCCGCCTCCCAGAACTCAGGTAGTTTGAGCGTGGGCGTGCGCGCAAGTTTCAAGTTTCTTTAATAGTTGTCATACAGAAGTACAGAATACTTTCATACAAAATGCTTCTTACTGTTACGCTCCAGAGACTGTGCTAGACAAGATAGTATCAAATAACATAGTATAGCATGTAATTTAGAAGAAGAAGATGAGGTCACAGTGTTCGGTATAGACATATGTACAATGTTCTGAGTTACCATATAATATACAATACTATGCAGTGTACTAATGTACAGTACTATATAGTGCAAAGCAGAAATGGGATGAGGTACAATTTAGGTACAATTTACAGTAAGGTGTACGAGTTGTAGTGCAATCCTTCATCAATAAATATAAAGTGTGGGGAGTGTGTGCTACAGTGTGTTTGTTTAAAGTGGGTGTGTGCTATAAAGTGTGTGGAGTGGGTGCTACAGTGTGTTTGTTTAAAGTGAGTGTGTGCGTGTGGATGTGTGTGCTATGTGCGCTTGGTGGTTGTTGTTGTGTAGTGTTCATTGTTCGTTTAGCAGCCTGATGGCCTGGGGATAGAAGCTTCTTCTGAGTCTTTCTGTGCTCGCCTTGAGACTCCGGTATCGCTTGCCTGACCGCAGCAGTTCAAAGAGGCAGTTGTTCGGGTGACTGGAGTCTTTAATGATTCTCTTAGCCTTGCCCTTGCAACGCTTGTTGTAAATGTTCTGGAGGGTGGGGAGCCCCCCTCCAATTGTGCGTTCGGCTGAACGTGTCACTCTTTGTAGTCTGCTTCGGTCTTGTGCAGTGCTATTCCCAAACCAGGAGGTGATGTTGCCGGTCAAGATGCTCTCTATTGTACATGAGTAGAAGTTCTTAAGGATCTTCTGACTGACTTGGAACTTCCTTAGGCGCCTGAGGAAGTAGAGGCGTTGTTTGTGCCTTCTTCACAACACTGTCAATGTGTGTGGTCCATGTCAAGTCCTCGGATATGTAGGCTCCGAGGTACTTAAAGCTGTTGACTCTCTCAACCGGTGCCCCGTCGATGCTGAGGGGGCTGTAGTCCTTGACCCCCGACCTCCTGAAGTCCACAATCATCTCCTTTGTTTTGCTGACGTTCAGGGAGAGGCTGTTTTCCTGGCACCATCCCGCCAGGACCTTGACCTCTTCCAGGTAGGCCCTCTCGTCGTTGGCAGAGATCAGGCCCACCACCACTGTGTCGTCAGCAAATTTGATGATTGTATTGCTACTCCGCTGAGCCACACAGTCGTGTGTGTACAGGGAGTAGAGGAGGGGACTCAGAACACAGCCCTGGGGGGCCCCTATGTTGAGGGTGATGGATGAGGAGGTGCAGTTGCCTGCTCTCACCACCTGGGGTCTGCCAGTCAGGAAGTCCAAGACCCACTGGCAGAGGTCATAGTTCAAGCCCAGGTCCCTGAGCTTGGCTATGAGTATGGAGGGGACTATGGTATTGAATGCCGAGCTGTAGTCGATGAATAGCATTCTCACATATTTCCCCTGCCTCTTGTCCAGGTGTGATGCTGCTGTGTGCAGCACATGGGCTATGGCGTCCTCCGTGGACCTGTTGGGGCGGTATGCAAATTGCAGGGGGTCCATGTTGATGGGGAGGGAGGAGCAGATGTAGCCCTTTACTAGCTTCTCAAAGCACTTCATGGCTATGGAGGTGAGAGCTACAGGGCGGTAGTCGTTGAGGCAAGCAGGCTTGGATTTTTTGGGTACAGGGATAATAGTGGACTTCTTCAGGCAGGTGGGGATGACAGCCTGTTCTAAGGACAGGTTAAATATGTCAGTGAATACTGGGGCCAGTTGGTCGGCACAGACTTTTAGGACGCGGCCGGGGATGCCGTCCGGACCTGCTGCCTTCCTGATATTCACTTTTTTAAAGGTCCGCCTCACCTCATGCTCTGTTACCCTGAACACTGCGCCTCCATCAGCAGCCGACCCCCCCCCCCCATTGCCGTGGCTTGTGAGCTGGTGTTGTTATTACCAGCATCAAACCTCGCATAGAAGGTATTGAGGTCATTTGCTAAGGAGATGTCACTGTTCAGTTTGAGGGAGGCGCCTTTGTAGTCTGTCATCGTTTTGAGCCCCTGCCACATAGCTCTAGAGTCAGCTTGTTCAAACTGGAGTTCAATTTTATCCCTGTAGCGCCGTTTGGCCTCTGACACTGTCCTCCTTACGTTGTATCGCGCCACCTTGTGGTCATTCATGTTGCCTGCCACTAGGCCGTCGTTGTATGCTTTGGTGCGCTCTCTCAGAGCTTCACGGACGGATTTGTCTACCCAGGGTTTTTGATTTGGGTAAACTCTCATTTTGGTAGTGGGGATTGTTTCTTCCACCAAAGTACAAACATAGTCCAGCACTGTCTCCGTGTAGACATTAATGTTATCTGTGTCGCGGAACACATTCCAGTCTGTGCAGTGAAACGCAGACTGGAGCGTCTCCTCTGACGTCAAATCCCATTTCTGCACCTCTCGCGAGACTACAGGAGTACTTTTGATTCTCTGTTTGTACATTGGTGAAAGAAAGATGGACGCGTGATCTGATTTACCAAAGCCACTATCAGAATGAGCCTTGTAGCCACCTTTAAATTGCGTGTAACAGTGATCTAGGATGTTACCGCCTCTGGTGTTGCAAGTCACATGCTGATAGAAGTCAGGTAATACCTTTCTCAGATTGGCGCTATTGAAATCACCCAGCACTAAAATGGCGGCGTTAACGTTCGCCGCTTGTATTCTATTTACCTCGTCGTGGAGTCTGGAGAGCGCGACGTTGTTGCTGGCTTGCGGTGGAATATACACTCCTACAAGGAGGAAGAAAGGACGACACTTGATGGTTATATATTCCAGGTCTGGGCAGCAGTGGTTGGATAATTCCTTCACGTTAGTTGGATCGCTCCAATTGTTGTTAAACATGAAGGCAATACCTCCTCCACGTTGTTTACCGGACTCTGCTGTCGATCCTTGCGGTGGATAAAGAAGTGTTCAGCTGGTTGGATTGCGTGGTCTGGAACGTCCGACGTGAGCCACGTTTCGGTGAAGCAGAGAACGTTGCAGTCCCTAACGTCTCTTTGGTATTGAATCCTTGCTCGGATGTCATCCAGTTTATTGTCAATTGATTGTACATTGGCTAGCAATATACTGGGCAATGGCGTTCGGTGGCGTCTGGATCTCAGCCTGTTACGGATCCCAGCTCTCTTCCCACGCCGTCTGGTTCCTTTGTTCCTGGGACAAAAGGAACAAAGGCTCTGGTCCCATTCTCCGGAGAATCTCCTCAGGCCATTGTTGCGGTTCGGAAAGCTGGTCCAGTGAGTAATCCAATCGGTAAGTTTCCCATAATCCGATGTCTATAAGTGACTGACGGTCATACACATTAAATGCACCTACTGTTGGTACAGACAAAACTCTTAAAACTATAAATATTAACAAAAGTAAGCACAGTCTCGACGGAGCGAACAGAAAGGCAGCCGGACGTTGCAGCGCCATTCTCAAAGGCACCACGCGCTTCCCTGACGGGGGATGGTGATGGCTGCCGATGGCCAGAACGTCTTCCTCGTCCGGACATTTTGAAAGAATGTTCGTTCGCTGATTATTGTACACAATTCGCCGTAACAAAAATCCACATCGGGGTCACCAGTGTAGTGCCCGGAGGAAAGAGGAATAAACGGAGGTAACGTAATGTTTGTTTAATGTACAAAGCCACGTCAGTAAACAAGAACACAAGCACATGAATCGCCAGCACAGTAATGAATGAATAACAGCCAGTGCAACCGCAATAGATGTCCCCTCTGGCCGCGGTGCCAGATCATTAGTTCCCTCCCACTACACAACATAGTCAGAAGATGAACACGAACCAATACTGTAGTCACTACAGTGCACAATTTGTCGTGGAACAGTCGCTACTTCGCGAGGCAACACCACAAACCTGTATCAGCATATGACGAGTGCACGGCCAGAAGCATTAACAAGTTAAATGAAAGTCCTCAAGCCCAGTATAACGTTAAGCAAACAATTTTTTCAGAGTCGTTCGTGGCTGTTACACCGCATGAAAAGGGCTCACAAAGGCACCGTGAGATAAAGAATGCCATAACACTACCTCGCAAAAGACATGGTGTCTATCAGGAGGTGTATTATGTGTCTCATCTGCGCGTAGTGCAAGACTCACCTGCTGTAAAGCAAGGCGTGGCTGTCGTGATATCTATCTTGCGTCATGAAGTAAATTAAAGGGCAGTGCTGTAATTCAAAGGACTTGGTACCCAATAATATTAACTACTTATGTTGTTACATAATAGCAATAACTATTTATGTTCTTATTCAATGGCATTAACTATTTATGTTCCTATGATTAAATAGTTATGAATCTGAAACCTGGGTTACAATAGCACGAGCGATCCACAGTCAGGAAGTAACGTTACAGCTGAGTTCACTCATTCAGAACGCCGCATCCAGTTGGAAATGTAAAATGATACCCAGGATTGTTGCATTTGGTTATAAAAACTATATGGTGAGAAACAAAAAACGAATCGCAGTATGCAAAATGTGCGGTTCGAGGATCACTGACGGAGACGCAACAACGTCCAACTTCGTTCGACACTTAAAGCTGTACAAAGATCGGTAAGTGAATGAAAACTTTATTGAACAGATTGCAGAATGGGTACCGTACAATACAGTACGGCTCAATACACACAATTTGTTAAGGGGATGCAGACCAGAGAAAGACTTACGTCTTGTTTACATCAGGGTCCCCCATTTTCAATGCATCATGACATTTATGACATACATGACATACAGATACATATCATGTAAGTAACTTGGCTTGCTACAGTTAAATCAATGAACCATCGACAACGTAACATGGCAAACATGCTAACGTTATCATACTCTTCATAAATCTATCATACACTTTTTTAGACTCTTTTTGTATCACAAACAGTACTGTATTTGTAAATCTGGTATGTCATAAATGTAGATGTAGCAGTACTGTCTATCTGTATGTTGTGTATGTCATAAATGTAATGATGAATTGAAAATGAGGGACCCTGATGTAAACAAGAGGAAAGTCTTTCTCTGGTCTGCATCCCCTTAACAATTGTATGTATTGAGCTGTACTGTATTGTACCCATTCTGCAATCTATTAATACAATTTTCAATCAATCATTACATCCAAGATACACGGCTGCTGTAGTCTTGTCTTATAAAATACATAAACAATCAGCAATGTCTCGCTTGATGAATGGCCAGCAGTAGCCTAATTAATATTAATAAAAGTATTAAAAGTATTATCATTTTAATAATTGTACAATTTTGTCAGATTATCATTGAATTAAACATTTAAACTAGTATGTTCTGGACATGTTTAGAATCAAGGAAGCCAGTGTAGACAATGTATGCACTTCAGTATCACAATACAAGAGAGAGATCACAGGTTACATGTACACATTCTGACATCTGTTTAATATGCTTACCTCTTACAGATTTGAAGAATACCAGATGAACAAAAGCATCACAGATGAACCACAACAGCCTTCAATCTCCCAGTTCATGGGGATCCGCGTAGGGCAGTATAGCATGAATCATCCACAGCAGAAAGCCATCACCAATGCAATACTGTCCGACTTGGTTATTGATTGCAACTTGCCCCTGTCTATTGTGGAAAACAAGAGTTTTCGGCACTTTCTGACAGTAGTTGACAGTAAGTACAGCCCAGTGTGTCGCAGAACATTGACATCAAAAGTGGAGAACGTTCAAAACTTAAAACTCAGTTGAGCAACACAGACCATGTTTCAGTTGATTGATTGATTGATTGAAAACTTTATTAACAGATTGCAGAATGGGTACAATACAGTACAGCTCAATACACACAATTGTTAAGGGGATGCAGACCAGAGAAAGACTTTCGTCTTGTTTACATCAGGGTCCCCCATTTTCAATTCATCAGGACATATATGACATACATGACATACAGATAGTCAGTACTGCTACATCTATACATTTATGACATACCAGATTTGCAAATACAGTACTGTTTGTGATACAGAAGGAGTCAGGAAAAGGGAGTATATACATTTGACGTAGAAACTGTACATTGGAGGAGGTTGGGTGGGGGGGGTTGGGTACACTGGGATATTGACAACCATACTGGGTAATCTACATTGGAGGTGGTTGGGGGGGGGGGGGGGCACACTGTATAAACAAGCAAAACTGTACATTGAGGGGGGGGGGGGGGGGGGAGACACTGTACAAACAAACAAAATTGTACATTGGACTATTGACAAAACCATACTAGGTAAATGACTGTACATTGGCAAAACTGTACATTGAGGGGGGGGGGGGGGGGGAGACACTGTACAAACAAACAAAATTGTACATTGGACTATTGACAAAACCATACTAGGTAAATGACTGTACATTGGAGGGGGTTGGGTTAGGATATTTACAGGGGCCAGTGTTGAATTGCAGTCTCCCGTAGGTGTCCCTTGAGAGAGGTTTTGAAAGTGGGTAGTGATCCACATTCCTTTACAGCTTTGGGTAGGGCGTTCCACATTGATGTGGCATAATTGCGAAACGTGTTTAGTCCCTTATTTGAGCCGAATCTGGGTTTAACATGATTTGTGGAGCTCCCTCTGGTGTTGTGATCGTGGTATTCACTGACCTTTGGGAAGTATTTTGACATGTACATGGGTACCTTGGTCGTGTAGTGTATCTTGTAGACCAGGCCCATTGCAAGTTGCTGTACTCTGTCGTCTACTCTAAGCCATCCTAGGTTGTCAAAGTGGGCAGGGGTGAGGTGGGTTCTAGGAGTAAGGTCAAGCAGTAGTCTGACCAGTTTGTTTTGAGATGTTTGTAATTTTGTTTTTAGCGCCTTTGAGGTGCTTTGGTACCATGAGGTGCAAGCATAGTCGTAGTACCCCTGAATGAGTGCTCCTGCCAGAGTCTTCAGGGTATTCTTGTTTACCAGAGAGGAGATCCGGTACAAGAATCGAGTTCGTTGGTTGACTTTTTTTTATTACATTGGATAACATTTTGTCACAGGAGAGATTAGCCTCTAGGATGGAACCCAGGTAGGTAATTTCATCTTTCCTTGTGACAATATTGTCACCCACTGTAACTGAGAAGCCGTCGGTCTTGCTGAGTTTGTTATTTGAACCGAAGAGAATGGACTCTGTTTTGCCCATGTGTAATGATAGTTTGTTATCAGCGAGCCATATGCAGATTCTGCCTAGTTCCGAGCTGAGGGTTTTTTCAACCTGTAACTTGTTCTTGTCAGAGACCAGCAGGGCTGAGTCGTCCGCAAACAGGAACAAGTTGCAGTCACAAGCTGACGACATGTCATTTGCATAAATTAGGAACAGTAGCGGTCCTAGTATGCTTCCTTGTGGAACACCACAGCTCACTGTGAGGGGGGGGGGATAGGGTACCGTTTACCTCCACCATCTGTTCCCTCCCCTCAAGGTAGGATTGCATCCAGCTCACTGATAGTGGGCATTTGGTCCGACCGAAAGATGAGGGGGTTCCTTGGGGTCACTGTGCACTGGACCGAGAAAGATGCAGAGAGGATACAGCTAAAGTCCAATCTCTTGGCCTGTGACCGCTTCAAAGGCTCACACACAGCCTAAAGAATCTGTGAGCAATTTGAGGCTATATGTGATGAGTACAACATCAAAGATAAATTGGACTATATTATTAGTGACAATGTCGCCAACATGCGGAAAGCATTCACAGTGTGCTTCCCCACTGAACAAGAAGATGAAGTACATGACGACGATCATCTTGATGACCCAGAGCTCTGGAATGACCTAACCCTGGAGGCTCAGCAAACCGTAGATGCAGCTATGGCAAAAAAAACAACGCTTGCAGTGTTTTGCCCACACTCTCCAGCTGGTTGTGGGAGATGGTTTGAAAGAAACTAAAGTGATGACTCCTTCTCTTTCAAAGTTATCAAAACTCAGCTCACTGCTGCACACAAGCACAACATTCAAAGATGTGTTTGAGGCTGAGTTTGGGGAAAGAGGCATCCCTGCTGCTGTCAACACAAGATGGAACTCAACACTGAGACAAGTGAAGGCAGTTCTCCAATGTGATAATCTAAAGCTCTGTCGTGTTGTAGAAAAGGCTGGGCACAAGGAGTTGTTGTTCACAGCACAGGAGTGGAATCTGTTGAAGGAGGCGGTGGACATCCTGAAGCCGTTTGGAGAAGCAACAGATTTGACACAGGGGGAGAAGATAGTCACAATCAGTGCTGTTGTTCCATCTATCCTGTCCCTGAATCACCACCTTGAGAAGCTGAAGCCTAAACTCAGAAGTCTCCAGGCATCCCTGAACAAAAGATTTCTTGGAATCTTCATCAATGTGAAAATGGCCAGGACACAAGATGGAATCACTGGCCCCTTTTCAGATCCAGTCTACCTCAAAGCAGTGGCCTTGGATCCAGCCTTTACTCTGATGTGGGTGGAGCACCATGTGCTGGTCAATCGTGAGGTCAAAGCAGAGGTGGCACAAACAGTGAAAGGTAAGTGTTATTGAGTTTAATGTAACTTTTTTCCCCCTCATAATTTGATTATGAATTATGATATAAACTAAAGGACTGCAACAATAATACTTTTAAGTTTAACCCACTGCATCACCAACACTCTTAATAGTAATAAGGGCTCTTTTGTTTCTGCTATGCGTTTACATGTTTTGCCAGAACTGATCCCGCAAGATGCTGCAGAGACTGAGCCACCTGTGCCTCTTGTTGATGAGGATGAGGAAGAGCGAGAGATACCCTTGGACAAGTGGGAGGCCTGTTTGCTGCATACCATAAGAGGCAGAAGAAGGGTGTTGGGACCACTCCAGCACTACAGTTAAGTCACTACTTTGACATATCCGAAGGACAGAACGCCCTCTTGTTCTGGGCAATGAACACGAGGGCTCTTCCTTCACTGTTCCGAGTGGCCATCAGGGTCTTGGCAGTGCCTGCCTCCAGTGCTCCAGTGGAGCGGGTTTTCAGCCATGGTGGCATCATACTGCGGCCCCATCGTGCACAAATGAGTGACAGACTTTTGGCCAATTTGGTCTTTTGCAAATGCAATGCATCATGCCCTAGGTCCTAGGATAACAG
Organism: Notolepis coatsorum; assembly: GCF_963971535.1. NCBI lineage: Eukaryota > Metazoa > Chordata > Actinopteri > Aulopiformes > Paralepididae > Notolepis > Notolepis coatsorum. The sequence continues at coordinate 61,064,153 of NC_140173.1, read as the reverse complement.
AAAAACACACACACACACACACACACACACACACACATACACACACACACACACACACACACACACACACACACACACACACACACACACACACACACACACACACACACACACACACACACACACACACACACACACACACACACACACACACACACACACACACACACACACACACACACACCAGTGACGGCCGGCCGATAGTGGGCGCTAGAGCGCCGCCCTCCCTGGTTAAAAGAAGATATATATTTTTTTAGAGCCCTATAAATAAAATAAACATGTTTAAAATGAATGAATAATATATACTCATTTTAAGTATGTTTGTGTTTCCAATGCACAATATAACGTTAATATATCAAATATAAATAATTGTTTTCATTAACAGGAAGTGACTGTCTGATAGAGAATACTTTCCGTAGCCGCATTTCTCTCGGGCTAGCCGTAGCCGCATTTCTCTCGGGCTAGACACAATAGCGCTTACAGTGGGCGTGCACTGGTTTCATCGCTGTATCCGTCGCAGCCAATCAGTGCGTAACGCGATATGCGTTGAAATATGATGTATTATGATGGAAGCCGGGCGCGTTTTCAAGCGATCTATTATCATCTAAGCAAGCAGCGTCTATACTTTCCGTAGCCGCATTTCTCGGAGACGCTCTCTGATTGGCCGACGCCAGTAATTTCCGTAGCCGCATTTCTCGGAGACGCTCTCTGATTGGCCGACGCCAGTACTTTCCGTAGCCGCATTTCTCGGAGACGCTCTCTGATTGTCCGACGTCAGTTTCTGGTTAGGCTTAGTTACTCTCCGAAGTTGGTTAAGGTTAGAGTTTGTCTTAGAGCGTGACGGCAAGTTCTTTCGACGGTTAAGCTTAGGCACTCTTTCAAAGTTGGTTAAGGTTAGAGTTTGTCTTAGAGCAGGGCGATAGAACGCCAGGTAGTTTGCAGGCTGTTCGACGCGGAAATGGGCAAGGACAGTAACACAGCTCATCACAGTACTGTTGTGTTGTGCTAACAAGAAGCTACTTGTTAGCACTGGACAGTGGATATACATCAACAGTCTGGGACTGTGGGACAACAGTGGACATATACACTTTATCAAGCCCTCCTGGACCACGTTTCAACTAAACAGTGAGTTAATGCGGTCTCTCTCTCTCTCTCTCTCTCTCTCTCTCTCTCTCTCTCTCTCTCTCTCTCTCGCTCTCTCTCTCTCTCTCTCTCGCTCTCTCTCTCTCTCTCTCTCTCTCTCTCTCTCTCTCGCTCTCTCTCTCTCTCTTGCTCTCTCTCTCTCTCTCTCTCTCGCTCTCTCTCTCTCGCTCTCTCTCTCTCTCTCTCTCTCTCTCTCTCTCTCTCTCTCTCTCTCTCTCTCTCTCGCTCTCTCTCTCTCTGTTGTTGTTAATTTCGCAGCGGGTGACGCATAATGGATGAATGAATGAATGGTAACTTGTTTAAAATGACAAGATATATATATGTGTTCATTATTGCATTGATCATACGTGTACTAGTGTAATATGAATTAACTCGACTTAACGTTGGTAACGTTATGTCGAGTCAGCTGTCCACTTGGTCAGCTGTCCGCTTGCCCCCCCCCATGAATCAGGTTATCTGGGATCTGCATGGTTTTTCTCATACATTTCAGGCTGGTGTTCAAATTGTAGGCCTACTTGAAGGTCAGTAGCAGTTGTTTTGATGTGCCTTATAATAAATGTAACTTTATGGCAGGAACTTGTTTTAGGTGTCTAGAGTATATCATTAGAGAACAAGGGAGAATATAGGAGTTGGTTAGTGTGGTATGGGGGGGGGGGGGGTCATTGATACCTTTTGAATGAAAATACATTTTATTTGGAAAATAAGATAAAATGCTGCTTCTTTGTTTGCACTACTTGTTTTTTTTATTAAGTTCAGTCACACTTGTTTTAACAGACCTTTGACTAAATTATTGTAATTAGCCTATATGACAGTTTTATTTTGTTGTCATATTGATGTTCTCATGGCTACCCATGTATTTCCATGGAAGTTTATTTGGAAAGTAATAAAATACAAATAAAAAAAAAAACCATTCATGCATTACATTGTGTAAATGTAATATATTATTACTCTGGTAATTAAAATTGTACTACATTTGGTGAAGCTTGCATTATGACTTAGGACTCGAAACTCAAAGGTTAGGACTTGGGACTCGACTTGGGACTTGTCAGTCTTGACTTGGGACTTGACTCGGGACTTGAGTACCAAGACTTGAGACTGACTTGAGACTTGCAAAACAATGACTTGGTCCCACCTCTGGTTAATAAGTAATAATAATAATAACTTTATTTGTTAGCACTTTTCATACAGAAATTGCAGTTCAAAGTGCTTCACAACAGTAAAAAATACTGGCATAAGCGGCATAAGCGAGCATAAAAAATTAAATACAAAAAGATAGAGAGGTAGCAAGGTAAGGTAAATCACAGTTTTTCAGTAATACAAATAATAAAATATAATAGATTAGATAGAGTAGCCAGACAGTGTGGTTTAGTTTATTCTCTACTGTAATAAGTAGCCAGACTGTGTTATTTAGTTCTATCTCTACTGTAATAAGTAGCCAGACAGTGTTATTTAGTTCCATCTCTACTGTAATAAGTAGCCAAACAGTGTGATTTAGTTCCATCTCTACTGTAATAAGTAGCCAACCAGTGTGATTTAGTTCCATCTCTACTGCAATAAGTAGCCAGAAGGTGTTATTTAGTTCCATCTCTACTGTAATAAGTAGCCAGAAGGTGTTATTTAGTTCCATCTCTACTGTAATAAGTAGCCAGACAGTGTTACTTAGTTCCATCTCTACTGTAATAAGTAGCCAAACAGTGTGATTTAGTTTAATCTCTACTGTAATAAGTAGCCAAACAGTGTGATTTAGTTCGATCTCTACTGTAATAAGTAGCCAGACTGTTATTTAGTTCCATCTCTACTGTAATAAGTAGCCAGACTGTTATTTAGTTCCATCTCAACTGTAATAAGTAGCCAGCCTGTTATTTAGTTCCATCTCTACTGTAATAAGTAGCCAGGCTGTTATTTAGTTCCATCTCTACTGTAATAAGTAGCCAGACTGTTATTTAGTTCCATCTCAACTGTAATAAGTAGCCAGACTGTTATTTAGTTGCATCTCTACTGTAATAAGTAGCCAGACTGTTATTTATTTCCATATCTACTGTAATAAGTAGCCAGACAGTTATTTAGTTCCATCTCTATTGTAATACGTAGCCAGGCAGTGTAGCAAAGAAGATGATGTTTGTGTAACAGCTCAGTCAGCACAGCACAGCTAGCTCACACAGGGCAGACTACCAAAACAACAGTGTGTTGTGGTGTAATCTCTGTGTGAAACCGGTACCATTGGTTCCGGCTACACCTGGTCACAGAGGCAATCTAGCTGGGGAAAATACCTCAGTAAATAGCTTGCTGTTCACAGTTTAATATCCAACCATATCCAACCAACCAAGAAGACACTTAACCCTTTCACTGCCACACGACAGAAGGTTAGCCCTTTACTATCACACAACCGACGCCGATGCTCCATCATTAGCATCATTAGCTCCGCATCCACGGAGCTAATGATGCTAATGATGGAGCATCGCCGTCGGTTGTGTGATAGTAAAGGGCTAACCTTCTGTATTGTCACAGTGAAAGGGTTAACCGGCTGTCGTGTGGCAGTGAAAGGGTTAACGGGGGGGGGGGGGGGTGATGATGCGTTGTCAGCACAGATGGTTTGAAGCTGGAAGATGGATGGTGGACACTGGATCTGACCGTGCAGCATCGTGAGACCTCAGTCCACCCAGGTATCATCTGTCCTTGACTGGGCTGCCATGATAAAGCTCAAGTGTGCAGGTCATTACATCATCACGCCCACGCCTATGATAGACTAGGTACATTGTGTATTACAGTACTACAACCCACAGCTGTGGCCACTTGTTCACTAATCTGTTCATTATCACAGTCCTGGCCACACAGCCATGGGGAGAAAACACAGGTAATCCACAGAGCAACCGGATAATCCTCCAGAACATGGACTGGAGGTGATCTGGAGGTGATCACTGTCTCTTCATACAGTAGTTCTGGTTCAGACTGGAGATCACTGTCTCTTCATACAGTAGTTCTGGTTCAGACTGGAGGTGATCACTGTCTCTTCATACAGTAGTTCTGGTTCAGACTGGAGATCACTGTCTCTTCATACAGTAGTTCTGGTTCAGACTGGAGGAGATCACTGTCTCTTCTTACAGAAGTTCTGGTTCAGACTGGAGGAGATCACTGTCTCTTCTTACAGAAGTTCTGGTTCAGACTGGAGGAGATCACTGTCTCTTCATACAGTAGTTCTGGTTCAGACAGTAGTTCTGGTTCAGACAGTAGTTCTGGTTCAGACTGTAGTTCTGGTTCAGACAGTAGTTCTGGTTCAGACTGTAGTTCTGGTTCAGACAGTAGTTCTGGTTCAGACTGTAGTTCTGGTTCATACAGTAGTTCTGGTTCAGACTGTAGTTCTGGTTCAGACAGTAGTTCTGGTTCAGACAGTAGTTCTGGTTCAGACAGTAGTTCTGGTTCATACAGTAGTTCTGGTTCAGACTGGAGATCACTGTCTCTTCATACAGTAGTTCTGGTTCATACAGTAGTTCTGGTTCATACAGTAGTTCTGGTTCAGACAGTAGTTCTGGTTCAGACAGTAGTTCTGGTTCAGACAGTAGTTCTGGTTCATACAGTAGTTCTGGTTCAGACTGGAGGTGATTACTGGGTATGAGCTATACTCTGGTGATGGCTGGATGGATCATACTTGTAAGTAAGAAATGCATTGCTGGTTTTGGTCTTTGGTCTTCAGCTTATTTTGACTGCATTCCCCGGCATGAATAGAGACACAATTTATGATCCGTTGCTTTTATAATCAGGACAGCTCTTTTGAAACGCGGAAAAACAAGTGTAAACTCAAAAGCTCTAAGCCTTTGACTGGAAATTACATCATACACCCCAGTCAGGATTTGGGTTCATATTGCCTTCCTAGATATAATAGACTAAGAAAAGTATGGTTTAGTGTCGCAATAGAAAATGGTTTCCCTTGGAAAATCACTGGAAAAGAAGTGTTGACTCACAGCGCTGAATACCTTGAGAACATTGGGGCTATGACCTGTCCTCTTCTTATAATCCTAGTTGCCATGCTGCAAAACTAAAATTTAAAAGTAATTTTACTGAAAGTCTAGAGGAAGATAACTAGAAAGCCTTCAGACTTTACTGTTTTCATGGCTTCCGTTTCAATGTCAGCTGTAATTACTTTCTTAGTGGCCTCATGCCTTGGTGTAGTCCTTGACGATTGGCTGAACTTCCCCGCTCACATCGCCGCAACAACCAGAACCTGCCGATTCCTTCTGAGCAATGTCAGAACAGAGAACACAGAGAGGTAGTGAGAACAGCACTCATGTTCCACAGAGAACACAGAGAGGTAGTGAGAACAGCACTCATGTACCACAGAGAACACAGAGAGGTAGTGAGAACAGCACTCCTGTTCCACAGAGAACACAGAGAGGTAGTGAGAACAGCACTCATGTAACAGAGAAGGAGAACACAGAGAGGTAGTGAGAACAACACTCATGTACCACAGAGAACACAGAGAGGTAGTGAGAACAGCACTCATGTACCACAGAGAACACAGAGAGGTAGTGAAAACAACACTCATGTACCACAGAGAACACAGAGAGGTAGTGAGAACAGCACTCATGTACCACAGAGAACACAGAGAGGTAGTGAGAACAGCAGTCATGTACCACAGAGAACACAGAGAGGTAGTGAGAACAGCACTCATGTACCACAGAGAACACAGAGAGGTAGTGAGAACAGCACTCATGTTCCACAGAGAACACAGAGAGGTAGTGAGAACAGCACTCATGTACCACAGAGAACACAGAGAGGTAGTGAGAACAGCACTCATGTTCCACAGAGAACACAGAGAGGTAGTGAGAACAGCACTCATGTTCCACAGAGAACACAGAGAAGTAGTGAGAACAGCACTCATGTACCACAGAGAACACAGAGAGGTAGTGAGAACAGCACTCATTTTCCACAGGGTGAAGAGAACACAGGGAGGTTCTAGAGGAGCGACAAGACTAAATACAGATAAACAGGATGAAAACAATGCAGATCCACAACCTAATCATAGTAAAAAACACAGCTATCCAAAAAGAGAGGAGGAAACCACAATACTTAAACGACTACTCATCAGACTTTACAGATGAGGATGTAACCGATGCATGTGTTGATTATTGTTGCAGGGGGCGGTATGTGGAGTCAAACCTATAGAGAAGCCCTGATGTCACCAGAGTCCCTCAAACCTATAGAAGCTCTGAGGTCACCAGAGTCCCTCAAACCTATAGAAGCCCTGATGTCACCAGAGTCCCTCAAACCTATAGAAGCCCTGATGTCACCAGAGTCCCTCAAACCTATAGAAGCTCTGAGGTCACCAGAGTCTCTCAAACCTATAGAAGCTCTGATGGGACCAGAGTCCCTCAAACCTATAGAAGCCCTGAGGTCACCAGAGTCCCTCAAACCTATAGAAGCCCTGAGGTCACCAGAGTCCCTCAAACCTATAGAAGCCCTGAGGTCACCAGAGTCCCTCAAACCTATAGAAGCCCTGATGTCACCAGAGTCCCTCAAACATATAGAAGCTCTGATGTCACCAGAGTCCCTCAAACATATAGAAGCTCAGATGTCACCAGAGTCCCTCAAACCTATAGAAGCTCTGATGGGACCAGAGTCCCTCAAACCTATAGAAGCCCTGAGGTCACCAGAGTCCCTCAAACCTATAGAAGCCCTGAGGTCACCAGAGTCCCTCAAACCTATAGAAGCCCTGATGTCACCAGAGGCACCCGGATGGCAACAAGCGATGAGCGATGAGATCGACTCACTGAGAGAAAACAACACTTTTGAACTGACCTCTTTGCCTGAGGGCAGGAATACAGTGGAGGGAGATGGGTCTATGCCATTACAGAAAATGCTGAAAGAGGCAAAACATATAGAGCTAGATATGTTGCTAAGGGTTACAACCAAACAGAAGGCATAGACTACCATGAGACGTTTGCCCCAACAGCAAACCTTACTTCAGTACGGGCGTTGATGCAGGTCGCAGTACAATATGACCTCATTGTCCATCAGATGGATGTCAAAACAGCATACTTGCATGCTCCTATATAGAGGAAGTCATATTCCTAGAACAACCTGAGGGTTATGAAGAGGTGTCGGAGACTGGGAAGAAGTTGGTATGTAAGTTAAAGAAATCCCGTTACAGTCTGAAACATTCCGGAAGGAACTGGTACAAACTCCTAAATGATCATCTAGAGAAAGACAACTTTACAAGAAATCTATGTGATCACTGTGTATATAGAAAAGAGATGGGAGGGCCGGCTAAGTGGCGCAGTGGGCAAGGTACTCGCCACTAACGCAGGATATGCTGGGTTCGAGCCCAGCTCTCGGCGTTGCTTCCGGCTTGGCTGGTCGTTCATACTAATACAATTGGCAGTATTAGGGAGTGGGAAAGCCGGTGGGTGGGGATCGGACGTTGTGGACAGCAACTCCTACAGGTAGGTTGGTGCGCCTGTACAGCAGAATCAGGAAGCAACGGGGGCAGCTTGAGCTTCCCACGTGTTACTCCTCGCCGCTGAGAGATTGCGCTGTACAGGTGAAAAGATGCGACGGCTGCCTCCTCGTGTACCGGAGGGGACATGTGATGCAAGGCTTCGTCCACATTGCAGCCGACCAGTGGGAGGCATGGTCTAACAACGTTCGAGACAGGGGAGGGTATAATTGGACAATACGAAATTGGGATGGGAGAAAAATAGAAAATGGGGAGAAAAAGTAGATACAAAAAAAATTAAAAGAGATTAAACTATTATCGTACTCATCTGGGTTGATGATTTAATCATCGCCGCTAGCAGTAACAAACTTCTGAACAGTTTCAAAGAAAACATGAAAGCCCAGTTTAACATGAAAGATCTGGGGAAAATATCATCCTTCCTGGGCATTTTGAACAAGAGGGAGAAGAAATCAAAATGAATCCGAAAACATACATTCTAAAAATGCTTGATAGATTTGAAATGTCAAACTGTAAACCTAGATATACACCATGTGAATTAAAAGTGGAAGGTGATCGAAATGAGGAGAGTGACACCAACAATGTTACCAAAGAATACCATGAGATCATAGGCAGTTTTATCTAGATATTAGCTGGATTGTTAGTAAACTATCACAAACACTGGCAAAGCCAAAAGCAGAGAACCTAGTAGCTGCTAAACATGTTTTGAGATACATAAATGGGACCAGTGACTACGAGTTGTGCTTCAAGAAATCTGATGAAGACTCAAGTCTTATATAGCTTACAGTGATTCTGAGTGGGCATCTTCTGTGGAAGATAGATGTAGTACAACAGGATACTGTTTAGCCTGACTAAACAAGGCCCTGCAATATCCTGGAAGTCAAAGAAACAACCCACAGTAGCACTCTCAACATGTGAGGCTGAATACATCAGGAACTACTACTCAGGAAAGCATGTATCGCACTCAGTAAGCACCCAGTGAACAGACAGAGGTCCAAACACATTGACGAATAAAGTATGACTTTATTCGTGAGGCACTCAGCGAAGGGAAAAAATATATTGTTTACTGCCCAACAGAAGATATGGCTGCAGATATACTTTCAAAGCCGGTAGTTAAGTTCAACTTTAGTAAATGCAAGATTTTTTTTGGGGGGGGGGGGACTAACATGAGTATTGTCATTTTCAGCTTGAGATGATGAGAATAACTGGGGGTATTGAGATATATGTTCTCATAATGTCAAATAAAAAGATCATATGTTATGTTTGTTATGATATTATGTTTATGTTCAAATGAGTATGCGCTCATAGTACATGTTTTTTATTGAAATGTGGTGCACCTCTATTATAAGATTTAGGTTTATTTTTGTAAGTGCAATTCATGAAAAACGTGATGTTTACGTTGGCTGCATCATTGTGGCGCGAACCGTAAGAGGATGTCTTTTGTTGCAGTGAAGGAGAAGTTAGCTGGTATTATGAATTACGCTTAAATAAACTATTCACATGAAAGGAACTAAACGAACAGGCTTTATTTGTGTGGAGGAAGATGTATACCGCATATGAACATGGCAGGTGAAGGAGCAGAAACCCTCACAGTTACAAATATCACAAACTTTAATGAATCTGCAGAATATGCCCCCAGTCAAGGCTAGATAAATGTCCTTCCTATCCCACCATGCCTATAACCATCAGTTTCAGCAAAGATGGAAGAAAACATAAAATAAACCGAGCTAAAGCACACAAGTTTGTGTGTGTGTTTAAAAACATAAAATAAAATCACTCACCCCATGCTACTAAGAAGGAATGACATCCTTCTCTCTTTCAATAGCAAAATAGCTTCCCTCTCTTAGCCGATCCAGTTAGCCATTCTGTTTGTAGTTTTTGATATTAAAAGAACGGTGTCCCTTACTACTCCCTCTCGTCTGAACAATTGCGGTGTCTGCCTTCCATTTTCTTAAATTTTCAATTGTTGTTCAAATCGTAACTTTATGAAATTGTTTACTATCAGAAACTCTACATCTCCGTCACCATGGATAGTTTAGCTAACGTCACAGTGACCAAATTCGTCCCCATTTTTATAGGATTCGATTACATTTTCATAACAATAGCGAATATAATTTACCCTGCGCCGTTTTCATTGGGGTTTCTTACAAATTAACAATGTTTTATTTGTCCTTTATATGCGGATAACATTAAAATCTTAAATTGTACCATTATGTTCCCCTTCAGACAACAAACATAATGCTAATGATGCACTTTTGTTAAGATAATTAGGTGACCATTCTCGGTCACTATATTCAGGTTGCATTAATAGTTTAACGCTGCGTGTTCAGATCACGTTTTCCTAATCCGGTGCTGACCTGTGAACTAGGTGCTAAAGGTCTTGGGATTTGTAGTAATTTTGTAGTCATAACATTTTCACCTTTTAAACCAATGCTGCCATCTACTGACAACAGAAAGTGTTCTGTATAACGTTAAGTTGATAGTCTACCCGCACTTTACACCGTCGCCCAAAACACATTCTAGAGATTCCCACTTTTTACTGGTACATACGTTCATATCTAATAGTCTTTAGATGACTAAATATAGATGAATACTCATGAAATTTGATATATATATTCTAAAATAAGTATAATTTAACTTCACCTACCTGTCGACATGAAATTCCCAAACGCTGACAGTAAAAAAAAGCCTGGATGTCACGCAAAATGGGCCGTGACCGAATTTGGTTTTGGGCGTTCCCAGACAAAGAGAGTGACCGAGATTGGTCTACGTTCCGTTAGCTAGAACGAAGGCTATGATGACGTTTAGCTTTTAATGCCATTTGATTGGTCTGAAGCCAAATCTCATCTGCTTCCCTTGTGGTGGGTGTTTTGATGTGCAGTGGTGAGGCGGAGGCATTGGTGGAGATGTTTCCTGTTTCATAATAAAAGTTCTCTGCGCTACAAATTTCATAATAAAAGTGTCCGCTATTGTCATAGGAGAAACGTGCATAGTCTTTTTTATTTTCCTGATGTGGCCCGCGGGCCGCCTATTGGGGACCCCTGATGTAGACATATCATACATAGAAACCGGCAAGAAATAATATGTCTGTAAAAAAGAAAAAGGAAAAACTCACAAGTGGAGATCGACCGGTGTTCTGTCGATTTGTGTTGTCAAAAAGTGCAACCGTATGGGTTTCCGTTACAGTTCAAAAGGTGCAATGAAAAAAATATTTTAAGATATTGCTCAACATCAGCGAGACTCTTGACAGCAAGGTAGCATAGATTTATGGGTGAAAAAACTGAAAACGATTGTGGGTCATGCGCATGCGTGCGCAAGTGCAGGGCCGCTGGTAGCACTGCTCGGTAGGTAGCATAGAACACTGGCCCATCGGGAACATTCCTGAATTTCCTGATGGCCAGTCCGCGCCTGGACCCCAGGAAGCACTGCTGTGGCCTCCACCCTCACCCTGAACACCGGCCAATCTCAAGGCTGCGTGCTGAGCCCCCTTCTCTACTTCGTCTTCACCCACGACTGGACTCCTATACATAGCACCAACACCATGATCAAGTTAGGCCTCGTCAAAAACAACAAGGAGTCAGCCTATATGGAGGAGGTCCAGTAACTGGTGGCGTGGTGCGTCAACAACAACCTGGCCCTCAACACCAACAAAAGGAGCTCATCATGGACTTCAGAAAGACTAGAGCCAGCGTGCATGACCCTGTCCACATCAGCGGGACGGAGGTGGAGTATGTCTCCAGGTTAAAATGCCTGGGAATGCACATCTCTGAGGACCTCTCTTGGAACTTCAACACTTCAACAGGAGACTGAGGAAAGCCCACCTGTCTCCTCATATTCTGTTGAACTTTGACCGATGTGCCATAGAAAGCATACTCACCAACTGCATCACAGTCTGGTATGGCAACTGCACTGCCTCTGATCGGAAAGCACTGTAGAGAGGGTGGTGAAAACTCCAACGCATCACCAGGACCCTGTCTGACCTTCTCAAAGGTCTGCTGAGTAACAGACTGAACTTGAAAAGTCAGCCTTTTGTTTTAATCCTCTGGCGTCTTGGAATGATCTTCAACTTAATATGCTAAAAAGAAATACCCCACTATCCTATGGACAATTTAAAAACATGATTACAAATCTCCCTGCTTCAGTTTGTAACTTATTAAACTTAACAAATGTCCTTCGTGTTTATTTTGTGTTTTGTTTTAATATGCCTGTAATCTCAATGCATTGGAAAATGAGGGAAACCTTAATTAATGTCTCTTCGAGAATAAAATAAATGTAATAAATATTGCAGATTGAAATCAGTCCTCAATGTGTCTATGAGGCGTTTCCCTTGGTTCTTTCTGCTGTTCAGTCTATGAGGCGTTTCCACCTGTGTGTTTCAGCAGTTCAGTCTATGAGGTTGCAATCCGATCACTCGAGACACACATTATATGTGTGTGTTTTCATATTAGGTTACGATTGCTTCATACCGTGGCTGAGTACAAACTGGACTTTAGAGTCAAGAGTACTTGGATCCAGGCCTGGGTCCCAAGTGTGAAAGCCCCCTTAATGCCTTGTGTAAAGGGGGTCTAGAAACCCCTTTGTTCATTGCTTGTAACTCTTGGTGGGCACCATCCACCCATGTCTGCTCCCGGTCAAGTGCAGAGACGAAATTTCATCGGCGACACCCATAAATGCGTCACAATTTGGTTTGTAGTCATATGAGGAGAAGACATCCAGAGCTCTCAATGAGCGTTGAAATTTCGAAAAACTACATTACACAGCTCAGCTTCCTGCAAGCAAATTACTTGTCGATTAATTCTTTTTTAATTTATCTTATTTCTCTGGATTATCTACCACAAAACTGAATGTTATTGGCATATATGGGAGCACAGTTAGTGTGTCTACCTTCTGTGGACGTTTAGCAAGAATCCGAGTTGCAAAATGGCAGAGCCATATCTATTATAAGAAAGGAACTGTACATATGTAACGGATGGTACCGCGAAGTGCAGTCACGATTGACTTCCGCTGTTGCGAAGTGACTGGGGCGAGTAGCGGTGCTATGGGTTAAACTCACTCTTATCCTCAAAAGACACATTTACATTTACATTTACATTTAGTCATTTAGCTGACGCTTTTATCCAAAGCGACTTACAAGTTCTGTACGACAAGCCATCAGGAAGAGCACAACTCTATCAGCTGAGTAACAATGTTCATCAAAGTGTTGAGTGCTACAGTGTAGGTTAGTTTATTAGGACAAGTGCATGACAGTATGGTTAGTTAGGGTTAGATTTTTTTTTTTTTTTTTTTTTTTTATTCAGATAATGGTTGAAGAAGTGAGTCTTTAGTCGACGGCGAAAGATTGGACGTGTTTCGGCTGTCCTAACTGGGGTGGGTAGTTCATTCCACCATTGTGGGGCAAGGACTGAGAATAGGCGACTTCTCTTTGATGACCCTCCCGGAGCTTGGATAGGAGTAGGTCTGAGGCGGCCAGAAGATGCAGAGCGTAGGGGTCTTGAGGGTGTGTAGTTAGAGACCATTGACCGGAGGTAGGCGGGAGCAGTTCCCTTTGCCGCACGGTATGCTAGGTCAAGGGCCTTGAAGCGGATTCGTGCAGCAATGGGGAGCCAGTGCAGGTCCCTAAGAAGTGGGGTGACATGGGCCGACTTCGGTAGGTTTGAGATCAGGCGGGCCGCTGCGTTCTGAATGAGTTGAAGAGGCTTAGTGGCAGTGGCCGGGAGGCCAGCGAGCAGTGCGTTGCAGTAGTCGAGGCGGGAGATGACTGTTGATTGGACGAGGAGTTGGGTGGTTTCTTTTGTCAGGAAGGGGCGTATCCTTCTGACGTTGCTCAGGAGGAATCGGCAGGTTCTGGTTGTCGCTGCGATGTGAGCAGAGAAGTTCAACTGGTCGTCGAGGACAACACCAAGGTTCTTGGCGGTCGGGGACGCGGTCACAGCTGCATTCTCGACTGTGATGGAAAGGTCGGTCAGGGGGGAGGATTTGGCCGGCAGGTGGAGCAATTCTGTTTTGCTTAGGTTCAGTTTGAGGTGGTTGGTCGTCATCCAGGCGGAGATGTCGGACAGACAGGCCGAGATCCGCTCAGAGACGTGGATATCTGAGGGAGGGAAGGAGAGGAAGAGTTGAGTATCGTCGGCATAACAGTGGTAGGAGAAGCCATGAGACGTGATAATGTTACCCAGTGATTTAGTGTAGAGGGAGAAGAGAAGGGGTCCTAAAACCGAGCCCTGGGGGACACCCGTCCGCAGGGGGCGGGTGGCCGACAGGGTCCCTCTCCATGACACTTGGTAGGAGCGGTCATTGAGGTATGATGACAACCATGTCAGCGCAGAGCCAGCCACTCCCATTCCTGCGAGGGCCGCGAGGAGGATCTGGTGGTTGACTGTGTCGAAGGCTGCAGATAGATCTAGGAGAATCAGGACAGAGGAGAGGCCTTTCGCTTTTGCTAAGTGAAGTGCCTCTGTGACCGCAATGAGGGCTGTCTCTGTGGAGTGACCAGTCCTGAAGCCTGACTGATTAGGGTCTAGGAGGTCATTCTGTAAGAGATAAGCAGTAAGTTGGTTGGATACAGCACGTTCAAGTGTTTTAGAAAGGAAGGAGAGAAGAGAGACAGGACGGTAGTTGCCTATGACGGTAGGGTTCAGGGATGGTTTTTTTATGAGGGGCGTGACTCTGGCTTGTTTTAGGGAGGTGGGGACCACCCCCGAGTTGAGTGAGGAGTTGATGGTTGCAGTTAGGAATGGGAGGATGTCTGGTGCTATGGACTGGAGGAGTGGGGAAGGTAGCCGGTCCAGCTGGCATGTAGTTGGACGGTTCGACGTTACCAGTGTCAGGGTCTCGGCTTCTGTAATGGGAGAGAAAGATGACAGAGTGAAGGATGAGGTTCTCGATTCAGCATTTGGAATGGGTGGGGGTTGGGAGAAGGAGCTGCGGATGTTCTCCACTTTTTCCTCAAAGAAGATCGCAAAGTCTTCGGCAGAGAAAGATGAGGGAGGGGGGGGTGGGGGGGGAGTGAGGAGGGAGGACATGGTAGCATGCAGTTTGCGAAGATTCTTGGCAGAGGCCTCGATCCTATGGTGAAAGAAAGAAGCTTTGGCATTAGTAATGGTTTTGGAGAATGTTAACAAGAGGTTGTGATATGTGTCGATGTCAGCAGTGAGGCGTGACTTTCTATACTTCCTTTCAGCTGCTCTCAGGACCTGTCTTTGTTCTCTCACTGGATCTGTCAGCCATGGACTGGGTGGGGAACGGCGGGCAGGTTTCTCAACGAGGGGACAGAGCTTGTCGAAGGAGGTTGCAAGGGCTGAGAGGAGGGTGGAGGTTGCCATCTCTGTGGAGAGAGCAGAGAAGGTGTCACTCAAAGGTAGAGTGGATAGTATGTCAGAGGAGAGGGTGGAGGGGGATAGGGAGGGCAGGTTGCGTCTGAGTGAGACGGTTTGAGTTGGGGTGAAGACCTTTCGGTTAAGCATGAGAGTTAGTGAGAAGGATATGAAGGAATGGTCAGATACATGTAGGGGAGTTACCGTGGTGTTAATGATGCTGGAGTTACGTGAAAATATGAGATCCAAGGAGTTGCCTGCTTTGTGGGTGGGAGGCATGGCAGTGGGAGTCAGGTCAAATGATTGTAGGAGGGAGACTACTATGACTGACTGAGATGAGTCAGGCAGGTTGAAGTCGCCCAATAGAAGGAGAGGGGTACCATCTTCCGGTAAGGAGCTTAGAAGCATGTCCAGCTCATCTGTGAAGTGATCGAGCGGACCTGGAGGGCGGTAGAGTGTAACAATGGTGAGATTGAAAGGATTAGAGACAGATACTGCATGATATTCAAAAGAGGAGAGTGACAGTGCTGGGAGGGGTGTTACGTTTGTAGTCCATGAAGGAGATGTCATGAGGCCAGTGCCTCCACCCCGCCTGGAAGGTCGAGGTGTGTGAGTGAAGTTATAGTTTGTAGATAATGCTGCAGGTGTTGATGAGTTATTGGGGGTTATCCAGGTCTCAGTTAGAGCCAGGAGCTGCAGATTTTGACTATGGGCGTAGGCAGTAATGAAGTCAGCTTTCTTGACTGCTGATTGACAATTCCATAGGCCTCCCTGTACTGTGACAGGTGTATTAGTGGCTGTAGGAGGGTAGGATAGATTAGCCGGGTTGCTAGCAAACTGCCGTGGGTGGGTTGAGTCTGTTCTGGGGGAGCAGATTGTGGATATGAGACACATTGTGGTGTCAAGAGTGGCAGGGAGGAAGTAGAGGAATAGCAGAGTGGGAGGGAAAGGGAGATTTTTCAGAGTGGAGTGTAAGATAGGATTATGATGTACTTAGCACTGGGTGGATCCCTGGATCCCTCTGCAGATAACTCCAGGAAAACTCCTCTTTGTCCCTCTTCGTTTCTCGACGCTTCGCTGACGCTAAGCCAGCAGGCCTTTAAATCCCTATCACTAATTAGTGCTTTCTAACACCTGGCCCTTAATGGGTCACTTAAGGAAACAAAATGGCCGCTTTAAACACGCCCCTTAATCAAGTCAGCTGGTCAAGTCAGCAATCAAGTCTCAGTTTAAAGATATTACTAAATTACTTAAAATGTCTTAATCAAGTCAGCTGGTCAAGTCAGCAATCAAGTCTCAGTTTAAAGATATTACTAAATTACTTAAAATGTCTTACCCTGATGCAGTGTAAGTCTCTCAGTGAATGAGCTGTCCTTCCACAACAGAATGTAGTACAGAGACATGTTACAAAGCAGTGAGTTCACTTCTTGGTATAGCGGTCTGTGCTGTTGCCCGCGTTGTGGGAGACCACAGGTTTGAAACTCCCTCAGGGCATCGAAGTTAAGGTGACGATGTCACAACCGTTACATTGGTGCTGTGACCCGCATGCCTTGGGTGGAGTGGAGTGAGTTTAAGGAGGGTGAGTGTAACAGATGGTACCGCAAAGCGCAGTCACGATGGACTTCCAATATTGTGAAGTGACTGGGGCAAGTAGCGGTGCTATGGGTTAAACTCACTCTCATCCTCAAAAGACACATAGACACGTTACAAAGCAGTGAGTTCACTTCTTGGTATAGCGGTCTGCCCTGTTTCCCGCAGTGTGGAAGACCACAGGTTCGAAACTCCCTCGGGGCATCGAAGTTTAAGGTGACAATGTCACAACCGTTACACATACAGTAGATTTCATTCACAGTTCTTGCTGCACGCCTGGTGGTACTAAATCCAAATTGAACTCTGCCATTGGAACGAGTAGATTTGGCCCAATCCATAGATGTGCAACTTGGCTATAATAAGGTAATTTATAGATTCAAGATTCAAGATTCAAGAGGTTTATTTGTCACATACTGTACATACCAGGGCATACAGTGAAATGCGGGTGGCTATGCCCTCTTCGATTGTGCAATAATACAATAGTAAATAATTATTAATACAATAAGTAGAAGATAAAAAAATTGACATAAAATAGACATGATAAAATAGACATGTTAAACGTCTGAGATAAATGCAATGCAATGTTAGATACTGAAGGAATCTATGTTTTTCAATGTGTATATAATGTAAATATATGGTGGATGACAGCATCTGCTATTAGATCTCACATGAGGAGGACAGTATTTAGTGGTGTGTGTTTTCAAGTTAGACTGAGAAGCCAGTTCTAATAGAGCCCTGGGCTCTGAGGTCATCGGCAGCTTGTTAACATAAACACTGATAAGCACTGGTGGAGGCAGGTTTGGTCAGAGCTACGGGGAGTTTGACATCGATAGAGACGGACAGTTAGTGTGTTAAAGGTGACCAGCCGGTGCCATGGTAGCGTGTCGCGTAGTAACGAGAAGAGGGGGTGCGGCCCGTTCCTAGGGGGAAACCGTTATAAGATGTGAGTTCCTTCCGGGGTAAGTTAGATTGAGACACAACGCACAATCGAGCAGACGCGCTGATCAGAGACTTCGAGATCCCTCCTCACCCTTTGCTGGGTGGGGGAGGGGAATATGCCACATCATCGCTAGCTTCGGCTAACAGGGGAGGTTTTGGCCGACAACGAGGCCCAGAACCATTGGACTAATAGCATAAGAGACGGTGGAGAAGAATGAATTAAGACTGTGCAAGGACATTACAGAATTAGTTACATCTGGTATGAGGCTATGTTTATCAAAATAAACATGAGGATCTAAGGAAAGAGATCACGTTGCAGTGTTGTTTCTTCTGACCACGGATGTACTAACAGGGGTTGATACAGTGGGTGTGACAGCCAATGTGAAGTATTGAAAACAAACACAACGCAGATGGGGAGAGTCACGAAGGAGATGACGAGATGAGATTGGCTGATTACAGAGGATCCAACAATACGAATTGAAGGCACTGGGTCCTATGTACACTATAGGGCTGACCCGCATTAGTCGAATAGTCGACTAATAGATAAAAAGGAGCCGTAGTCGACTGCCAACCTCTTAGTCTAATGCAATTTCTTTTTTATATTATTATAATATTATTATTATTATTATTATTATTATTATTATTATTATTATTATTATTATTATTATTATTATTATTATTATTATTATTATTATTATTATTATTATTATTATTATTATTATTATTATTATTATTATTATTATTATTATTATTATTATTATTATTATTATTATTATTATTATTTTGTTTTCATTCTTTCTAAAAGCAAAGAGGCCTACACTCTTAAAAAATGTATTTTTACGGGACTTTCAATGTATTATTTTACAGATTACTTTTGTTTTTCTACTTTAAGTGTAAATGCCATAAAAATACAGTAAATGCCATAAAAATACAGTAAATAACCTTTAATACAAATATTAACCATTAAATAAAGGTTGTAATCTGTAAATTGATTTAATAAGAAATTATCTTTTTTTTACAGGATTATTCCATTGCTTAATTGTCTTGAATGTTAAATTACATGTAAAACACCTAGAATATACATCATTTTACTGAATGTGAAAATAAGGCAACTTTCTGTTTTTTTGCTGTTAAACTTTAAATGTAATGTTAAATAATGTTAAAAAAGAAAATAATATAATTAAAAAACAGTAAAAACCTTCAGTTATTCTACAGGTAATTCTTTTTAAATACATGTATTTGCTTAATTGTGTTGAATGTTAAATGACATTGAATTGTATGTAAAAACACATAAGATACTCATCATTTTACTGTATGTGAAAATAAGGCAACTTTCAGTATTTAAAAAAAGTTATGATCAAACCCCTTCAATTAAGTGACAGAACTCAAAGTTCAGCAGTGAAACACTGTTATTTCACAGGTTTTTCCTACATTTAAGATGAAACACCTTCAATTAAGTGACATAACTTAAAGTTCAGCAGTGAAACACTGTTATTTGACAGTTTTTTCCTAAATTATTACAATCAAACTCCTTCAATAAAGTGACAGAACTTAAAGTTCAGCAGTGAAACACTGTTATTTCACAGGTTTTTTCCTACATTTACAATGAAACACCTTCAATTAAGTGACAGAACTTAAAGTTCAGCAGTGAAACACTGTTATTTTACAGGTTTTCCCATAATTATTACAATCAAACTCCTTCAATTAAGTGACAGCACTTAAAGTTCAGCAGTGAAACACTGTTATTTTACAGGTTTTCCCATTATTATTACAATCAAACCCTTTCAATTAAGTGACAGAACTCAAAGTTCAGCAGTGAAACACTGTTATTTCACAGGTTTTTCCTACATTTAAGATGAAACACCTTCAATTAAGTGACAGCACTTAAAGTTCAGCAGTGAAACACTGTTATTTTACAGGTTTTCCCATTATTATTACAATCAAACCCCTTCAATTAAGTGACAGAACACAAAGTTCAGCAGTGAAACAATGTTATTTCACAGGTTTTTCCTACATTTAAGATGAAACACCTTCAATTAAGTGACAGAACTTAAAGTTCAGCAGTGAAACACTGTTATTTGACAGTTTTTTCCTAAATTATTACAATCAAACTCCTTCAATAAAGTGACAGAACTTAAAGTTCAGCAGTGAAACACTGTTATTTCACAGGTTTTTCCTACATTTACGATGAAACACCTTCAATTAAGTGACAGAACTTAAAGTTCAGCAATGAAACACTGTTATTTTACAGGTTTTCCCATAATTATTACAATCAAACTCCTTCAATTAAGTGACAGCACTTACAGTTCAGCAGTGAAACACTGTTATTTTACAGGTTTTCCCATTATTATTACAATCAAACCCTTTCAATTAAGTGACAGAACTCAAAGTTCAGCAGTGAAACACTGTTATTTCACAGGTTTTTCCTACATTTAAGATGAAACACCTTCAATTAAGTGACAGTACTTAAAGTTCAGCAGTGAAACACTGTTATTTGACAGTTTTTTCCTAAATTATTAGCTAGCCTAGCTTAGCACAAGGGCTGGAAGCAGTAGGGACCAGCTAGCCTAGCTTAGCACAAGGACTGGAAGCAGTAGGGAGCAGCTAGCCTAGCTTAGCACAAGGACTGGAAGCAGTAGGGACCAGCTAGCCAGCCTAGCTTAGCACAAGGACTGGAAGCAGTAGGGAGCAGCTAGCCTAGCTTAGCACAAGGGCTGGAAGCAGTAGGGAGCAGCTAGCCTAGCTTAGCACAAGGGCTGGAAGCAGTAGGGACCAGCTAGCCTAGCTTAGCACAAGGACTGGAAGCAGTAGGGAGCAACTAGCCTAGCTTAGCACAAGGAATGGAAGCAGTAGGGACCAGCTAGCCTACCTAGCTTAGCACAAGGACTGGAAGCAGTAGGGAGCAGCTAGCCTATAGCTTAGCACAAGGGCTGGAAGCAGTAGGTACCAGCTAGCCTACCTAGCTTAGCACAAGGACTGGAAGCAGTAGGGAGCAACTAGCCTAGCTTAGCACAAGGACTGGAAGCAGTAGGGAGCAGCTAGCCTAGCTTAGCACAAGGGCTGGAAGCAGTAGGGAGCAGCTAGCCTAGCTTAGCACAAGGGCTGGAAGCAGTAGGGACCAGCTATCCTAGCTTAGCACAAGGACTGAAAGCAGTAGGGAGCAGCTAGCCTAGCTTAGCACAAGGGCTGGAAGCAGTAGGGAACAGCTAGCCTAGCTTAGCACAAGGGCTGGAAGCAGTAGGGACCAGCTAGCCTACCTAGCTTAGCACAAGGACTGGACGCAGTAGGGACCAGCTAGCATACCTAGCTTAGCACAAGGACTGGAAGCAGTAGGGAGCAGCTAGCCTATAGCTTAGTACAAGGGCTGGAAGCAGTAGGGACCAGCTAGCCTAGCTTAGCACAAGGACTGGAAGCAGTAGGGAGCAACTAGCCTAGCTTAGCACAAGGACTGGAAGCAGTAGGGAGCAACTAGCCTAGCTTAGCACAAGGACTGGAAGCAGTAGGGAGCAACTAGCCTAGCTTAGCACAAGGACTGGAAGCAGTAGGGAGCAGCTAGCCTAGCTTAGCACAAGGGCTGGAAGCAGTAGGGAGCAGCTAGCCTAGATTAGCACAAGGGCTGGAAGCAGTAGGGACCAGCTAGCCTACCTAGCTTAGCACAAGGACTGGAAGCAGTAGGGAGCAGCTAGCCTATAGCTTAGCACAAGGGCTGGAAGCAGTAGGGACCAGCTAGCCTACCTAGCTTAGCACAAGGACTGGAAGCAGTAGGGAGCAACTAGCCTAGCTTAGCACAAGGACTGGAAGCAGTAGGAAGCAGCTAGCCTAGCTTAGCACAAGGACGGGAAGCAGTAGGGAGCAGGGGATCATCCCTATGTTCCCCGTGTCCTATGTTCCCCGCTTGATTGATTAATAGATTGAAATTTTAATACATTTTTATTATTTTATTAATTAATGTCCGCCTTGTTTCGAACTGGTTAAGCTTAGGCCCTCTTTCGAACTGGTTACGGTTAGAGTTTGGAATCAGGGCTGGTGGTCTAAAATGTTCAATCAATCAATCAAAGCGGGGAACATAGAACCCGGGGAACATAGGACCCGGGGAACATAGACATGCTCCCGGGAGCAGCTAGTCTAGCTTAGCACAAGGGCTGGAAGCAGTAGGGACCAGCTAGCCTAGCTTAGCACAAGCTGCAGTTTGCATACCAGCTAGCCTATAGCTTAGCACAAGCTGCAGTTTGCATATCAGCAGAACATCGGTGTGGAGGATGCCATAATCTACATGGTCCACAAGGCCTATCTACATCTGGAGAAGCCGGGCAGCTCAGTGAGGGTAACATTCTTTGACTTTTCTAGAGCCTTCAACACTATTCAGCCTCCACTACTAGCTGAGAAGCTGTCAGTGATGGGGGTGGAGGACGACTTGGTGGCCTGGATCTTCAACTACCTCACTGGCAGACCACAGTCTGTCAAACTGCAGGGGTGCCACTCCGACGTGCTGATCTGCAACGCTGGAGCCCCCCAGGGAACTGTATTGGCACCCTTTTTATTCACCCTGTACTAGCTTAGCACAAGGACTGGAAGCAGTAGGGAGCAACTATGAGATCTGGGAAGATGCTTATCAGAGGGGGAAATGGCTGATTTGATGTGCCGTTCTGCCGAGGCCTTGGAACTCACATACAGAACACACACACACACGCACGCACGCACACACACACACACACACACACACACACACACACACACACACACACACACACACACACACACACACACACACACACACACACACACACACACACACACACACACACACACACACACACACACACACACACACACACACACACACACACACACCCTCGCACCGTCTGTCCCCAACCCCCGTGACATAAACTCCCACTCCTCCATTACAACAATAACTGTGAACCGGACTTGCATTGCTGCACTATACACTATTCCATCCATTGCAAGTCAACCCCCCCCCCCCCCCCCCCCCCCCCTCCATCCATTAACTCAACTGGACTGTCACTGTAATATTTATGTACAGTTGTACAGTGTCCCCCACCCACCCCTCCTACCCAACCCCCCCCACCCCACCCACCCAACCACCTCCAATGTACAGTCCCCCCCCCACTCCACCTACCCAACCTCCTTCAATGTACAGTTTCTATGTATGAGCTGCGAGATACCCTGAATTTCCTCAAGGGGATTAATAAAGTATCTATCTATCTATCTATCTATCTATCTATCTATCTATCTATCTATCTATCTATCTATCTATCTATCTATCTATCTATCTATCTATCTATCTATCTATCTATCTATCTATCTATCTATCTATCTATCTATCTATCTATCTATCTATCTATCTATCTATCTATCTATCTATCTATCTATCTATCTATCTATCTATCTATCTATCTATCTATCTATCTATCTATCTATCTATCTATCTATCTATCTATCTATCTATCTATCTATCTATCTATCTATCTATCTATCTATCTATCTATCTATCTATCTATCTATCTATCTATCTAGTGAAGTAACAAGGGTCTATGGTTCTGATATAAAGAACCAGCTTAAAGGGGAACTCCAACATTTTGGGAAATTAGCTTATTTAACATCTTCCCTGGAGTTAGACAAGAAGATACATACCTTTTTTGTCTCTGTGCGTGCATTTTAGCTTTGGGAATAGATGCTCCGTTAGCATAGCTTAGCTTCATCACTGGAAGTGAGGCAGGACAGTAGCCTTACAGTGCCTTACAGTGTATTGCAAGGTCTGACATTGACCAAACTTGATATGCATGACCTTGGTGGGCTCTAGGTCAACTCCTGAAAAGGGGGTCAAAGTCAGACTTTGCAATCAAAAGTTAGGGGGCTAATAACCCTTGCCATAATTTCAGTGCGCCCCCTAACTTTTGATTGCAAGGTCTGACATTGACCCCCTTTTCAGGAGTTGACCTAGAGCCCACCAAGGTCATGCATATCAGATTTGGTCAATGTCAGACCTTGCAATACACTGTAAGGCACTGTAAGGCTACTGTCCTGCCTCACTTCCAGTGATGAAGCTAAGCTATGCTAACGGAGCGTCTATTCCCAAAGCTAAAATGCACGCACAGAGACAAAAAAGGTATGTATCTTCTTGTCTAACTCCAGGGAAGATGCTAAATAAGCTAATTTCCCAAAATGTTGGAGTTCCCCTTTAAGCTACTCTGCGTTGTGTGTTGTCCGTTACTAATTCCCTGTTACTCAAAAAGGCCAGGAAATGGCCTTGTAACGACGGCGGAGAGCAGGAGACTGAAATGAAGAGATGAGAGTTTGCTTGTTCTCAGATGCAGCTTTATTTCAAAAGTGAAATAACAAAAGTGTGAGGTTTGGTTCGTTCCCCGCCACACGCTCTCCTGAGGTACGGTGCTGATTGGTGCATTCCCCACCACACGCTTTTTGAGCGATTGCCACTTTCATCACGCAGCTGTCATAGTTTGTGATTAGCGCCCCAGAGGGATTTATATACCTGGACCTTCCTTCATCGTTGTCGGGTCGTTCTGGAATACAACTGCATTTGCCTGCTTTTTCCCCGTTGCTGTTCCTGGTCTACTTTCTCTCCAGGACCTTTCTGTGGAGAACCGCTGTTGAGAACCTTGTTCCCCGTTTGGAGCTGCGCCTCGTTTTCCCGCTTTACGCGTTGCGCTTGGGTGAGTGGAACCAAACCCCTCTGGATTATTCTGATTGTGTGTTTTAGAAGAGACACTGAAGATTTCGTTACCCCTCTGGATTATTCTGATTGTGTGTTTTAGAAGAGACACTGAAGATTTCGTTACCCCTCTGGATTATTCTAATTGTGTGTTGTGGGGAACACTGAAGACTCTCACTGTCAATTGGTTCTGGACACAGCTAAGGGAGGAGGGAACCACACTGCCTCTGTGTTTCGTTGGACTGTTTCTGATACCTCTCTCTCTCTCCATTTTCCACCTTGAGTAAAAGCTGGGAGTATCTGCAGAGCCGCTACAACGTCACATGCCATTTCCCCACCGCTATCACCAGGAGGATTCTGCAGAGCCGCAGATGACTCTGCCGAAGGCAGTCTCCCTGTTTGTTTGATAATTGTACTTTACCCTTTTTTTGACTCTGTAAATAAATACGCCCTAGTATTTGGCTAACTCTGAACTACCTGTCTGTGCCGTTGCGTTTGAGGTCGGTTACAAACCATAACATTACGACCCGACCATGACGACCTCAGCCGACACAGACAGGGTCAGAACAGCGTTGGCGGTCCAGATTGAATTAACCAACGACCACAGCCTACAGCTAGGTGCGGCTGCGGCTGCTGTACAGGAGCTCCGAGACCAGGTCCTGCCTATTCAGGAGTCCCTTGGCTCTCTGGCTAGCCTGCAGACAGCCCAGGGTAATCAGCAGACTAATATTCTCCACCAATTACAAGCGCTGAGTGAAGCCGTTAACACCTTGCTTGTAACCCCACCTACTACAGGAGCCTCGGCCGGAGCATCACCCGCAGCCGTGGCAGGCCCCGCGCCTCCCGATCCCGCACCTCGGGAGCCCCGTCTCTCCGAACCACGGTTGTTCAATGGTAACTTCGAGGATTGTGCCACATTCATCATGCAATGTGAGTTGGTTTTTCGTCATCAACACAGCCGATTCACTTCAAGGGGAGCAGAGTGGCTTACATGACTAACCTGCTCTCAGGCCGGGCAGCACAGTGGGTTACTGCCTCCTGGGCAATGGGGGCTGATTTCTGTTTTTCCTACCCAGACTTCGTGGCTGAGCTCCGCAGGGTTTTCCACCACCCAGCCCGTGGCCAGGACCCTGGAGCTCGGTTGGGCACCTTCCGGCAGGGCAGTGGCGGGGTCACTGACTACGTGCTGGAGTTCAGACTGGTGGCAACGGAGAGCGGTTGGAACGATCAAGCGCTTCGTCTCACCATCATGAGGGGGCTCAACGACGCTGTCAGGGACCAGCTCGCGACCCGTGCGGAACCTGAGTCCCTCGATGACCTATTCAGCCTCGCCATTCGCATCGACGGACGCCTCCAGGAGAGAAGACGTGAGAGAACCCGACCGGGACCTCCAGAGGTTCCCCAGACCCCCCGTACTCGTGACGGTACTGCGGTCCGCCCTGCTCCCAACACAACTGGTGGTTCCTTCCCCTCCCGTTCGGTGCCCGGGGAGGAACCCATGCAGCTGGGACGTTCACATCTTAGCCTAGCTGAACAGGAGGCAAGGTTCAGGTCCGGCCTTTGCCTCTACTGCGGTCGGGATGGACACCGTATCTCCAACTGCCCCACCCGGCCAAAAGAGACCAGGCTCGCCGGGACCCCGGGAGATCCTGGTGAGCAGTTTTTCTCATTCCCAGAGCCGTGCACCACCTAGCCGTCTGATGAGCGTCACCCTGGCCTCATTGACCTCGGGTGCTGACGAGAGTTTCCTAGACTTCGAGTTTGCTACCCGGGCCAACATTCCACTAGAGGACCTTGTGAGGCCATTGGAGGTGTTCGCATTGGACCAACACCGCCTGGCTGACATCACTCAACGCACCTGTCCTGTCCTGCTCACCATTGCTGGTAACCACGTTGAGAGACTCCAGTTTTTTATCACCAGATCCCCTCTTGTCCCAGTAGTCCTGGGCCGGCCCTGGCTCGCGCTGCATGAGCCCCACATCGCCTGGTCCTCCGGTACCATCAGGGGGTGGAGCTCCTCCTGTCATGTCTTCAGGCGGCGTCCTGTCCCTCGCCCCGGAGATCCGTTTGTGAGCCGCCTCCGGACCTCTCGACCATACCCCCCGAGTACCACGACCTCGAGGAGGTTTTCAGTAAGTCCAGGGCTCAGGCCCTTCCGCCTCACCGGCCTTACGACTGTGCCATCGACCTCCGCTCAGGGGCTCCCCTTCCCGGCAGCCGCCTCTACAGTCTGACCGTCCCTGAGAAGGCAGCGATGGATCAATATATCTTTGAGTCCTTGGAAGCAGGACTCATTCGGCCTTCCTCCTCCCCTGTGGCGGCCGGTTTCTTCTTTGTTGGGAAGAACGACGGAGACCTTCGACCCTGCATCGACTATCGCCAGCTCAACAAGATCACCATTAGGAACAAGTACCCTCTTCCTCTCATGAACTCCACCTTCGAGCCTCTCACCCAGGCTACCGTCTTTACCAAGCTGGACCTCCGGAGTGCCTACCATCTGGTCCGTATCCGAGAGGGCGATGAGTGGAAGACCGCCTTCAAGACTCCCAGGGGCCACTACGAGTACCTGGTAATGCCGTTCGGCCTCACCAACGCTCCGGCGGTATTCCAGGCGCTCATGAACGACGTCCTTCGTGACATGCTGGAGGAGTTTGTGGTAGTATACCTAGACGACATCCTCATTTTCTCCAAGACCCTCGAGGAACACATCCAGCATGTCCGCCGTGTGCTGGAGCGCCTCCTCCACAATCGGCTCTTCGTCAAGGCAGAGAAGTGCCGATTCCACTCCGACTCCGTCGATTACCTGGGCTTCATCATGGAGAGAGGCTTGACCCGAGCTGACCCTCGCAAGATCCGGGCCGTGGAGGAGTGGCCGGAAGCCACCTCTCGGAAGGAGTTACAGAGCTTCCTCGGGTTCGCCAACTTCTACCGAAGATTCATCCGGAACTACAGTCAGGTGGCGGAACCACTTACCAGGCTGACCTCTCCCGCCCTGCCGTTCGACTGGTCCTCAGCGGCGTGTGCTGCGTTCCGCTCCCTCAAGAAGAGGTTCACTTCCGCCCCGGTCTTGCTCCATCCAGACCCCAAGAGACAGTTCATCGTAGAGGTGGATGCCTCGGATACTGGACTAGGAGCTATCTTATCCCAGCGGTCGGCAACGGACCAGAAGGTACATCCGTGCGCCTTCTACTCGCGTCGTTTCCTCCCTGCCGAGAAGAACTACGACATCGGCAATCGGGAGCTGCTGGCGGTTGTGGCTGCCTTGGAGGAGTGGCGTCATTGGCTAGAGGGGGCAGAGGAGCCATTTACCATTTGGATGGACCACAAGAACCTGACGTACATCCGTGCTTCCAAGCGCCTCAATGGCCGGCAGGCAAGATGGGCCAGCTTCCTCAGTCGGTTCGACTTCTCGCTGACGTTTCGCCCTGGTTCCCGCAACACGAAGGCCGACTCCCTGTCCCGGTTACACTCCAAGGGGGCTCCAACCACTGAGGACCCGACTCCCATCCTCCCAGAGGCCAGGGTGGTAGGAGTAGTCACCTTGGGCATCGAGGGCGTGGTAAGGCGTGCCCTATGCTTCCATCGCGCTCCAGGCAATGTACCGGTTCATCGTCTCTTTCGCCTCCATGGGTTTCCCCAGGACGTCGTCTCTGACCCGGGGCCCCAGTTCACTTCCCAGGTATGGCGGGCTTTTTGCAAGGGATTGGGGGCAACGGTCAGTCTTTCCTCTGGTTATCATCCCCAGACTAACGGACAAACGGAGAGGATGAACCAGAGTGTGGAGACTGCTCTTCGGTGTGTGGCTGCCGAGAAACCCGCTTCTTGGAGCCGTTTCCTTCCCTGGGTCGAGTACTCCATCAACTCCATGGTCAGTTACGCCACCGGCCTCTCACCTTTTGAGGTATCCCTGGGCTACAAACCCCCTCTTTTCCCTGCACAGGAGTCGGAGGTGGCAGTTCCCTCCGTACAGGACCACCTCGACCGGTGCCGTCGGGTCTGGGAGATCACCAGGACTGCGCTGCTCCGGTCATCGGAGTGCGCCAGTCGTGGGGCTGACCGGCGCCGGGTCCCTGCGCCGACGTACCACCCTGGGCAGAGGGTGTGGCTTTCCGCAAAGGACCTTCCGCTTCGGTCCTCGGCCAAGAAGCTTAACCCCCGGTTCGTCTGTCCTTTTGAGGTTCTGAAGGTACTCAGTCCGGCGGCGGTGAGTCTTAAGCTTCCTGCGTCCATGCACATTCACCCCGTTTTCCATGTGTCCCGGGTTAAGCCTGTCTCTCTCAGTCCCCTGATGCCTCCTGCTCCGGAACCACCTCCTCCCGTGATGGTGGACGGTCACCCCCAGTGGCAGTTCCGCCGGTTGATGGGCGTTCGACGGCGGGGTCGGGGGTTCCAGTACCTGGTGGACTGGGAGGGGTACGGCCCGGAGGAACGGAGCTGGGTCTCCCGCCAGCTCATCGTGGATCCCGGCCTGATCACCGACTTCCATCGTGCCCATCCGGGCAAGCCGGGTCGGGCTGGTCGCCGGGTGGCTCCCGTGGAGGGGGGGGTACTGTGAGGTTTGGTTCGTTCCCCGTCACACGCTCTCCTGAGTTACGGTGCTGATTGGTGCATTCCCCGCCACATGCTTTTTGAGCGATTGCCACTTTCATCACGCAGCTGTCATAGTTTGTGATTAGCGCCCCAGAGGGATTTATATACCTGGACCTTCCTTCTATCGTTGTCGGGTCGTTCTGGAATACAACTGCATTTGCCTGCTTTTTCCCCGTTGCTGTTCCTGGTCTACTTACTCTCCAGGACCTTTCTGTGGAGAACCGCTGTTGAGAACCTTGTTCCCCGTTTGGAGCTGCGCCTCGTTTTCCCGCTTTACGCGTTGCGCTTGGGTGAGTGGAACCAAACCCCTCTGGATTATTCTGATTGTGTGTTTTAGAAGAGACACTGAAGATTTCGTTACCCCTCTGGATTATTCTAATTGTGTGTTGTGGGGAACACTGAAGACTGTCACTGTCAATTGGTTCTGGACACAGCTAAGGGAGGAGGGAACCACACTGCCTCTGTGTTTCATTGGACTGTTTCTGATACCTCTCTCTCTCTCCATTTTCCACCTTGAGTAAAAGCTGGGAGTATCTGCAGAGCCGCTACAATGTCACATGCCATTTCCCCACCGCTATCACCAGGAGGATTCTGCAGAGCCGCAGATGACTCTGCCGAAGGCAGTCTCCCTGTTTGTTTGATAATTGTACTTTACCCTTTTTTTGACTCTGTAAATAAATACGCCCTAGTATTTGGCTAACTCTGAACTACCTGTCTGTGCCGTTGCGTTTGAGGTTGGTTACAAACCATAACAAAAAGGCTTGAATTCAAAAACGTGCAATGAAACAATAGATTCCCGAGACTATGCCCTCAGACCTTTGTTTCAGACTAATTCACTACAATTAAAGTATCTCTTCTCGTCTCCTCGCTGTTTGTTGGTTTTCCTCTCAGCTCGTCGTCATCAGCTTCCGTGTGGGGATGAGGGGAAAAAGCATGTGTCTGTAGTTTCGTTCCTGTCCGTTCTGCTTCTGCTCTCGCAAACTGCTATTTTTAACGCTTTTACTCCTCCCCTTCTGCTCATGCTAGTCTTACGTCAGATGGGAGGCCCTCTTAAGAAGAGAGAGAGATGCCGATTGGTTGAACCCCTAAAGCGGCCATTTTGAGCAGGCCTGTCGTCTAAAACCGGATACCACCTTATGAGGGCATATCTTTGCTTAGATGTACATAGACTGTTTCTTGATTAGAGAATTCTTTAGTTTAACGTTTAAATGTATCTGGCATTTAGATTTATCAAGTTATCAATCAAAAGTAATGCTTATTATAAACAGCTAGTTGTCAGTATTTATGGTTATTCTAAAGATTGGTTAAGAAAGCGTTTTATGGCAACTTTGGTGCTCACTTTGGGTATGAACAATGCATGTTTCATATCATTACGTCCAGCCTCATTAGCACAACATAACTGTAATATTTGTAGTTTAATTTGGAGTTTCTTTAATGACTATAAACTTACTTTAATTACTGAAGTAGTGAAGCTTAACTCCGCCCTAGACATCTCGTCTCTACTTGGGGCCTTACAGGATGCCTGCAAGATCTAACAGGCATTGTGACCAAACGGTCTATTGCCCCACCTGCTTTGTGACACTTGTATGTAAATTCGTTCAGTGAGATGTTATCAATGGACTCTTGGTGAAACCAACTGTCTTCAGCTGTTACCCTATTTTAAATAGTGTCTCCATCGGCTTGTGTAAATATCACCGGCCTTTGAACTGGTGAGGTGGCCTACTTCCCCCCAGGGGGAACAGAGGTTTAAATGCTAATCCATTTCTCCCCCAGGGCCACTCTTAACAGTCAAACCCCCTAGTATTGTTATGTTGTTCCGACTACTATGAGACTAGCCCACGTGTGTTTGTACTGATCATACCCCTTCAATCTCCCAGTAGCTGTTGACCTGTGTGACTCAAGATTCAACCAACATACCCATATTTCCATAATGGTTGGACAGTTTGGACAGAGAAATCCACCACACTAGCAACACCAGCTAGCCACACCAGCTGCTAGCCACTCCAGCTAGCCTCTGTAATATCACATCAGATGTTGTAATCTCACAGTAGCATTATGAATATTTCACATAATTAAATTATTATTTCACAATAAAATAGTCCCCCCCCCACCCCACCTATACCC
Source organism: Notolepis coatsorum (assembly GCF_963971535.1). NCBI lineage: Eukaryota > Metazoa > Chordata > Actinopteri > Aulopiformes > Paralepididae > Notolepis > Notolepis coatsorum. The sequence continues at coordinate 61,033,315 of NC_140173.1, read as the reverse complement.
AACCCCCACCCACCTCCCCCAATGTACAGTTTATTCGTCAAATGTACTCTATTTTTTTTCTTTTTTTTGTAAATACAGTACTGTATTTGTAAATCTGGTATGTCCTAAATGTATAGATTTAGCAGTACTGTCTATCTGTATGTCGTGTATGTCATATATGTTATGATGAATTGAAAATGGTGGACCCTGATGTAAACAAGACGAAAGTCTTTCTCTGGTCTGCATCCCCTTAACAATTGTATGTATTGAGCTGTACTGTACTGTACCCATTCTGCAATCTGTTAATAAAGTTTTCAATCAATCAATCAAAGGTGAGTTCAGACTTGTTCACCCAGAATGCATTGCACCTGTGCTCCGCCTCTGCCTCCCAGACTGCACTGCACCTGTGTGGCTTCTTCCTGCGTTCCACCTCGTGTGTCTGTTGCATCGAACAAGTAGGTAGTACTGCCAATAATGTTGATATTATGTTGTATGAGTATTATGTTATGAGTAAGGTTTCAAAATGTTGTCAGAAGGCTTATGCTTATATGCTTTGAATTAGCCTCCATGCTCCTCTGAATATTCTGTATTGCATCGAGTCCTGTCTGCGTGTTGTTAGCATTCCGTATTGCTTCTAGCCTGATGCTAACTTGCATATTCATTGTGTTAGCTTCCATGTTAGCTTGTAGCTTCGTCTCCAGCCTCGCTGTTGTCTAACGTTTTTATTTCTTATGAATTAGCCTCCATGTTCCTCTGAATATTCTGAATTGCATCGATTCCAGCCTGCGTGTTGATTTGCATGTTAGCATCGTTAGCATTCTGTATTGTTCCTACTAGCCTGATCCGAATGCTAACTTGCATAATTATTCATCGTGTTAGCTTCCATGTTAGTTTGTAGCTCCGTCTCCAGCCAGACTGGGGTTGGGTTAGGACATTTACAGGGGCCAGTTTCGAATTGCAGTCTCCCTTAGGTGTTCTTTGAGAGTGTTTTTGAAAGTGGGTAGTGATTCACATTCCTTTACAGCTTTGGGTAGGGCGTTCCACATTGATGTGGCATAATTGCGAAACGTGTTTAGTCCCTTGTTTGAGCCGAATCTGGGTTTAACATGATTTGTGGAGGGTGCAGGCATGCAGGGCCTGTCTCTCCCTCCTGTCTCTCTCCTTCCCTCCCTTATGTGTTCGTGCTTAAAACAGTGAATGATGTTGTCAGAGCATTTTCAGAGCACTGTTAAATGGTCATTTTAAAACTAATATAAGAAATGAATGTATATAGTGGTATATTTATGAGGGAAAGCAGCAGCAGGTCCTACCAGAGTGGGAGGCCGTGGTTCAGGGTCTGTCCCCGGAGCAGCAGCGGAGTTACCGCCGGGAGCAGCAGCTGAGGAACCGCCTGGCCCAGCAGCAGCAGCTGAGGTACCGCCGGGAGCAGCAGCTGAGGAACCGCCTGGCCCAGCAGCAGCAGCTGAGGTACCGCCGGGAGCAGCAGCTGAGGAACCGCCTGGCCCAGCAGCAGCAGCTGAGGTACCGCCGGGAGCAGCAGCTGAGGAACCACCTGGCCCAGCAGCAGCAGCTGAGGTACCGCCGGGAGCAGCAGCTGAGGAACCGCCTGGCCCAGCAGCAGCAGCTGAGGAACCGCCTGGCCCGGCAGCAGCAGCTGAGGTACCGCCGGGAGCAGCAGCTGAGGAACCGCCTGGCCCAGCAGCAGCAGCTGAGGTACAGCTGGGAGCAGCAGCTGTGGAACCGCCTGGCCCGGCAGCAGCAGCTGAGGTACCGCCAGGAGCAGCAGCTGAGGAACCGCCTGGCCCAGCAGCTAAAGAACCGCCTGAACCAGCTGCTGACCCTAGTGTTCTCGCTGCACCGCGAAAGCAGATCACGAATGCTGCTGGATTCTGTTGCTACCCGAGGTAGGTTGACAAGTTAATATAATGTATTATATATGATGCCAAGTCTACATACTTTTGGTTGTTTATAGCACAATAACATCTGATTTAATGTGATGGAAGAATTGAAATAATCATTTTGAGTAAATATTTAATTTACCACAGCCGCATAAGATGCTGGAAAATCTTGAAAATGCACCTTGAAAATGCTTGAAAAGTGCTTGCATTTTGCCTTGGAAAAGGTGTACAAACCCTGATTATCCCGAATACAGTTATTGAAATAATTGATATAGAACTCTGAACCTTGAATCCCATTATAATCTTCCAGGAAGTGTAGTTCAGAAAAATTCCCACGGTTCAAAATTTTCAAAATGGTCGCCCTCTCAGAATATACTTCAGCAAATCGAAAAGTTAAATCTATCTAATGGCACTTTTAACCTATTGCTAAACTAACGTATTGATGATAATATACATTCTACATGCTTTTGTGACATGTTGGTGATGTTAATACTTGAATACGTTTGATATTAAAAACGCAAATTTTATGCAACACTCGGGTGGAACAGGTTAAACTGCTGGTTGTGTGTCCCATTCACAGCTCAGTAAGTGCTGCATCCATCTCGACTCCTGTGTCCATTATTTACACAGGACAGAAACACAGTGGTCACATTTGCTTCACTGATTCAAAAAAAAAATTCTTTTCTTTAATAGGTTGCACAGGGAGAGATCTTATGTCCCATAGGTGATGAACAGAAGTAAGCTCAACACTGCAGTGATGAGTGAAATTATTGGTTCTGTGTTTCAGGTTCATGGTAGAGGGGTCTAAAGTCAAATTGTGAACTTATCATTTAACAGCATCATAATTTTTTTTGCTGTTTAGTGTTAGTCTCCTTGTATTTAAAGAAGGCTAGACGCCGCAGAGAGGGAAGACGACACACTGGAGTGGCAGGGGAGTCCAGACTGACGAGAGGTCCTGTCAACCAATACGGGTATGTGTAGGGGTGGCAAAACAGCGCCAGTGTCCTCTCCATTCACACTCCATTGGGAGCAATTAGGGGTTACAGGGGCACTGCCATGCTAGACTAACTTAGGTTATTTGGATTGAATGTTTAAATTATGTATAGATTTTGTAAAATATAATTTCCCCCAATAGTATTGAGTTAACCTATGATTCCTTCCTATCCCTAGGTGTGTGAGGTGGGGCCCAGCAGACATACCGGACGGGGAGATAGAGGAAGCCTTGGGGGCTTTGAAAAGGGATCTGCGGAACATCTACTCAGGCATGCAATCTACTTTACTTTTGGTGGGGCTTTTCTCCCACTTTGGCCTCCTGACAGACACTGATGCCCTTCAAAAGATCCAAGATGCCCTGGGTCAGAGAGGACGGACCATCCTGCAGTTCTGCCAGAAACTGGACAACCCGGAGATCAGGGAAGTTCTGGCCAGATATGATCCAGAGGCTTCAGAGAAGACTCCTTATGGTGTACTTCAAGGAGCCTATAGAGAAACTGCTGCTCGGAGTTGATGTACGTTTTATTTATTTAAATATTTGAAATGCTAAACGAGTGATTACAAACCCTACAAACACTGTGATATACCCTCTAAACACTGTGATAGACCCTCTAAACACTGTGAGATGCCAGTGTTTTTTCTCCTTTTCTGTGTTTTATTTCAAAGTAGGTCTACACATGGTAGTCTTTTTTCAAAGTGGACTACTTTTTATTTTATAAATGTTCCACAAATAAGGGAAGGACTCAAATATACCCGAATAGTTCAGGGTTTTATTTCAAAGTCAGTCTATAGACACCAGTGTTTTGTCTCCTCCTCTGTGTTTTATTTAAAAATAGGTCTACACAGCCAGTATTTTGTCTCCTCTTCATAAGAGTTTGAGGTTTTCCTTTGTTATAACAGGTAAAAACAGCAATAAAAAGTCAAAATTATGCAACAAACTGTGTGCTATAGCCTATAAGTATAAAGTATAATAAATCGCAAATGACTTTGGGCAATTGTCAGACGTTTTATGCTAAATGTGGGGTATGCTTGGGGATATATAAAACGTTATACACTGTGTTATCTTCATTTTAAGGGTAAATAGGTTGTGCGGCTCCCTGAGCATTTTATTTTGTGGGAGGGGGGAAAAGTGGCTCTTTTGATAGTAAAGGTTGCTGACCCCTGCACTAAACACTCAATGCAGGAACAAGAAGCTCTTCTAATGTGTTCAATGTTCTCTTCTCCTTTTCAGGCAGTCCAAATAACACAGTAAACAGCTTTTGCAGCCTCCTACTATGATGGTAAGTAATCAAGAATGTGTATTTTTCCAAGAATGTGTCTTTTTCCAAACATGAGTGATCTTATAGGAAAAAGCATGACAATGAAGTCGTCATTGAAGTGAAAATGGAAAAAACATTATCCTACAGGCGAATGCAGATTGTGGAGGAGAGGCCCCTGGTCTGAGTTCAACTGGCCTGCCCTGTTCCAGGAGAGTGTAGTAATTAAAAGTGTACAGTATGCGTTGACATTTTTAGCTGTGACCACTCCAGCAAAGGTCTCTTTGGAGGCTTAAAGGAACGCGGCAACTTTTTGGGAAATTAGCTTATTTGCCATCTACCTAGAGTTGGACAAGCAGATACCCTTTTCTTCTCTGTACATGCATTAGGCTTAGGGAACAACGGCGCTGTTAGCCTAGCTTAGCGTCATTCACTGGAAGTAGGTGTGTCAGTGTAGCCTAGTTCCCAACAGTCACGAAATACGCTTTTTTTTTTTTTTAAGTGGGCTTTTGAGGTGATGAAATCACTGCGGTCAGGCAGCAGCGGTTCGGCAAAAAATAGTTCAGAGTATATATCCAGGGTTCGCACAAGGTCCTTGAAGTGCTTAAAATGCTTGATAAAAAAATAAAATAAAAAAGTCAAGGCCTGGAATTCCTTAAACAGCCCATTTTTTATCAAGGTCCTGATTGGCTGAGGACACAGCCACTAAGCCAGGGTGGTGCAGCAGTGAGGAGAGTAGAGTTAGGCAGAAATATCAATTTGGCCAAAAAATTACTTAGGCAATTTTGCTATGAGGCTAACTGATCAATCTGCTTGTCTAACTCCAGGGGATAAGCAAATTTCCCACAAAGTTGGTGTGTTCCTTTTTAAAGGAGAAGTCCACTGAATAACACTTTAGAGAAGATTATTTCTAATTATATACAATGGTCATTTCTTTTTTAATTCCATTTTTGGGCTTCCTTTTATTTCTCACCCATTGCAATTTAGTTGCTATGCCAATTCCCTTCCTGGTCGTTGCACGCGTTGCCCAATTGTCGGCCTGGGGAGGGTACAGTACATGTGGAGTCGCCAGCCGCTTCTTTTCACCTGACAGTGAGGAGTTTCACTGGGGGAACGTAACGCATGCAGAGGTTCACACTATCTCCCCCAGATCCCCTGTAATTTTTGTGACAGATGGTCCAGTGTTAAAGCAACAAGGGCTTAGAGGCCAAGCTTGGTATTGCAACTCACATGGCGCTTTGGGAGCTCAGCCCATGCATGCATTTTACCCTAGGGATCGATAGGAGCCCCGCATTTAGTGATCTAGGAGGCAAGTATTTTGTAATGAGATCGGATAGATAGAGCAATCTCAAAATTAGAAAATGAGGCTCATCGTGCTCGCAAGCCACCGTCTAAAGTCTAATTGTGTTCTCAGAGGGATGCCACTGGTGATCTACACCTCTACCAGAGGCCAGCAGCCAGAGGGGGGGACCCTGCTGACCACAAGGCCATTGAATCATCCTATGCTGAATTGACATGGATGGCATCTCCCTTAAGCTGATGTGAGTATAACTTGCATGTACAAACACACCCACTCTATCTATATCTCTCTTCGAGCACATGTCATCATCATCAAACCTTTATTTAATTCTTGGGAGAACAGTAGGGTTGTAAAAAAAAGTGTAAACATCTTCAAATCATTATTAATATAATTTATATTAATATAGGCTATTCAATTGAATTTCCTGTGAGCTAACCTCAAAAGTGAAAGTGGAAGCAGCATCAGAGGAGTTTAGTCCATGGTTCCGTCCCACTAGTGGTAGAAGCCCTGTTTACCACGAGCAACCTAGTGGTGTCTCACCTGCGGTAGTGAGAGGAGATGAAGGAGCCCCCCTCCCAGCAGCAAAGCAAGAGGGTCTAAAAAATACACCACTATCACCTTCAACATAGTATAATATTTGTATTGTGTTTTTGAAGAGGACAATTGAGTAACGCTTTAGTTTTCAGACACAAGGGTTAAGAGTAGTTTTGGACTTTGTGCGACGCCTGAGTGATTTCCCCAGCCGTTTCTTTACCCATGTATGTCTATGGGAAAAGGTATGTTTGCCCCTAAAAGTGTCATGTGACGATCAATACCGAGATTGGCTACTCGCTCAAAATGTTTGACAGCCCCGGTGGCTTGGTATCCGGTGTTGTGAATCCACGTCTTCCTTCTTTTGGTGATTCAATTTTATCTGACAAGGACGTGCATTAGGTGCATGTTTTTATTGCTAAACAAACATGCAACTAGCACTCTCAAAGCTGACGGTACTCTGTTCACATTTACAAAATGTGTAATAGTGGCAAATGTCGGTACAGACTATTGAATAAAGTTTGAGGAATGGTAACCCATTAAATCCTACTTTTCAAGGACTTTCCAGTGAATCATAGTGTCCTTTTTCTTCATTTTCCCAGATGCACCATGCACCAAGGATCCAGCTGATTACTGCCAATCTGGAGGATTATGCTCTTCACTTGTGCCACCGATTCATTGACCTTTTGTGGTGTGGTATGTTTTGATTTGACTTAGTAATACACTGTATAGTTGGGATTCTGAATTAAACTTAAATTAAAAGTATAATGTTCACACATATTATGGAGCCCCCAGGGGTCGGGAGAATATTGTGGAAAACTGAAATGGTAAAGCTAAAAAACTGTAGACCTGACCACAACCCCCTCGGTTCAACAGCACAATATGTTGCTTTCTCTGCTTTTAAAAGTTGAAATCATCTGATGACATTGAAGGGATAGTTCAGAATTGTGGACATAAAGTTTAATTTACTACTTGGCCATTATGTTATGTTCAATGGACTGCACTTATATATAGCAATAGCGCTGTCATAATCACAGCACGGGCCTACTTCACTCCCCCTCCTTTTCCCCTCACGTCCTCCACACGCTCCTCTTCATCCTCTCTTTCTTCAGTCACCCCTTCCTTCACCCTCATTCACCCAGCTGTATTCCATCCCCCTAATTCACACACGGGCAAGCACACCACTCCACCAGCTGCACCCTATCCTCCCCTGATGAGGGGACTATATCTACACCTCGACGCTGACCAGAAGCTGTCGTGGTATTAATTACCACTGCCCAGGACCGCCGTCCCTGTCTGGACGTCACCTGTTCCCGAGAGGAACACCTATCTCCCGCTGCCACCCAGCAGCTCCAGCGTGCCTGTCTGGACGTCACCTGTTCCCGAGAGGAACACCTATCTCCCGCTGCCACCCAGCAGCTCCAGCGTCCCTGTCTGGAAGTCACCTGTTCCAGAGAGGAACCCCTATTCACCCGCTGCGCCCCCAGCAGCTCCCCCGACAAGCACCAGGACCGCTTGCTCGCTCACTGCCGCCGTGGCAGCCACAGGACAGAACATTAACCCCGTTCTATTTTCCCCCCCAATTCCTGTGTTGCTCAATTCAATTAAACACCCTTGAAACCGCTCCCTTTCTCTTCTCGTGTATTCAGCAATTGGGCTGTGCTCCAGACTCCAGTTCTCACAGAATACCACGACCAAGATGACAGCACCAGCTGTACACGAGACCGAGGAATGGAAAAAGTTTCAGAAGCAGTCTGTGAGTATCATTAACGGCCAGACCGTCCGGGTAGACCAACTCGCCCACTCCCTAGATGCCGTCACGGCACAGCTGGCCGCTCTCGCCCTCGACTCCGTTGAGCGAGAGAAACAGTGTCAACTTATCGAGGCACACTTGTCACAGCAGGGCTCATCAGCCGCTACCCCCGCTGCACCAAGCCCCCCGCATAGGGAACACCCTGTCCCCGCACCGGAACATTATGACGGAAGCGTCTCCAAATGCCGTGCGTTTTTGTTCCAGTGCTCATTAGTGTTCGAACAACAACCCCACACATTTCACAGCGATAGGTCTAAAGTGGCTTACCTGTCGGCGCTGCTCAGAGGCGCGGCGTTGAGATGGGCCACCGCTCTCCACTTCAACAATTCCTTCCTCTGCAATTCGTACTCACAATACGTCGACGACATGCGTAAGGTGTTTGACCACCCTCCAGATGACTCAGAGGGGGCCTCCGGCTTGTTTTCTATCCACCAGGGAAGCCGCAGCGTAAGCGAATACGCTATCGATTTCCACATCCTCACCGCCGGCTCCGACTGGGGACACACACCGTTGCGAGGCGCCTTTCGCCAGGGCTTGAACGACACTATTAAAGACGAGCTTGCGTCCAAAGAAAGACCCACCTCCCTGGGCGAATTAATCCATTTGGCCAGAGAACTGGACCTGCGCCTTCGGGAACGTCGTTGGGAGAAAGCTAGCACCACTCGTCCGCCTGTAACCGGTCCGCCTCGTTGCGCTGCCCGCGCCGAAGAAAATAGGTCCTCCGAGCCCATGGATCTCGACCGCTCACGTCTCCCTCCCAGCGAACGCCGACACAGGCTCGCTACTGGAGCATGCCTGTACTGCGGTCAAACGGGTCACTCAGTTGCCTCCTGCTCGCTTCGCCCAAACGACGGGGCTCGACAGTAGCGCTGGGCGTCTGTTCGAGTTTAGATATCGCTCCCAGCTCTGGCCCAAACATGCTATTCCGCGCCACGCTGTGTCTGAATAACCAAACACTCCCGTTATCTGCTCTGGTTGACACAGGGGCCGACGAGAACCTCATCGACGCGGTCAAGCTAGCCCTGGAGGAATGGAAGCACTGGCTGGAGGGATCGGAGGTCCCCTTCCTGGTTTGGACGGACCACAAGAACCTCGCCTACGTCTCAACGGCCAAGCGCCTGAACTCTCGCCAGGCTCACTGGGCGCTGTTCTTCGCTAGGTTTAACTTCACCCTGACCTACCGGCCTGGTTCCAAGAACACCAAGCCAGACGCCCTCTCCCGGCAGTTCGTCCCTGAGGAAGGGTCCACACACCCCGACACCATCCTCTCTACCTCCTGTCTGGTGGCCACCGCCACCTGGGAGATCCAGTCCGTCGTCAGGGAGGCACAGCGTGCCCAGCCGGACCCAGGTAACGGTCCACCTAACCGGCTTTTTGTCCCTGACCTCGTCCGCTCCCTGGTGCTCGAGTGGGTTCACGCTTCCCGGTTCACGTGCCACCCGGGGATCGACCGGACACTATCTCTGCTGAAGAGGCACTTCTGGTGGGTCACCATGAGAGAGGACACCCGCGCTTTCGTGCTGGCGTGCACCGTGTGTGCTCGTGCGAAGGCCTCCCACCGACCGCCCGCCAGACTCCTTCGTCCACTCCCAGTCCCCGGTCGGCCCTGGTCGCACGTCGCCCTGGACTTCGTCACCGGCCTTCCCCTCTCACACGGTAACACTGCCATCCTCACCATTGTTGACCGTTTCTCAAAGGCTGTGCACTTCGTTGCTCTCCCCAAACTCCCCTCTGCTGCAGAGACTGCTGACCTGATGGTACTCCACGTCTTCCGGCTCCATGGGATCCCAGCTGACATCGTCTCCGACAGGGGCCCTCAGTTCATATCCCAGGCCTGGAGGGCGTTCTGTCGGGCTCTGGGGGCCACGGTCAGCCTCTCCTCCGGGTTCCACCCTCAGACCAACGGCCAGTCGGAGCGGGCCAACCAGGACCTGGGATCCGCACTCCGCTGCGTGACAGCCCGGGACCCCTCCGGCTGGAGCGCCTTCCTGCCGTGGGTGGAATACGCCCACAATTCCCTCTCTTCGGTGGCCACAGGTCAGTCCCCCTTTGAGTCATCTTTGGGCTACCAACCCCCGCTGTTCCCTGCCCAGGAAGAGGAGATCGCCGTACCATCGGTGCAGGACCATCTCCGTCGCTGCAGGACGATCTGGGAGGAGACGAGGGCTGCGTTGCTCCGGACTGCGGACCAGAACCGGCGCTTCGCCGACCGCCACCGGACCCCGGCTCCCGCCTATGTGCCAGGTCAGATGGTATGGCTCTCGTCTCGGGACCTGCCTCTCAAATCAGTCTCACGAAAGCTAACCCCCCGTTTCGTGGGGCCCTACAAGGTCCTGTCCCTCATTAATCCCTCTGTTGTCAAGCTCCAGCTCCCCCCCCCATATGCGCATTCACCCTTCCTTCCATGTCTCCCAGCTCAAACCGGTGGTCTCCAGTCCCCTGTCTCCCCCTGCTCCAGAGCCCCCTCCTCCGCTGGTGATAGACGACCACCCGGCCTACGTGGTCCGGGAGTTGCTGGACGTCACCTGTTCCCGAGAGGAACCCCTATTCACCCGCTGCCCCCCCAGCAGCTCCCCCGACAAGCACCAGGACCGCTTGCTCGCTCACTGCCGCCGTGGCAGCCACAGGACAGAACATTAACCCCGTTCTATTTTCCCCCCCAATTCCTGTGTTGCTAAATTCAATTAAACACCCTTGAAACCGCTCCCTTTCTCTTCTCGTGTATTCAGCAATTGGGCTGTGCTCCAGACTCCAGTTCTCACAAGCGCTTTTATCCAAAGTGCGTATGGCCTCTCATTCACCTATTCACACACATTCACACACCAATGGTGGCAGCTGCCATGCATATTGATCCATAAATAGTGTGTTTAGATTGTACTTCTATAGGTTTTTAACTTTACATACTGTATTTAAACATTACATTTGAACAAACACTGCAAGCTAAAGGTTGAAATCATTTTAATCTGTTTTATACAGCACACTTGCTTCCAAAATAAACACTTGTTAACACTTGAAGCTTTTTGTTTCTAACAATCTGTACAATAAAAGTGTTTGTCTGCTTAACTTTTAGTGGTGCCACTTTATTAAATATGTTTGATAATCATTTAGGAGAAATCTGTAAAATAACAGTGTTTCTCTGCTGAGTTTTTAGTGGCATAACTTTATTGAAGGGGTTTGATTGTAATAAGTTAGGAAAAATCTGTAAAATAACAGTGTTTCAAGTTCTGTCACTTTATTGAAGGAGTTTGATTGTAATAATTTAGGAAAAACCGGCCAAATAACAGTGTTTCACTGTTTCATCGTAATAATTTTGGAAAAACTTGTGGAATAACAGTGTTTCACTGCTGAACGTTAAGTTCTGTCACTTTATTGAAGGAGTTTGATTGTAACAATTTAGGAAAAACCTGTAAAATAACAGTGTTTCACTGCTGAACTAAGTTCTGTCACTTTATTGAAGGAGTTTGATTGTAATAATTTTGGAAAAACCGGCCAAATAACAGTGTTTCACTGCTGAACTTTAAGTTCTGTCACTTTATTGAAGGAGTTTGATCGTAATAATTTAGGAAGAACCTGTGAAATAACAGTGTTTCACTGCTGAACTTTAAGTTATGTCACTTTATTGAAGGAGTTTGATCGTAATAATTTAGGAAAAACCTGTGAAATAACAGTGTTTCACTTTTGAACTTTGAGTTCTGTCACTTAATTGAAGGAGTTTGATTGTAATAATTATGGGAAGACCTGTAAAATAACAGTGTTTCACTGCTGAACTTTAAGTTCTGTCACTTTATTGAAGGAGTTTGATTGTAATAATTTAGGAAAAACCTGTGAAATAACAGTGTTTCACTGCTGAACTTTGAGTTCTGTCACTTAATTGAAGGAGTTTGATTGTAATAATTATGGGAAGACCTGTAAAATAACAGTGTTTCACTGCTGAACTTTAAGTTCTGTCACTTTATTGAAGGAGTTTGATCGTAATAATTTAGAAAAAACCTGTGAAATAACAGTTTCACTGCTGAACTTTAAGTTCTGTCACTTTATTGAAGGAGTTTGATCGTAATAATTTAGGAAAAACCTGTGAAATAACAGTGTTTCACTGCTGAACTTTGAGTTCTGTCACTTAATTGAAGGAGTTTGATTGTAATAATTTAGGAAAAACCTGTGAAACAACAGTGTTTCACTGCTGAACTTTGAGTTCTGTCAATTTATTGAAGGAGTTTGATCGTAATAATTTAGGAAAAACCTGTGAAATAACAGTGTTTCACTGCTGAACTTTGAGTTTTGTCACTTAATTGAAGGAGTTTGATTGTAATAATTATGGGAAAACCTGTAAAATAACAGTGTTTCACTGCTGAACTTAAGTTATGTCACTTAATTGAAGGTGTTTCATCGTAAATGTAGGGAAAACTTGTGAAATAACAGTGTTTCACTGCTGAACTTTAAGTTCTGTCACTTTATTGAAGGTGTTTGATCATAATAATGTAGGAAAAAACCTGTAAAATAACAGTGTTTCACTGCTGAACCTAACCTGTCAATTAACGTTCTGTTAATAGTGGTGACGCTCAGCGTCACTCATGCACTGTCCTCGCACACGTGCACGCGCACTGAATAAAGACCACAATGTACCTTTATATCCCAATATTTGTTTGACCACACCCCTATCAGCTTACCTACATAAGCAGGTGTGTGGTCACCTGCTCTCCTCCTTCCCAAGCTTTCACCACAAGGTGAGATCAAGGGCTGCAGCGGCGTCGGACGCCGAGCGTCACCACTATTAACAGAACTTGGTTATAGTCATAACCTATCGTTCTGTATCATAGTGGATCCGCTCGGCGTCACTCATGCACAAGGGAGGCCGAGCGGAGCCACCGGCCGACAAATACACCCCGCTGAAGGCCCCCCACAACCATCAGAACAGGGAGGGCCGAGCCCCCCCGACCCCCCCTAATGGAGGGCACCCCCCCTATTGGAGGTTTCCCGGGAGGGCGACGGACCCGACCGTGCGAAGAGGCACTCAAGCAACTCAACGCACAGCGTGAGCAGACCGTGGCCTGACCCCACGACTACACACACACACAACCCGCATGCCACCCGGGAACGAACGGAGGGAACAACCTCGTTACTGCCCCCAGAATCACAGGGTCAAGGGCAAACCCAACCCCATGGCAAGGCCGTAGCAGCGGAGCGCGAAGGAAGGCCCAGACCCACCAAAGGGACTGGACCCCCTGGAACGGGGGCCCGGAGTGGTCCATGATGCCAGCATCAAGACCCCACCCGGTGGGCACTTAGTGACCCCGCCCCCCACATCGCCAGCGTATTCGGACAAACGCCCCTCAGCCGAGCGGGCCCTGTCCCCCCAATAGTACACCGCCTAGCACACTGACCCTGCAGAACAGGCAGTCAGCATGGCCGTAAGCACACAAAAAAGGTTAACCAACGGAAGCAGGCAGCGCACCGGGGAAAAACCAGGCAACAGGCTGTTAACCCGAGCCTGGAGACTGCGGACGAGACAGGCGCCAGAGGGGACAGCTGAACACAGCCGCCCCGGCGGAAGGGGCGTATGCTGGCGTTGTTGCATGACCAAGCCTCCATTTAAAAAAAACCCACCCAGAGGGGTTGAGGCAGAGAAGGCTGACACGATTGGCAGACGTCATGAACGTGCAGGGGCACCCTCAACCGGGTAACCCGGGAGTCGACACTGCTCCAACACACCAGGGAATCAACCACCTTGGTGTTACCCAATGCGGTGGTTGTTCCTATAACCCCTCAAGAAAAAACTCCAAAACACACCTGCGGGTATACACCGGCTATACCGCAGTACAAGTGTTTCAGTTTTCAAAAAAGGGTTAACCCAGGCCTACGGGTCGACGAAACATTACTTCGGACCGGGCCCGGCGATACGGGAAGCACAGGGTCACCAGAGGAGGTCAAAGACCACCCCAACAGGCCCCTCTTTGCCATGCGTGAGAGAGGAGCGAAAAGAATGGAGAACCAGCCCCAAGCACACCGTACTTGGTATTCCCAGGCGGTCTCCCAACCAAGTACTAACCAGGACCAACCTGCGTAGCGGCCGAGATCTGACGAGATCGAGCGTGTACAGGTTGGCATGGCCGTAAGCCATTACGACAGTGCAGAGTACAAAATGTACCCAACCAGGGTCTCCATAGCGCTTAACCCTGTGACACCCGGACGACCTGGAATTTTTCCCCCTGAAAAAAGCCCAAGTCCCTCAGGGTACCAGAACAGCAGATTTGCATCCCCGGCGGACAACGGGTTTAACTGATCCGGACCAGCGTGACCAGAACCAGGCCCGTGCCCTAACCACGCCGACATGCCTACTCCAGGAGAAGGGGCAGATATGCGTGTTGATCTTAAACATGAAAAGAAGGCGCCACCCAGACGTTCGGGGCGAACCGCGCCCGGTGGCCCACCCCCAGGGCATGAGACCCCTCTACATATGTTCAGATCCATTCCGTCATAATCCCCCAGATATGAACGAGAATCCGTCGACAACCAAAACGGAAAATCCTCCATCCCAGTTGCTTTATAAAAACGCCGTTTTAACCTCAAGCAACCAAGGCGTGCCAGTCAGTCGCCTGATTACAGAACACCCCGAGCTAGCACTATGCGTGCGTCGGGACGCGTGTAACTGTTCCGCAACAGTAAGTGACTTCCGGGGTAGGCCTGATTGGCCCCGACAGGCACGTGACGCGCAACTTTCTCTGCCGCGCGGCACGCTCCGCGGAGCCGAGCGGCAGAGCTTACGGAATTACGTAACCGTCCAAATACGCCATGACTCTCATTCGGCGCTATAGCTCACCTGGCAGAGCAGCGGTCCTGCGATCCTGCGGTCCGTTGTTGGTCAGTTCGAATCCCATCAAATCTTTTTTTTTTAACGTGATTTTTTTTTAACGTGTATTCTTTCGCCGGTTAAGGTTAGGCATGGTTAAGGTTAAGGTTAAGGTTAGGCATTGTTTCGGAGTTGGTTAAGGTTAGAACGGTTAAGTTTAGGCGCTGTTAAGGAGCTGGTTAAGGTTAGAGTTTGTCTTAGAGAATGGCAATATTCTTTCTATGGTTAAGGTTAGGCATGGTTAAGGTTAAGGTTAAGGTTAGGCATTGTTTCGGAGTTGGTTAAGGTTAGAACGGTTAAGTTTAGGCGCTGTTAAGGAGCTGGTTAAGGTTAGAGTTTGTGTTAGAGAATGGCAATAGACAGCCTATTTCCACGCGACAGCTCTCAGCAGCCTCGTTGCGCGTCCTGAGTTTGCCGCGTCACGTGCCTGTCGGGGCCAATCAGGCCTACCCCGGAAGTCACTTACTGTTGCGGAACAGGTACACGCCGTCGGGACACAACCACATCAATGAACAGGCTATTTAGACCTGTTATTGAATCCCGAAGGCGCCCAGGTGAACGACAAGAGGGGTGTGATACTTCCTAACTCCAACTATTTTTAATAGAAAAGAAGGAAGCAACAAGTTTCAAGTTTCTTTAATAGTTGTCATACAGAAGTACAGAATACTTTTATACAAAATGCTTCTTACTGTTACGCTCCAGAGACTGTGCAAGACAAGATAAGTATGAAATAAAATAACATACTGTAGTATAGCATGTAAATTAGAAGTAAAAAAAAATGAGGTCACAGTGTTCAGTTTAGACATATGTACAATGTTCGATGCAGAATAGACGTAACTGAGTTACCATATAATATACAATACTGTGCAGTGTACTAATATACAATAATATATAGTGCAAGGCAGAAATGGGATGAGGTGCAATTTAGGTACAATTTACAGTAGGTGTACGAGTTGTAGTGCAAATCCTTTATCAATAAATATAAAGTGTGTTTGTGTGATCTAAAGTGTGGAGAGTGGGTGCTGCAGTGTGTTGTTTGTTTAAGTGAGTGTGTGCATGTGGGTGTGTGTGCTGTGTGCATTTGATGGTTGTTGCATAGTGTTTATTGTTCGTTTAGCAGCCTGATGGCCTGGGGATAGAAGCTTCTTCTGAGTCTTTCTGTGCTCGCCTTAAGACTCCGGTATCGCTTGCCTGACCGCAGAAGTTCAAAGAGGCAGTTGTTCGGGTGGCTCGAGTCCTTAATAATTCTCTTAGCCTTCCCCTTGCACCGCTTGTTGTAAATGTTCTGGAGGGTGGGAAGCCCCCCTCCAATTGTGCGTTCGGCTGAACGTGTCACTCTTTGTAGTCTGCTACGGTCTTGTGCAGTGCTATTCCCAAACCAGGAGGTGATGTTGCCGGTCAGGATGCTCTCTATTGTACATGAGTAGAAGTTCCTAAGGATCTTCTGACTGACTTGGAACTTCCTTAGGCGCCTGAAGAAGTAGAGGCGTTGTCGTGCCTTCTTCACAACACTGTCAGTGTGTGTGGTCCATGTCAAATCCTCGGATATGTGGGCTCCGAGGTACTTGAAACTGTTCACTCTCTCAACCGGTGCCCCGTCGATGCTGAGGGGGCTGTAGTCCTTGACCCCCGACCTCCTGAAGTCCACAATCATCTCTTTTGTTTTTCTGACGTTCAGGGAGAGGCAGTTCTCCTGACACCACTGTGACAGGTTCTCTACCTCTTCCAGGTAGGCCCTTTCGTCGTTGGCAGAGATCAGGCCCACCACTACTGTGTCATCAGCAAATTTGATGATGGTGTTGTTGTTCCGCTGTGCTACGCAGTCATGTGTGTACAGGGAGTAGAGGAGGGGGCTCAGAACACAGCCCTGGGGGGCCCCTATGTTGAGCGTGATGGATGAGGAGGTGCAGTTGCCTGCTCTTACCACCTGGGGTCTGCCCGTCAGGAAGTCCAAGACCCACTGGCAGAGGTCATAGTTCAAGCCCAGGTCCCTGAGCTTGGCTATGAGTTTGGAGGGGACTATGGTATTGAATGCTGAGCTGTAGTCGATGAACAGCATTCTCACATAGTTCCCCTGCCTCTTGTCCAGGTGTGATGCTGCTGTGTGCAGCACATGGGCTATGGCGTCCTCCGTGGACCTGTTGGGGCGATATGCAAATTGCAGAGGGTCGAGGTTGATGGGGAGGGAGGAACAGATGTAGCCCTTCACTAGCTTCTCAAAGCACTTCATGGCTATGGAGGTGAGGGCTACAGGGCGGTAGTCGTTGAGGCAAGCGGGCGTAGATTTTTTGGGTACAGGGATGATGGTGGACTTCTTCAGACAGGTGGGGATGACAGCCTGTTCCAAGGACAGGTTGAAGATGTCAGTGAATACCGGGGTCAGTTGGTCGGCACAGACTTTTAGGACGCGGCCGGGGATGCCGTCCGGTCCTGCTGCCTTCTTGATATTCACTTCCAACAGTATGTATCCCAGTCTACACAGCCGGGGGTAAAAAAATTTCACATTTTTACATCCCACCACCCTCCCATAGGAAGGAGACGGAAATCCCCAGAGAGACTTCCCACGCGAGCTGTACAGATTGAAAAGAATATATTGCACCTTGAGCCATGTAAAAGTTTGGTTTTAGGGCTCTCCGGGGAGGACGCACTGAACCCATACACACTCAATAATCGAATTGAATCGAATACACACACAATAGAGTAGGACTCCTTCTTGAGGTTCCACTCACCTTGACAATCTGAGGAGGAGGCTCTGTACTCTGAGGAGGCTCCCTCAAATGGAAGGAGAGTCCCAACTCACAGAAGGCCTGAATAGGAGCTTCGTGAGGAGGAGCCCTGACCACCCCCCGAAACAGATCCATCATATGGACCTGAACAGCACACGGAAGTCCTACCAACAGAGACGCGCACAGTGACGTACTCTATGGCGGGGGAATTTCTGCGGTGCACACGCCCAATATTCCAGGGCGTGGGACCAGGAAACCCCCCCCCCCCTCACCCTGTAACGTGCCGAACCGCAACGTGACAGGAACCTTGAAGGACAGGTGGGTTTACCCCTGACCAACAGAAAAAAGGGGGAGGAAAGGTTACCAGTTCACCCCTTTACGACCCCACACCCATGATACGATGTAATGACAAAAAGAGTATGACGCAGTCATAGTCAGCTCCATGAAGCGTCTAACAGCTTCACACAGCGCATGTGCTAACCTGCTATCTGATTTTTACTAAGGAAAAAACACAGAATAGAGAGGGCCCTCCAAGAGCCCCGGTACCAAACTTACACATGTGCTTCTGTGGCCAGCCCAACCCAGTTGTAGGTCACACGACACACACAACCCATTATCACCTACAAAAAATGGCAAAAACACTCTACAGAGGAACGCCGTTTTTCATAATGAGAGAATACACACGAAAAGCGACCAAACAATCTTTTCTTTTAGGAAAATAAAGTTTCTCAAGCAGTTTTAGCACAACCTCAGCAATCAAGCTAAGGGTTACATCGTATCCCTACCACACAGTGACACAATATAGTGTAACAACATGTCTGAGAGGAGGATGAAGAAGTCCCCAGGGAACCGGGGGGAAACACAACCCTCCTACTTTACCCTTAATACGGCCAGTTAAACAGGTAAACCTGTTAATATGTGAACACACTGTTCATTGTCATTACAGGCTGAGAAAAGAATCATTCTTTACTCATATGTCACTAAGCATAGCTTTATAGGTTAGTTTAACCCCCTTAGTTGTGAGTACACAGTACATAAACACACATGATGTTTCTCAACACAACAAACCAGATCATTTTCACATCTGTAACAAACAACCCGATTTGCATGGAGAAGCTAAATACCAGTGACAAGACAATTCACACATAACTCGCATCGTATCCTAAATGTAGTGCAGCAACACTCGTTTTGGAAAACATCGTTATTTACAAAACATTTAGAAGGGAAAGCAAGAAGAAGTGTTCAAGGTCTGGTCAGGACCTTGCCTACCAGGAGCGCAGATCAAGCAATTTGCAGTCTCTAACATGGCACCGAAGTAAACACAGCCTCCTGTGTTTGACGACACGGGCAGCTCGCTGCTCCAACCCGCCGCCACGGTGCTCCTTGTTGACGCAGTCCTCGCCGGCCTGGCTCAGGGCAGGTTCGACGAACATCCTCTGTCAAAGATGACGTCGTAGTCAAGAGTGTTAAAAACATGTTATCGTCACAGCACGTTCAACAGTGTAGCATTAAGCCAACGGCCGCTCTCGGCCGATAGCAGCAAGCACAACAGGCTTGGTAAACACAGCGAGCTAGCGCCGCAGCTAACAGCTGACTGGCTAACACAGTAGGCCACAACTAGCACGCAAGCTAATTAGCTACCACCAGAACTCGTACACAACGATACAAGAAGACACTCAGACAGGCCGCCGTTCTGAAACCCTCCTCACTTTTTAAGAGAAAAGAGAAACAAGATGTTAACACAGTTTACAACAGTGATTTTACAAACACCCGATGGAGCCAGCACAATTCCCATCTGGGCTGTAGCTGACTTGAACACAGATCTTCCGCTAACGAACATCCATGCCCATATTTCCTCGTGAGGGAATACTCTCATTTGTATATGAAAGACGGGGCCTCACGGTGACAGAGAAACATCCACTCGTCCAGAAAACACAGGGATCACCAGTGTTATTGGCCGTGGCCCACTAGTTAACTATAATGGGCTTCAGACCAAGGTCTTCCGCCGTTGCCTAAGAAAAAGCATTGTCAGCTAGCCCCCATAGCACTAACAGACAAGTGGAGCTCGCAAGCAAAACATTACTCACCAACCTGGAACCCACCGCTTCTCACAACAGCGGCGCGTCCTACAGTCCAGCTGTGCTTTTACCGCAACCAGCCACAGCAAGGACTGCAGTTGGAAGGCATGTAGCGGCGCAAACTCCCAATACGAAAACCGGTGGAGGTTTTTTAGAATGATCATCATCTTCCAGACACTCCAGTGACGAAGACAATATCGCCGTTTTTTCTCGAAAAAAGTGAGAGAGAAAATAAAGATATGATGTCAACGTCTCTTGTTTTCCAACTCTTCTCCTACCATCACATCACGTCAAGTGGGGATCTACCGAGGCACTACCTTGTGGTGAAAGCGAGAAGGAGGAGAGCAGGTGACCACACACCTGCTTATGTAGGTAAGCTGATAGGGGTGTGGTCAGACAAATATTGGGATATAAAGGTACATTGTGGTCTTTATTCAGTGCGCGTGCACGTGTGCGAGGACAGTGCATGAGTGACGCCGAGCGGATCCACTATGATACAGAACAGTGGTTCTCTGCAAAAATAATAAACAGAATTTTCTGTAAATTTATTGCTTTTCCACTTTATTTTAATTCGGGTATTTCAATGTAATTTTACAGTAAATCTCTGGCTGCCAAGCTGCCAGACATTTACTGTTTTTTTACCGATTTTTTTCTTACAGTGTAGAAGTGTGGCTAACACTAATGGTGCGCATACCAGAGAGGCTAACTGCCTAAGAAAACGGGCACAGTGGCACTGAAAGAGGATTTCACCTGTCTAATGAACACACTAGACTAGACAAATATCAAGATGTATCCATCAGTGGACCAATTGCATGCTTTCGTAGAGGACAATAAGAATTCAGTAGACTCCTTCAGACATTAAGCACGGCCACAGCCCAAATGGAATAAAAAACAATTACACTTTTTTTTATTATTATTCTTTTTTCATAGTCGACTAACAGTCGACTATGGGCAAATGTTGGCCTATCAAAGTCGACTGTACAAATCCTTTGTCGGGACAGCCCTAGTATACTACTATACAATATATAGTTTATATACTTATATACTTAGCAATATACTTGCTATTACTGACTATACTATACAAGAACCACAACAGTTCTTTCCTTAAAGTGACCTTTTTTTTCTCCTTCCTTTAAAGTGTCCTTTTCTTGTGTTTAAAGTGACCGTTTGTGTGTGAGCGAGTGCAGAATGTGTACTTGTGTGTATGTGTGTGCTCATGTGTACTTGTGTATGGAGAGATCAGTGTTCAATGTTCTGATGGCCTGGGGGAAGAAGCTGAGCCTTAGTGTATCTGCGTGTGTGCGTAGGTGCTTGCCACCAGCTTGAACAGGCTGTTGTTGGGGTGGTGGGGGTCTTTCATTATTCTGCAGGCTCTGGATTTTCACCTCCTGTTATATACAGTAAGTCCTGCATGGGTGGTAGTGCAATACCCATAGTACGCTCTGCTGAGCGCACCACTCTCTGTAGGGCCTTCCTGTCCTGGGCCGTGCTGTTTCCAAACCAGGCCTGATATTCTATATTCTATAATATTATTTCAAATTGCGGATGTGTCCGGATGGGAGAATTCAGTACTGTATCTACAAAACATTATGTTTAATCATCTTCCCTTTATTAATTTGCTTAGATTATTGTGGCGAATAATCAACGCCTACGGCCCCTCCGACCACCACCAACATTCATTCACATGCATACGAGGCAAGTAGGTTAAGTGTCTTGCCCAAGGACACAACGGCAGTGGGATGGACATGGGCTTGAGCGGGATTCAAACCACCAACCCTTCGATCATTGGACGACCCGCTCTACCCCTGAGCCACGCCGCCCCACATGATCTCAAGAAGGTGCTGAACGAACTCAGTGGCCATTTTTCATGCCTGGTCATTTTTAGCATGGTGTTATTCACTGTCAAAGATGCAAAGAAAAATCATAATTTATATTCTCCTTTGTTTCATCACATTTACTCAAGCCTAGTAACAGACACAATATTTCTGACACTGGGATTACATTCCATGAGATCCATAGATGTCCCTAGATACCAAGAACATGCAAATAGACTTGTAGAAGTGGCATTCTTCCATTTACTTAGGTACTGTATGTATTTTTAGGCGGATTTTCTGAAAATAGGGCTAGGGCATAACATGTTAATGTATGTGGGTTACTGTAGTGTCTAACAAGTAACAACCCTCATTAATAGTAATATAGTAACTTTCAACCTTCGCCACACAACCAAACCATTGATAAACCATAATTAGTCCATACTAGTCTGGGGGTGCGCATGCATACTTGTTGATGTGTGCACCACAATGCTGTGCAGACTTGCCAACAATGCTCATAAAGAACAAATTTGGGAAAATGTGCTTAGTCTGTCCCTGCCTATGTTACAAGTCAAGGCAATCAAATCCAGATGACCATAGTAGGTTCCCAACAGAGTACACAGCCACAACAGATAGAAAATGGAATAACAACTTTATTTACACATAATTAAACAACTGGGGGTAATGTCCCGTTTGGAGCAGAGGGGAGGGCGACCTGGTGAACAGGCAGCAGTAGTGTGTGTGGGCTACAGTCCCCATACTGCTTTATAGGA
Organism: Notolepis coatsorum; assembly: GCF_963971535.1. Taxonomy (NCBI): domain Eukaryota; kingdom Metazoa; phylum Chordata; class Actinopteri; order Aulopiformes; family Paralepididae; genus Notolepis; species Notolepis coatsorum. The sequence continues at coordinate 61,011,310 of NC_140173.1, read as the reverse complement.
CCTGGCACTAGGCTAGGCAGCTAACATGAGACAGTAACACACAAATAGTATCATGCCCACTAACTGCACTGTGTGGGTTAGTATCTTAGGGGCATGACATCTAAGCATCCGCCAGGAAGCCACAAGGCAGAACACTCAAATATCAGCTGTGCTACATAGCATGCAGACACACAGTAGGCCACATGTAATTCTGCATCTGGAACCAATCGATCATGTGAAGATACGTCATGTAGCAGGAGACCTCCTGTGGGAACCAGATTGCCACTCCATTTCTCCTCCCTGCTTTTATTTCCAAGGTTTAGGCCTGTGATGTCATCATCTTCCTATGGTAATGCTTAGAGAGACAGCAGGAGGGGAAAGAGGCAGGCATACAAATATAATAGCCAATAGCCCTAAACAGGGCCGCCTGGGAGAAATGCGAGGCCCTGTGCAAGATTTAAACGCGACCCCCCCCCCCCCCCTAAAAGGTAAAAAAAAAATATATATATATTATTTTTTTTTTTTTTTTTTTTTTTCATACAGTCAACATATTCTTAAATAATAGCGCTGCCCGAGGCTGGGCATGATACAGTCAACATATAGCAAGAGAGAGAGCGAGAGAGCGAGAGAGAGCTCCCGTTCTACAGTCAATATACAGTGTTATCGCTGCACAGACCCGGCAATGCCCCTGAACCTCCACCAGAGCAAGGCCAGAGAGAGAGAGAGAGAGAGAGAGAGAGAGAGAGAGAGAGAGAGACACATTGGAAAGAAACAACCCAAAACCAGAGCAAATTAAAATGCTATTTGGCCCTAAACAGAGAGTACACAGTGGCAGAATACCTGAGCACTGTGACTGACCCAATACTAAGAAGATCCTTGACTAGGTACAGACTCAGCGAGCACAGCCTAGCCATCGAGAAAGGCCGCCATAGGCAGACCTGGCTCCCAAGCGAAGACAGACCCACTGCACACAAGATGAGGTGGAAACCGAGCTCCACTTCTTAACAACCTGCCCACTATACCAAGACATATACTTCCCACAAATTGCAAACACCCAAAGAGACTTTGAAAACATGGACAATAACTCAAAACTCCCATACCTACTGGGAGAAATACAAGAATGTGAAATAAAGCCCATTTGAATTGAAGAGAGAGAGATAGATAGAGCATGTCTGTGTGTGTTAGAAAGAGAGAGATAGAGAGAGAGCATGTCTGTTTGTGTGTGTGTGTTAGAGAGAGAGCATGTATATGTGTGTTAGAAAGAGAGAGAAATATAGAGAGAGAGCATGTCATTTTGTGTGTTAGAGAGAGATATAGAGCATGTCTGTGTGTGTTAGAAAGAGAGAGAGAGAGCATGTGTGTTTGTGTGTTAGAGAGAGAGAGAGCATGTCTGTGTGTGTTAGAGAGAGAGCATGTATGAGAGAGATAAGCAAAGATGAGCCCCTAAACTAAAGGATATTCAACTTTTAATGGAAGAACAAAACAGAAGGAAAAGATAACTTCACAAAGGCAACATGAATATACATAGATCCAAAAGGACAAAGATCAACACTTAAATCCAAAGAGAAGAGGGTCTATACCAGAGAAAACAAAGTAGCAAGGAGCCAATGGCCGACATCAGCTAAATAGGCTAACTGCAAATAGAGTAGCCAGGTACTGACACGAGGCCACACACCGTTAGCTACTACAACAGCTAGCCGGCCCGTTTGGCTCAATATAACGTTAGCTACGTTAGCTAGCCGGCCCGCTTTGGCTCAATATAACATTAGCTACAACAGCTAGCCGGCCCGTTTGGCTCAATATAACATTAGCTACGTTAGCTAGCCGGCCCGCTTGGCTGAATATAACATTAGCTACAACAGCTAGCTGGCCCGTTTGGCTCCCGAGAGAGAGAGAGAGAGAGAGAGAGATATATCCACGGCGGGAATAGAATAGAGTGCATTAAAAACTCACCAAACGTCCAAGAGGATGGAGACAACCTCGTGGAGTTGACGAAGTTGATCTGCCGAATGACCGTCCTCTTCATCTTGGCATAACAATGCTGCACGCGCTCTCTCTAGGTTGGCTAACGCTAGTTAGCCTTTAGCTAAGCTAGCTACTAGCCGACATCATCATGGCTATCCCGACTGAACCACACGTTAGCACTCGATATTATAACGTAGCTAAAGCTAACTAGCTGTCCCTGCCTTTAGCTAAGCCGACATGGCTAGCCTGACTGAACTGTCTAACATGCAACAACTTTCATCTTCAGTCCATCTGCCGAATGACCGTCCTCTTCGTCTTGGCTGGCATAACTAAGCAATGCTGCACGTGCAAAATAGTCAAACGCAGCTGACGCACGCCGGCCATCTGTACACATGTAACGTAACCCCTCCCTTCGTTGAAACCAATAGTATGTCTGCTGCAGAGCCCCAGAGCTCCAATAGTGAGTATGTCTGCTGCAGAGCCGCAGAGCCAGGAACAAGTCAGACACATTCTACAAACGTGTCTAATGTGAAATATATAAGCATATAAGCAAAACTAGATTTTAGTTTAGTTTAGTTTTTGTGCGAGGCCCCCCTTCCCGCGAGGCCCTGTGCGACCGCACTGCTCGCACACACCCTGAGGCGGCCCTGGCCCTAAACAATAACATCCCCAATTAGTCCAATTACATAGTCCAGCTGGCTCTCATATGGAAATCAAGGTTCAATGTTAATGTTCTCAGTCAGGCCTTCACACAACCTGGGCAAAAATCGACCACAGTCTTAGTAAAAGAAAAAACAAGGGCATCGGATGAGGTTCTGTCAACCATGAGCAATTTCAGATTGAGTGGCCAACTCATTCAGGAGGAAAATGGATACAGACGGACAGTTTTCTTCAAACAGCGTGACTTGGGTAAATGGTCAAATAGAATTCATCAGTCCCTGACGATGCCAATACTCAATGCCCATGTGCAATTTCAGATTGAGGGGCCAACCCATTGAAAGGGAAGACAGATGCAGACTGCGGCATGGTCATGCTGGACCTACAAAAGGCCTTCGACACTGTCAATCACACCATTCTGATTGACAAGCTAAAAGCAATTGGTTTTGATAGTCTATCAGTGAGCTGGATGCAATCCTACCTGGAGGGGAGAGAACAGATGGTGGAGGTAAACGGTACTCTACCCCCCCCCCCCCCCCCCCCCCCCTCACAGTGAGCTGTGGTGTTCCACAAGGAAGCATACTAGGACCGCTACTGTTCCTAATTTATGCAAATGACATGTCGTCAGCTTGTGACTGCAACTTGTTCCTGTTTGCGGATGAATCAGCCCTGCTGGTCTCTGACAATAACAAGTTACAGGTTGAAAAAACCCTCAGCTCGGAACTAGGCAAAATCTGCATATGGCTCGCTGATAACAAACTATCATTAAACATGGGCAAAACAGAATCCATTATCTTCGGTTCAAATAACAAACTCAGCAGGACCGACGGCTTCTCAGTTACAGTGGGTGACAATATTGTCACAAGGAAAGAAGAAATTACCTACCTGGGTTCCATCCTAGAGGCAAATCTTTCCTGTGACAAAATGGCATCCAATGTAATAAAAAAAAGTCAACCAACGAACTCGATTCTTGTACCAGATCTCCTCACTGGTAAACAAGAATACCCTGAAGACTCTGGCAGGAGCACTCATTCAAGGGTACTACGACTATGCTTGCACCTCATGGTACCAAAGCACCTCAAAGGCGCTAAAAACAAAATTACAAACATCTCAAAACAAACTGGTCAGACTACTGCTTGACCTTACTCCTAGAACCCACCTCACCCCTGCCCACTTGTTGACAACCTAGGATGGCTTAGAGTAGACGACAGAGTACAGCAACTTGCAATGGGCCTGGTCTACAAGATACACTACATGACCAAGGTACCCATGTACATGTCAAAATACTTCCCAAAGGTCAGTGAATACCACGACCACAACACCAGAGGGAGCTCCACAAATCATGTGTGAACCCAGATTCGGCTCAAACAAGGGACTAAACACGTTTCGCAATTATGCCACATCAATGTGGAACGCCCTACCCAAAGCTGTAAAGGAATGTGAATCACTACCCACTTTCAAAAACACTCTCAAAGAACACCTACGGGAGACTGCAATTCGAAACTGGCCCCTGTAAATGTCCTAACCCAACCCCCTCCAATGTACAGTAAATTACCAACTATGGTTTTGTCAATATTCCAATGTATACAGTTTTGCTTGTACAGTTGTACAGTGTCCCGCAGCCACTCACCCCTCCTACCCAACCCCCACCCCCACCCACCCAACCACCTCCAATGTACAGTCCCCCCCCACCCCCCCAACCCCACCCCACCTACCCAACCTCCTCCAATGTACAGTTTCTACGTCAAATGTATATACTCTCTTTTCTGGACTCTTTTTGTATCACAAACAGTACTGTATTTGCAAATCTGGTATGTCATAAATGTATAGATGTAGCAGTACTGTCTATCTGTATGTCGTGTATGACTGTATGTCATATATGTTATGATGAAAAATGGGGGACCCTGATGTAAACAAGACGAAAGTCTTTCTCTGGTCTGCATCCCCTCAACAATTGTATGTATTGAGATGTACTGTACCCATTCTGCAATCTGTTAATAAAGTTTTCAATCAATCAATCAATCAATCAATCAATCAATCAATCAATCAATCAATCAATCAATCAATCAGACAGAGACACTAAGTTTTCCTCATTTCATTTCAGGATTATAGTCAGATGACAAAATCCATAACCTCTTCCCAGGCAAGTTTCTGTGCTCGCTGCTAAATGGAGCATGTGGGGCGTGAGTCGTCTCCAGCTCAGCAGGAGCGCTGCCTATCACTCTCTGTGCCGGTGGCACGTCGCCGTGGTTACACCGGCAGCACACCACGTCACTGATAGGCCTCAGTATCACACTGACATTATTGGTGGGCATGGTCTGTCCTCCTGTTGTTCCTGTCATGAGGAACCGTCAGAATTATGTGTGAAAACAACATGGTAATTATCAACCACACAATCTGACAGTAATCATTAGCTTAAAATGCTCTCTCTTTCTTTCTCTCTCTCCCTCCCTCTCTTTCTCTCTTTCCACCTCTAATCATTAGCTTAAAATGCTCTCTCTTTCTCTCTCTCTCTTTCCACCTATTTCTCTCTCTTTGACACTTTATTTATCTCTTTATCTCTGCTCTTTCTTTTAATCAATCAATATATCTATCTATTGATCTATCTATCTTTTCTCTCTCCCTCTCTCTCCTCTCCTCTGACTGTCTATCTAACTACTTATATTCACAGGGATCTGTTAGCTTATTAGCTGCTATTACCGTGGGCATTTCAAGTTTAATTAAAAAAAGATTACCCAGGCACAGTGCACATTAATCAACATCTTCCGTTTCCACATCAATGTAAATGTGCCAGAATTAGCTAATGAGCATCTGTAGTCCCTGCCTAACATGCACACAGACAGCATGGGGCATTTAAACACAGACAGCATGGGGCATTTGAACAGCATGGGGCAAAACTATTACATTTCATATCTGTGAGGCCTTCACACTCTTCTTGCCAGCCGAGGTACAAAGGCTGTATTACCTCCATCCTTCAAAAGAGGGGCTTTATCTCGTCGCATGGGTTCTGAACACGGTGCAATTGTTTACAGGGCCATGAAGGTCAAACCTTTTTTGTTTGCTTTTTGTCTCTCAAGAACCCAATCAGGGCTGGAGATTGTGCTGAAGCAGCTATTTCCTGCGGTGCCAGTGGGACTCTAAGCAATCAATAGCAGTGGAAATGAAATGGCTTGGTGGAGCATTCAGGGTCTGTTTGCATGACGGCCCTCTCTGGTCCCCCCAGCAGTGATCACAGTATTGGGACAGGCGGTGAGATCAAGACTGAAGCCTCCACAGCCGCCTGGCTCGCTATCATTTAAACAACCAACTGATGTGCTGCCACATTTCCTGGAACACAAAAGCGCTGAAATTACATTGCCAGATCCGGACGTGGCAAGTTTACCAATTTATCAATAAGCCCTCCAAGCGTGCTGGTAAGCAGCTGGCCGTAGATGGAGCATACAGTAATTATGTTCTGATTCCTGTAAGACGCTTAGTACCAGTGTTGTACATTTTGTACATGACCTAAAGCCTTGCTATTGTAGGACAGTAATGCTGTATACCACATAGATATATTTATTTGTTGTCTTTATACCTGTATCACTGTAATTAGTAGTACTAATATATTTTATACCCAGTTTCACCTGTAGCCTACATTGTATATTACTATTGCACTTTACTGTTACATTTGCACTCTGGAGGCCAAACTTATTTTCGTTGTACTGTACCTGTACAGTACAACGAAACAGTGATGGTTGATTTTAATCTAATCTAATCTAATTTTAATAATCTCCCAATGCAATCCCATCAAATGGTATGAATTAAACAATGAACAGGACTCAGGGGAAGAGGACTGCAGAGGAATACTGAGCGCAGTAGAAATCATGGTAAGGAATGGATTACTAGTTTTGTTCCTGTCTGGCAGGGAACGCAAGACACCAACCTGCATCACTTTACCAGTGTTCTCACCGTACTGCCAACTTGCCATAATGATGACACGTTGGCGACAAGTGCGATGACAACCCAAGACAGGGCAAACCGCTACGTATGACCATGTCTACTTATGTTAATGCATTGAGGCCTATAATTCCATCGCTCTTGTGCAAATGGGATTAACCAAACCTTCACCCTCATTAGCTAGCCAGCCCCAGCTACTAATTGGGTAGGGAGGCATTCACCGTGGAGGAAACTCGTTAAGGAAAAAGATCCCGGACACTCATTATTGCTGAGAGGTGGTGTACCGTGTGCCGAAGGTCCCTGCTCTCTTGGGGTACATCCATAGAGCTGGAATGTGCAGAATGGCCTTCCTATTCAAATGGAAATGCTTGAATTATAATGGGTGGAATGTGTGACAATATCATCATGAAGGTTTGCAAGTTCCCAGCTGGATACTGTATGCACTGCTACGCTTTGCTCTCTTCATATCACAGCTGTATGTGTACTGCTACGCTTTGCTCTCTTAATATAACAGCTGTATGTGTACTGCTACGCTTGGCTCTCTTCATATCACAGCTGTATGTGTACTGCTACGCTTTGCTCTCTTAATATAACAGCTGTATGTGTACTACGCTTTGCTCTCTTCATATCACAGCTGTATGTGTACTGCTACGCTTTGCTCTCTTAATATAACAGCTGTATGTGTACTGCTACGCTTTGCTCTCTTCATATCACAGCTGTATGTGTACTGCTATGCTTTGCTCTCTTCATATCACAGCTGTATGTGTACTGCTACGCTTGGCTCTCTTCATATCACAGCTGTATGTGTACTGCTACGCTTGGCTCTCTTCATATCACAGCTGTATGTGTACTGCTACGCTTTGCTCTCTTCATATCACAGCTGTATGTGTACTGCTACGCTTTGCCCTCTTCATATCACAGCTGTATGTGTACTGCTACGCTCTCTTCATATCACAGCTGTATATGTATCACTGCGCTTTGCTGGCTTCATATCACAGCTGTATATGTACTGGTATGCTTTGCTAGCTTCATATCACAGCTGTACTGTATATGCACTGCTATGCTTTGCTCACTTCATATCACAGCTATATATGTACCACTATGCTTTGCTCACTTCATATCACAGCTATGTGCTGCTACGCTTTGCTCACTTCATATTACAGCTGTATAGATGCACTGCTATGCTTTGCTCACTTCATATCACAGTCGTATATGTACTGCTACACTTTTATCACGTCATATTACAGCCAGGCAAATTAACATAGACTGAAGTGAAATTTAGAGAATCTCCCGGGCAACAGTATGTCATGTAATTTTACATGACTTACTCAGAAGCATTTTATATTACCTAATCATAAAATCTGGGCCACTTATTTGTCAAACACTTACCCGAAAGTTGTTGAAATGGTCCAACTTATTAAAACGATACTAGGCTAAAACACTCGGTATCTACTAGGGGTGTAACGGTACACGTATTCATACCAAACCGCTTCAGTACGGGACCTTCGATTCAGTATGCACGGTCTACCAAACAAATGCAACGTTAACGGAACGCACATGCAGAACTTTTTTCGGTGTGCGGAACTTAACCTCTTAACTCAATCAGCACCAGGCCTGAGTAAAGTCGAGTTAACTCGCCAACCGGTCAGTGCCAGACCCGAGTATAGTCGGGTTTTCATTGTTATTTCTTTTATTCGATATTTCCATATCGAAAGTTAACATGGGGAATCATCCTGAGAATGCCAAAGTGCAATACCGGCCACATCCACCCAGGTGGCAGTATCGAGCACCCGTATAAACATTATATCTTGGCCTGTGCATCAATCAAAAGTGGCGGATTATGTTGGCGACGCGATCGACACCAATACTGGGACTTGCGATCAGATAATTGGAATATTCTTTTTGGGGTACATCCTAGTGAAGGTAAGGACTATATGGTATCAATCCTGCTGTGATCCAACCATGACTGTGACCCCCCACCCTTTCATGCATTCATGATGAAACATAATAGTAGGTTCATCTGTGGCACTTCCGTGACCGTGGAGAGCGAAGGTCAGTTTCTCAATGGATTTGTCATCTAGGAGGGTTAATAAACTAATTTAGCTAGGATGTATTTTTTTAAAGGGTGGGGGAAACCCCAGAATTCAAAATGGCTGCCATGGAAATGAACTTTTTAATGGTTTGATCTACAATGATGCACAATACATGGTTTCAGAGCTTATTTTGATCAAGGAATACATATTTGTTGTTTATATAATGATTTGACCTATTGTTGACCTTCAAATGCAAGATGGCTGCCAATTTTGAGCTCCAAAAAGAATTTTTTTCAAAATCGTCACAGAGCCTTCATATTAGGCTCTAATGAAATCTCTGCTCATGATGAGTTGAATAATATACAGTATAGTACACAGAAGTAATCTCTGAGGTCAATAAAGTCAATGTTGTGTGTAAACAACAGTTGCTGATTTGCGGTTTTCCATTAACACTTTAACTGCCGAAAACGCCGGAACTCGTCATTCCCCACCATGCTCAAGTTGCCGAGGACGCCGTAACTCGTCTTTGATATCAATATTTCAAAAATCTGTGATCGAAATCATATTTCCGTTCCGGAGCCTTGACACACAGTGCTGATCTCCTCTCAACCCTCTAGCGGTTCAAGAGCGCCATCTGGTGGCCGATCGGCAGATCGAAACCGGATATCAACCTTTAACCCGGCAGGACTCACTCCATATGGGGTCCGGGCACTCGCTAATGTTAGAGAGACTCTGTCTTCACACAGTGAACATCGATCGGTGGAAATAACTCGAAAAAACAACATGATTTGGACGTATATACTATTATACAACCTGGAAATAGATCGGGCATTTCAACATCCCATAATCGAAAACTGTCTACTCCACGCTGATTGCCCAACGGCCCGAGGAGACTGGGGTGAGTTTTAGCGTGTAGTATTACCATGTTCGATATAAACTGCTATGATGAACATATGACCCACATTAGATGAATGGTATAACGTTGCCCACGGAATTATAAACGCCCCCTCGCCCATCCGCTCAACATCAGATGACGTGTAGTAAATTCTAGAAGTACGTCCAGTTGAAATGTTTGATCTCGCACAGATTCCTACCAAACTGTATTTGATCATCAATATAATGCATTTGGGGCTATAAATCACGTTCTGGAGAAAGCTGCAGAAAGAGATGAAAACATACTTATACTTTAGACCATATTTTAGTATGAATATGTGAATGAAAAAGTTTAACGTTGCTACACCATGAACAATACATATAGGACATTGAATGGGCCCTAATAATGGCAATCTAGCAATATAATTTAAAAAGTTATAGCCCTGCAAAGAAGGGGAACTTCTCCATGTTAAATAGAGCTGGCAAGGGATGGTATATCATGAATTTAACCTTGGGCAATCAAAGTGTTAAATAGGGTAGGCTACTGAGAATATGGTGTCCAGTTCATCCCATCACATTTTCATAATGAACCAAAAATAATTTTGCACTGTAGCCTAACATAAAATAGTATTCTGTATGCAAAGCTAGCAAGGTTAGTTGCTTGAGCTGAATTTAACCCTTGTGCACTGCTTATTTATTTATCTTACTTTGGTGTTAACAAAAACTCTCGGTCCGAATGGACCCGCTGTGTAACTCAGTACCAAAAAGAAGGATTATTATCCAGTTTTGTACTTCATTACTAACTTATCATAACCAGTCCCCATATCAAACCTTATTTTATATATCCCCATATAGCCCCAAGACACAATATATCCATTTAGGGCTTGTGTCCATAGCCGACGTTTTATGAGTTGTCAGCACTTTTCTGTCATTCATTTCTATGCTGGAGAAGCGACAGGCGCGCTCCTCTTCCCAGCAACGCGCCTCGCGTTTTATGAGCTCTGGGCGGCAGCGTTTTTGGCGGAGCGCTCCCAGCTCATAAAGTTGAAACTAGTTCAACTTTTGGAAAAGGAGCGCGCTCATCAATGTAACTCATCGAGGAAGGGGTGGAGCCGCGGCTGGCGCGAGCCTCAGAAAAAACGCTCTGAGCTTTTTTTTTTTTTTTTCAAAGCGGTCCGCCTTGAAAAAAAGGCTTTGAGTGGACACAGCCTTATTCAATCGAAAATAGGATTATATTCATTCATGCTGTTCCCCATATTGAAGAAAATGGGTAAATATTTATGCAATCTGATTATAACAGGCTAATATATGAAGACACTTTATTGAGTAAACTGCCTTGTGGGTTTTAGAACTGTATTATGGAAATAAATCAATATATCAGAATGAACTTGTGTGTGTGTGTGTGTGTGTGTGTGTGTGTGTGTGTGTGTGTGTGTGTGTGTGTGTGTGTGTGTGTGTGTGTGTGTGTGTGTGTGTGTGTGTGTGTGTGTGTGTGTGTGTGTGTGCGTGCATGTGTGTAAGTGTGTCTCTGTGTGTGTACGAGTGTGTAATCTTGACCTTGTTGCAACGCCCCTTTTTCAGTCAAACTCAGTCGGGATCATCCCTATGTTCCCCGGGTCCTATAATGTTCCCCGGGTCCTATGTTCCCCGCTTGATTGATTAATAGATTGAACATTTTATTAATTTTTATTATTTTATTAATTATTAATGTCCGCCTTGTTTCGAACTGGTGAGTTTGGAATCAGGGCTGGTGGTCTAACATTTTCAATCAATCAATCAATCAATCAATCAATCAAAGCGGGGAACATAGAACCCGGGGAACATAGGACCCGGGGAACATAGACATGCTCCCGCTCAGTCAGTCTGTGAAGCAGTCAGAGTGTCAGCACTTGCGCAAACTCGCTTTTTCTCTAACTAACGTTAGCGTTACACACTTTAAGACACTTGGATATCAACGTTATTCACTAGTCTAAAGATAGTTCTACCATCAAGAACATATCAAACCTAACGTTACTAATTCTGCATTGCTCAAAGTGTAAGCCTATTTAATTGTTAAAGGATCCCATTCACTCCTAATGTGTTAGAAATGCTACCACCAGCGGCTACGCAAGTTGCTTTCCCTCCCAATGAAAGACAAAGCACACAATGTCCTATAAAATTTGTCCTAAAATGTGGCAAGCCTTGTAAGCCCACCGATACTATAAATCAAGGCAAATGGGACAGCATACAATTAAAAGCCCAAAACTGGCCAGGACTTGATAAATTTGGTGATGTTTACACGACCACCTCCTGGGAAGATGGGCCAACCAATCACTACATGCATTTGTCATGTTATATTTCTATCTCATCTTCAGCGGTGCTTAAGCACGCCAGGCGACGCAAAGACAACTAAAGTAAAAATGCTCAGTGTTCAAGATCTGAAATGCCTGCTCAGAGTGCTTTATGTGATGAAGATTGCTTGATTGATTGATTGAAAACTTTATTAACAGATTGCAGAATGGGTACAATACAGTACAGCTCAATACACACAATTGTTAAGGGGATGCAGACCAGAGAAAGACTTTCGTGTTGTTTACATCAGGGTCCCCCATTTTCAATTAATCAGGACAAGAGGCAGAGGGACCGTCACCAAAGCACCTTCGTCAGTGGGTGGGCCTCTCCATGACAAAACTAAATGTGTGGTGTATGCAAGGTACAGACATGAGCCACCTGAACAGGAAACAAGGCAAGCTGTTAAGAATCAACACACCGTCAGCATAGCACTCCTTCAAGCGCCACACAATCCTCATAGAAGATGAGGAGCTCAGGGATCGTCTCACACGACTAATTGAGTCTACGACAACACTGTCAGATCATTATGCAAATTATATAATGTACCACTATGCCTGTTGGATGAAGCATATCCACCACACAGTCTTCAAGACAGAATGCTATGCATCTCCAGAGTGTGTTTCGTAACAGAACTAGTTTGTCTTGTGATCTATAGTCATACTATTATGAGTACTCTGCCGTTGTTGTGTACAATATTCTACTTGCTGCATTTACCAGATACAGGAGAAGAATCAGGCCTTGGACGGCGGTGGAATGAATTGGCAGACGGATCGCAGCTCAAATCAAACATCAATGCGTTTAATTGCATCAAAAACAACACATAACTAATCTAAAGGTTAGGCTTTCAGCAAACTCAGCATGAGTTTCTACTGAGAGGAGTCCATCAAGAGAATGTTCACAGCAGCATTGGATCTTCTAGCTAAGTCATAAAGTTCTTTGTTCTCGTGGAGCCAGAAGCTCTCCTCGATTGATCTGTTGTTGTTTTGGTTCAGGTTTCCATGGTGAGGGGTTTCCCTCCGTGTGGTCTCCCTGGATGTGCGTGTCGGAGTCAGAGTCTTAGTTTCCTCCTTGCTCAGTCTGTTCTTTTATCAATGAGTAGAGGATCTCGGCGTGATGTCACCAAGATAAGATAAGATAAGATAAGATATTCCTTTATTAATCCCCTTGGGGAAATTCGTGACGTCAAGCAGACGGTTTCCACCAATCACAAGCTTTCACAGTTTGAATCTAAAAGTAGGTGGTGCTTAGCAGCCCAACCGTTTCTCTGGCATTGTTCCAACTTAGAGAAATAGATTACACTAAAATAAGCTTATTACTTCTGTTTTACCAAATAAGCTTATTACTTCTGTTTTCCCATTCAATATGTATATTTCTAAATCAGGGATGACCAAATAAACACAAAGATATCATTAGACTCAAAACAGCTTCATTGAGGATATTTATTTTACTTTATTTTACCTTTATTTTACCAGGTAGTCACTTGAGATCAAAGATCTCTTTTTCGAGCAAGACCTGGCCAAAATGGCAGCAAAAACAAAAACAAACATACAAAATACACAAAACACAGACAGAGAAATAAAAGGCAAAGTGGGGCAAGGGGATACATTTGAGCTGCAGCAAATTAGATTGAATGGGATTGGGGGAGATTGGAGGGTAGGGTAAAAAGGTAGAAAGAGGATGGAAGGTGAGGCTTTGCAGGAGGTTGCTGGGGAGAGAAGGTCAGGTTAAATATAAAATATAACAGCACATTATGCAGTGAAGCAGCGACATTCTCCCATCTCATTCTTTAAAATGCCCTTAATTTGAACTTTAAAATCAGATATGGTAGTGAGGGCCTGTAGTTTCAAAGTTTTTTGAAGTCCATTCCAGGCAGAGGGAGCAGAGAACATGAAGGCCCTTTTCCCAAACTCTGTGCGGGTTCTGGGTACTGAGGCATATAAATAGTCCTGGGATCGTAAGCTGTAAAATGGGTTTGATGTAAAAAGGGAGCTGACCAATAATTGCTTTATAAATGAATGTGTACCAATGAAGCAGTCTACGGGCAGTCAAGGACGGCCAGTTAACTTTAGCATACAGAGTGCAATGATGGGTAAGTGATCTATATCCAGAAATAAATCTTAATACACCATGGTAAGCAGTGTCCAACATGTGTAGTGAGGTGGAACAGGCATTCATGTATAAAACATCACCATAATCTAATACTGGTAAAAAAGTGGCAGCAACTAGTTGCTTCTTTGCATTAAAAGAAAAGCATGATTTGTTTTTTTTTAACTTTCTTTTATTTTGTGTCATAATGAACATCACATTCCATTAATCATACAGTATAATATACTTGATTCACATAGTCAATGACATTTGTTACTCAGGCTCTTCCATCTTCTTCAATTTGTTTTCAAAGTATTCAGCATAATCAAAATAAGCTGTATAATCCGAGTACGCCTCATGAACAACCCAGGGGGGGGGATTTTTACATTTTTTTAAGGACATACAGTAGGATAAGAAATGAAAAAATAAATAGAAAAATAAATTTAGCAAAAGGAAAAAAAAAATATTTAACAAAAAAAAAAAAAAAAAGAGGGAGTCAGGACGGTCAGACTCATGCTAGTGTATCTCCAGGTACAAGGTTACAAGTGACCATCTCTGTGTAGCAGTCTGGAAAATATGGTATATTATTCAGAACTGCTGACTGGTGTTTTATATCCATTTTGTACACAAAGACATTCTAACTAGTTTCATTGATATTCACACGAACAATGACACAAGCGTCCCCTTCCGAAGAGCACTGGAATATGGATTATAAACGACATTATTGGATCATATTCTACAATGCTTTTCCCTTGTGACTGGCAGGCGGGACCAGCAGGGGGCAGTAGCAGGCAGAGAGTGTCGGAGGGAGATGGAAGGAGATATATGGAGGAGAGAAACGGAAGACGCTCTCTTCGGCAGTGAACTTGGAACACGAACAGTCGCAGCAGGCGTGTGCTCTGGACGAGCCCTGTTGAAGAGCCCCGTGGAATAGTGACGGGTGATAGAAAGTACTTACTAGTGGATGTGATATCCTAGAAGTACCAGTGATAGTGTAAGAGCAAACGGTACAGAACACAGGACTAACAGTATTGGGTTATAGCAGTTACAGTGAGCGGTATAGGTAGCGTGCGGCTAATAATATGTCTGAGTGCACAGTAGTCGGGTCATAGCAGTTACTGTGCCGGTATAGATTGCGAACCCAGATACGTGCGGGACCTACAAGCCGTCTGCCCCGGGCGTCAACAGCTGTCTGCACCGGCGTTCTACAGCAGACCTGCTCCTGGCTGCCTGCAGGACACGGGAGTTCTTTCCCACCAGCAGAGGTCGTCATCGCCCAGCACAAGCTCAGCCAGCACTGCCTCTCTGCTACAGCTCCGCCCGCTGGTGTCCTCGCCGAGAGTGTTCGACGCCATCTTGCCTCACGGACAACAGTGGCGCGGCGAGGCAGCCATTTTCGATGAGTATAAACGAGCGTCTATGCTCCGGATCCTTACACCATACACAGTGTGGTGCAGCCTGCGGGCGAAGTTAACGTTGCTAATGACAGACCCCAAACATTACATGCCGGCATTAGCATAGGGCTTTTGTTTTGGTAATTGTGGGCTCACATTTTGTTTTATTTTCATTTCCTTTGAGCGTGATAACATGTGTGATGTAATAATATTTCCCATTCAGTGAATCCGTCTTTCCTCCTCTATGTTCCCCCTTCTTTCCCCATATTACGGAGTACGAGAGCAGTATATATAAATCCTTAGGGAAGGTAGTGATACTGTGACTAGCCCAGACGTGGGCAGCATTTAGTCTGGGTATAGCGAGAGCACTTGGTGCCTAGGCGTGATTACATAATTATCAGACTGTAATTATTGTGTAACAATAACTATGGTGCAATAATCACCAGACGTAGCTATTGTGTAACTAGGCCAATGATACAATAATAATCATAGTGAATGGGAGCACGGTGTGTGTGTCTTTTATTGAGCCTATCTTAACCCTTTTGGTGTGGGTAATGTTAATATAATTAACCCTTTCCTATTCCACCTTCCATCTCCATTGTAAGGTTTCTAGGGTCATTGAGGGAGGGTACTGCTTGCGGGGGGAACTCAGAGTATTTGATTACAATTCAGTCACGAGGTGTGGGAGGGTCTAAGGAGCAACTGGGAGGAGTGGGAGCGTGTTGGGGAGTACTGCTGACCGCCCTGCGGCAGGGAAGGAAGACCAGAGTACCAGACCAGGTTGGTAAATCCCGGGCCCCATCCACTCACACTACCAGCCTCCAGTCGACACCCCAGGCCCAAAGACGAGGGTGCAGTCAGACAGAGTTCTACTGTGTCCAGCTACCTCCTGACTGCCAGCAACCGTTCCCACGAAGCAGGGATAATCCACCCTGCTACATTTGCATAAACATATCTTTTTTCAGTTGCAATTGTGCAGTCATTTCTTCCATTGTATACATCTGTCTCAGTCTCTTGGTACATTGTTTGATTGTCGGTGGTTGATTTTGTAACCATGCCATAGTTATCATTTTCCTTGCTATTAATAGTATCACTCTCAAGATGTATAATGTATCTCCATAGTATGTGACTTTCGGTATACATCCCAAGATATAGTACGATGGATTCAGCGGTAAGTCAAGATCTAGAATGGCTCATTTTTTATATTCACCCAAAATGTCTGCACCCTTGGACAGTCCCAGACAATATGTGTATGATCTCCGATCATTCCACATCCTCTCCAACATAGTGGTGAGGACCCACCAGCAAATCCGGAGAGAACTTGAGGAGTCCTAAAGTACCTGACCTTGACCTTCCAGTCAAACTCCTTCCACATTGGGCTATTTGTGATTTTATGATTGCTTGAATGGCTGTCCTCCCATTCTTCATTTTCTATGATCACATTAGCTTCCAACTCCCATTTTTCTTTAATATAGGTGGTGTCTCCTGGATCGTCTAGTTGTAACATGTTGTAAATATTGGATATCTGCTTTCTTTCCATCAAGTTTTTTTCTATTGTGTTAATAAAGTACCGCTCCACATTTGTTGGCGGTCTCTTAATTGCTTCCCACTCACTGTGAGTCATTACATAGTGTCTTATTTGAAAGTATCTAAACATGTCTTTCGAAGGTAGATCAAAACATTGCTGTAACTGTGCAAACGATTTAAAACAGTCTCCTTCCATTAATTGATTGATAGTAACCAGGCCCAAATCCGCCCACTTTTTAAAAACCCCATCCTCCATAGCTGGCCGGAACTCTGTATTGTCTGCTATTGGCATGGCCCTAGATATTGATCATGGACCTCCCCCCTTTTTCCTTACACTTTCCCACACCTTTAATGTATTTGTAATCCATTTGTTACCAATCTTAATTTTTTTCCAGTATGCTTTCCCCAGGAATATTATGGATCTGAGAGGAGTCTTTGGAATTGAGTTTTGCTCAATCTGTACCCATCCAGAGTCTAGGTCCTTTTGTATCCAATGCACAAGTATGCGTAATTGAGCTGCCCAGTAGTAGTTTCTTAGGTTTGGCAGACCAAGACCACCCTTGTTCTTTGGCAAACATAGTGTTTTGAGCCTTACTCTAGGTCTTTTCCTCTGCCAGATACATTTGGATAGGAGTTTATCTAACCTTTTAAAGGTAGTGGCAGGTATTGGTATAGGTAGAGACTGGAAGAGGAAAATAAGTCTAGGTAGCACATTCATTCGAATTGATTCTATTCTTCCCACTAGGGAGAGAGGTAAAATGTCCCATCTGGCCATGTCTGATTTGATTTGTACAATCAACTTTTCGTAGTTTGCTTGATATAACTGATTGCTGCTGGGAGTCAGAATGATTCCTAAATACCTGAATCCGTCTCTAGCCCAATGGAAGGGTGCTATACTATTCAGATGTGTTGGCCATGTTCCCACTATCATCATGGCTTCTGATTTGGTCTCATTTATCTTATAACCCGACAGTTTGCCGTAATTTCTTAAATCCATCATTATGTTTGGAATTGATTCTAAAGGGTTTTTGATATAAAGTAAAATGTCATCAGCAAATAACGAGATCTTGTGTGTAATGCCTTTTTGGTCATCTATTCCCTGTATCTGAGGGTTTGATCTAATCATCTCCGCTAGTGGCTCTATGCCAATCGCGAATAGTAACGGAGACAAAACGTCTCCTTGGCGTGTCCCTCTCTGTATCTCAAAGAAGTGAGAGCAGTGACCATTCACCCTTACTCTAGATTTAGGATTTTTATATAAACATTTTATCCAATCTATAAATGTGTTATTGAATCCCATACCTTTCAATGTTAGTTCAAGGTACAGCCAATCAACTCTATCAAATGCCTTCTCGGCATCTAAGCCGAGAAGCATTGATGGTTCTTTTCGAGATCCAGCCACTGTTTGCAGATTTAAAGTTCTTCTGATGTTGTTAGCACCCTGTCGACCAGTGATAAAGCCAGTCTGGTCTGGGTGGATCAGTTTTATTATATGTTTCTGTATTCTTTTTTTAAGTATAGATGTCAATATCTTGAAATCGTTGCAAAGGAGACTTATGGGCCTATAGGAACTACATCTTGTGGGGTCTTTACCTTATTTATGTATTACCGAGACAATAGCTTCTGACCAGCTTCCTGGTGGGTCTCTCACAGATAGGGCATAGTTATAAACTACACTTAATACTGGTGTTAACTGTTCAGTGAAATGTTTATAAAATTCATTTGAAAACCCATCTGTACCTGGTGATTTATTGTTCTTAAGCATCTGAATAGTTTCCCCTATCTCCTTCTCCGTAATAGGGGAGGTCAGCTCATCCGCCTCATCTGGGAATAGTTTAGAAAGTTTAAGGTTATCTATGAAGTTGTTGATTTTTTCTTTCTTCTTTTCCAATTGCTGTGCTTTGTAGAGGTCGGTATAGTAATCTGCAAATGCATTAGCAATTTCTTGTGTTTGCATTACTTCCATGTGTGTGCTGGGGTGTTTAATCTTTGGAACTATCCGACTTGACTGTATTTTGTGGAGCTGGAATGACAGTAGCTTGCTTGCCCTATTTCCCATCTCATAGTAATTCCTACCAGCAAATCTAAGGGCTCCTTCCGCTTTGTATGTCAACAGGTCATCTAGTTTTTGTCTGCAGGTTAGTAGAGCTTTTAAGTCTTCCTCATCTCTGTTCAGTGTATGTTTCCTTTCTAGTATTTTTTACTTATTTTCTAGGTTCTGCTGTTTTTCATTTCGCTGTTTCTTTAGTGCACTTGAAATTGAGATAATTTTACCTCTCATTACAGCCTTTGCCGCGTCCCATAAAATTGATGGTGAGACATCCCCCTTATTGTTGAGATCAAAATAACTCTTCAGTTCTTCACTTATCCTCTCCCGTGTGTGAGAGTCAGACAGCATGGATACATTGAGCCTCCAATATTTAAAGATCTTATTGGTACTGAGGTTAAGTTGAAGAGTTAGAGGTCCATGATCTGAGATGGTCGCTGGTTCAATGATACATGATTCAACCTTGTAAATATCTTGCTTGGAAATACAGAAGTAATCTATCCGAGAGTAGCTACCATGGACCCCAGACCTAAAGGTAAAGTCTTTCTGCCTAGGATGGTGGAAACGCCATGCATCTATAAGTCCAAGTTCTTTTATCATTGCATTCAGTGATCTAGATTTTTTTGAAATGGGTCCACAATCTACAGGAAGTTTGTCTACTTTTGGATTTAGTACACAGTTGAAATCACCGGCCATAAGGATAATTCCTTTGGCGTTACCTGCCAAAAGTGAGGCTATACCTTTAAAGAAATTGGGGCAGTCTTCATTTGGTGCATATATATTTAGAAAGGTTATGATTGATCCTCCTATTGACCCCAGGACCATAACATATCTGCCCTGGTCATCTGCAATTTCCTTTTCTTTGGTGAAGTATACTGATTTGTTAAATAGAATAGCCACTCCTCTCGTTTTCCCTGTTTGACAGGACGCACTATACACCTGGCCCACCGATTCTCTCTTCAGTTTCTGGTGTTCGTTTATTGATAAGTGCGTTTCTTGAATGAATGCTATAGAGCACTGCATTTTCTTAAGTTGTCCAAAACGTTTTTTCCTCTTTATTGGGTTGTTAAGACCATTTACATTGTAACTAATACATTTAAGGCTTGATATAATGTCATTGTATTTCTTATGTACAACATAGATCTATCTTCCATAGTATATTGATTGATTGATTGATTGAAAACTTTATTAACAGATTGCAGAATGGGTACAATACAGTACAGCTCAATACACACAATTGTTAAGGGGATGCAGACCAGAGAAAGACTTTCGTCTTGTTTACATCAGGGTCCCCCAATGATGTAAAATATGAGCTTGAGGCATTTGTCAAAGAGTATACAACATAAAAAACAAAACAAAATGGTCCCCTATTCACTTGTAAGGGAAAACCTAGGGCTTCCAATTTTCCAGTAAGCTGTTTTACATAAATCACAAATGAAATAATCTCCTGATGTTCTAGAGAGGTGTAGCTTTCTCTCTCAGGGAGCATATTGCACTAAGTGCAGAGAAGCTAACCACGAACGTATAGGGTTAACCTTTGCCTGATAACACAGGCTAAGTGTGATCCGTCTATGGCTCAGTCTCTGGCCTCAGAACCACATATAAACTAAAGTAGATTTGATATATTTAAATTTTCCCAACAGGTAATTAATACTCAGGGTAAAGAATAATCATATTAGTCAGCAGCATGTCCATTATTTCTTGTGTTTTACACTTATTGTAAACATTTCGTGAGTCAGAGTCTACTATATCTAACTGGTTTACTGATCTTTATCGTCCATGAATGATCTTAGGTCTGCGCCAGATAGTGACATCATGGCTCCTTTCGTTCGCTGCTCTCGCCCGCTTCTTTGTGTTCGCCACCTGTCTCTTGTCAGTTCTCTTTGTAGTTTCTCTCTGTCGTCGATTTGGACATGAATTCCCAGTTCTTTCAGTGTTGGAATTGCATCCACCAGGGAGTCGAACACCTTCGTTCCCGATTCTGTTGTCATCCTGAGTCGTGCCGGGTATGGGCAATTAGCGCGTATCCCTTTTTCCTTCAGCTGTTTGATGACGTGACGCACCTGTCCCCTCTTCTTTTGCAGGTCTGGGGAGTAATCGTGATCAAAATAGATCCTTTTCCCTTGAAACGTGACGGGTTGTCCCCATGCTAGCTGTAATACCTGTTCTTTGATATTGAAATCTAGAAAGCGCACAATGATAGAGCGCGGGGGGGGCGCTAGAATCTCTCGGTTTGGCCATCAGTGATCTGTGCGCTCTTTCTATCTTAATCTCAGACTCAAGTTCAGGTGTTATTTTCAGGGATGTTGTCAATAGCTGCTTCAGAAACTCTTTAGTATCCTTGTCCTCGCTACCTTCAGGGACTTGGTAGATCCGGATATTGTTGCATCTGAGTCTGTTTTGCAAATCTTCACATATTGCCGTCATCTCTGCATCTCTTCTTACAAGGTATTTGAGCGCCCTCTGGTGTCTCATTCCTCTATCATCCAGTTTAGTGATTTCTGATTCAATGTACGTAATTCTACCTTCT
Organism: Notolepis coatsorum; assembly: GCF_963971535.1. Lineage (NCBI taxonomy): Eukaryota > Metazoa > Chordata > Actinopteri > Aulopiformes > Paralepididae > Notolepis > Notolepis coatsorum. The sequence continues at coordinate 60,989,953 of NC_140173.1, read as the reverse complement.
GTTTTGTCAATCCATTCAGTTACTTGCGACATAGATGTTTCAAGTTTGCTCACTGAAGACTGAGTGGCATTATGTGATTCTTTATTCTCTCTCCTTAGATCTTTTAATTATTTTAGAATCGCGGATTCCTCTCTCTCTGTTTCCTCGTCGGTGTCGGAAGAGCTGGTTTGACAAGCCTGTTCAGGCGTGACATCTTTCTCATTTCCAGAGTCGGTTTTGGTCTTTCTTTTAGCATTTCGTTTCTTCTGGCTCATCTTTAGACTTCTTACCGTCTCACTCGTTAAATGTTGCTGACAATATCTGTTTGTTGCGTCATTTATCTCGGGGTTCTGAGGAGCAAGAGACTCAGGCCTAGATTTGTTTCTGAAAAAGAAACCCAACCTCACTTTTAGCCTCTTGACCATGCAGGCTTTCAACGTGTGGTTTAAAAGACAAGCTGTCATCAAGTAAAAAGCCAAGGTATTTAAAAGTCGACACAATCTGAATTGGAATGCCTTGCGATGTGTGTATATAGGCAAGACAAGGCACTTTTGTTTTGGATTTAGTAAAAATCATAATTTTTGTTTTTTCCGGATTTAAAAGAAGCTTTAGTTGCTGAAGTTGGGATTCTATTTCTTTAAACGTATTTTGCAAACTTTCCAGAGCTTTTGTCAAAGTATTAGCACAACAGTCAATTACAGTGTCATTAGCATAAAAATGAAAGTTTGCATCTGGAACATTTTTGCCTAGATTATTGATATAGATTGTAAATAACAATGGTCCTAGAACAGAACCTTGTGGCACCCCTTTGTGGACAGATAAAACATCAGAATAAAAACCATCAGCCTGAACACATTGAGTCCTGTCAGTAAGATAATTACAGAACCAGCCAACAGCAGAGTCAGACAGTCCTACATTAATTAGCCTATGCTTCATTATATTATGGTCCACAGTATCAAATGCCTTTGAAAAATCAATAAAAAGGGAAGCACAATGTTGTTTCCTATCTAAAGCCCCAATTATGTCGTTTACTACATTTGTAGCTGCTGTAACGGTACTGTGACATTTCCTAAAACCAGATTGATCACAAGATAAAATAGCATTGTTATATAAGAACTCCTTCAGCTGATTACTTACCAGAGTTTCCAGTATCTTGGCTAAAGCTGACAAATTAGAAATTGGCCTGTAGTTGTTGGGGTTTGAAGGCTCACCACCTTTTAACAGGGGTAGAACATGAGCCTTTTTCAAATTTTGGGTATTTCATTACAAGTCAAGGTTAAGTTAAAAATATAAGTTAGAGGTTCTGCAATAAAATCAGCAGAAAGCTTTAAATAATAGGGATCCAGTTTGTCTGGCGCAGCCCGTTTTTTAGGATTCAAATTATTAAGGGCTTTATGCACTTCACCAATAGAGAAGAGCTGAAAAATCAAATGTATTATGTGAAGGGGGCTCAGATTCAAGTGGGACCTGTGTTGTGGTATTGTTTGTTACTTGATCAAAGAGAAACCCAGAAGAAACAAAGTGTTTGTTAAAGCAATTGAGCATCTCAGTTTTCTCATACACAGTAGATAGACCAGATACAATACAGGGTGGAAGACCAGATGTGCTATTTGGGGATAAGGATTTTATTGTCTGCCAAAATTTCTGTGGGTTATTTAGGTTTTCTGTTGTGAGAGTGAGATAAAAACTTGATTTGGCCTTCTTTACTAAGGAAGTACTTTTATTTCTTAAACATCTAAAAGTGGTCCAGAGAGCTTCAGAGTTTGCCTTCCTTGCCTTGGCCCAGATGAGATTCCTTTCTCGTATGAGGTTGGATAAATCTTTAGAAAACCAGGGGTTATCCCTGCCCCTAACTCTATACTTCCTAAAGGGGGCGTGTCTGTCTACAATTGGCAAAAACATATCCAGGAAGAGATTCCATGCTAATTCAACGTCAGGTATTAAAGAGACCCTGCTCCAATCATTTAGGTACATATCCTGCCAAAATCCCTGTTCAAAAAAGTGCTTTGTATCACGTTTAATAATGTAGCGAGGTTTTGACTTTAATATCTTTGTATCCCTAACACCCGCAATAACACAATGGTCACTCACGTCATTAGGAAACATGCCTATCGAGGTATACTTATGAGGATTATTTGTTAAGAACAAGTCAATAAGTGTAGATTTTTCAGGACATTTCAGATTTGGGCGAGTTGGGGAGTGTATTAATTGCGTAAAAATTAATTGAATTGCAATATGCTTTAAATTCATCTGACGCCGGAGATAACCAGTCCCAATTGAAATCACCAACTATGACTATTTCATTGTCCGTTAATTGGGAAATAATGTCAGATATTGCGGCTAACGTTTCCTTTACAGCAGAATTAGGTCTGTAACAGCCGACAACCGTGACATTGCAACCCTTTGATAATTCAATTTGTAAGGCGATTATTTCTAACTGCTTAGGTATAGATTTCGTTACTAACACTTTGGTGTGGTATTTGGATTTAACATAGACAGCTATGCCACCACCATGTTTAGGACGATCAGTACGACTTAAATTATAGCCATCAATGGAAATGTCGTTATCAGAAATAGATTTGTTTAACCAAGTCTCGGAAATTATAATGATATCAGCTCCCGTTGTCTGTGCCCACATTAGAACAAAATCAATTTTCGGCAAGAGAGTATATGAGTTCTTCTGTAATCCTGAAACTAGGCCATCCTTCTAACAGCTGCCTATCTCTGTGTGTCACGAGAGACCCCAGCGAGATAACAGAGTCATGTGACCTATTGGTATTTTGTTTTGATCAACAGAGCCTATTGTCTTAAGGCTTGACTTTTGCAAGGCAGCTGGGCCGCAGTTCCTGTTGTAAATAAAGTTCTTGACTATATGTAAATTGAACACACACACACTCTATGGCAACTGAAGTCCCACTACTGTTCCAGCTGTGTGACCAACACCCTAAATGTAAATTTAGCTCGGGGTGATCCACAGCCACAGTCTGTATTCACACACACACTATGCTGTTCCTGATTACCTATGCATTCCTTAATATAATTGAGGTGATCATTGATTGTTTTAAAACGAGAAATATAATGCCTTCATATTTCACACAGTTGTATTTCCTTAAGGACATGTTCTCAACATGTTTTATGAGCTTAAATAGCATAATATACGACACGTGTCTCTCTCAGAGGCAAATCATTTGTTCTTTAGACACGTTGATACTGTCATCTTTGATGAGCGCGAGATCCGTTCACTGCAGTCTCTTTTAGCAGACTACAGACGCATCGCATCGTCAGTGACTATCCAGTGGGCGGGGTCAAATCATCTTACGTCAAAAGTCTGCTCATTAATGAGTATCAAGATAAAATTGGCTTCAAAGACAGGAGTGAACTTAAAAAGAGCGAGTGGGTCTATGATGTTGAGGGTGGTGGTGACTACATAGAGGCTGCAGTGTCATGCATCAGCGATGAGCAGCTCCTCCAGAACATGGCACCACGGCTATCAAAGAAAATCAAAGATACTCCTACTGCTCCCTGGCCACCGCGCATTGATCATCTTGAGGAAGGCGAACAGTTGTGTGAGTTGCTGTTGAAGCTTTTGACTTGGCTAAAACAGCCGGAGAGAAAAACTGCTGACCTCAGCTCAGCCACACTCAGTCTGGCCTCCATGATCCAGTACCACATCACTGGACAGCGCACTACCACTGCTATCAACCTGGGCGTAAATGTCCATGGCATGACAAGGAGTAAAGATCTGGTAGACACTCTGCACAAGAGTGGTGTCTGCATCAGCTATGCAGATAATTATACTGCTCCTCTATGACCACTGGGCTCTGATGGATGTGGAGGCATCAGCAACCTGCCCACAGGAGATCGCAGACAGCAAGCCAGCTATCGTGATCATCGACAATGATGACGAAGATTGACACAATGACAGGTGACTCTACAGGAGCCCATCCAACAAATGTCATGTACGTGCAGCCAGAGAGCTATGAAAAGAAACCAGGCAAAGAGACTGCTGAAACGCTCACCAAGACGAAGAAAATCTCTGCACAGCTAAAGCAGAAGTGTGCAGAACTGACAAAGGTTTGCCAGTACAGATGCCCCCCTGGTAGCAAGAGTGAGCCACCTGCTCGTCCCAGGGTAGATCCACCAGTGGATGGGTCAGCTCCGCAGCGTGCTCGCTCTGTGATACATACACTGTCTCGTGTAGACAATCATGGTACAAGACCACCACCTGAAGAGCAGCGAGTTCCAGGATACAGTGGTGCCCAGTCCTGCTGTCATCCACCACCCAACAAGAGCAAGACTTACTACCACACAACATACAATGAACCTCCAAGCAAGTCAGTGGTGAATGACATCATCATGGTGAAACATGTGGAAGCCATGCGGCTGAAGAATATTCCATTCTTTCTTGTTGGTGACCTGCCCACCTACAAGACGATCACTCAGCTCAAGGCGGAGTATCCAGAAATTTTCAAGGACATCATCCCAATCCTCAGATATTTCCACCAGCTGATGTCCTACATCTATGCCATCTACCATCAAAACCATTAAAAAGTTCATTTCCACGGCAGCCATTTTGGATTTTGGTGTCTCACGAATTTCCCCCGCCTTTTTAAAAAATACACCCCAGCTAAATTTGTTTATTAACACTTTGATCGCCATGGTTAAATTCATAATTTACCATCCCTAGCCAGCTCTATTTGTCTATGGAGAAGTTCCCCTTCTTTGCAGGGCTATAACTTTTTTAATTCTATTGCTAAATTGACATTATTATGGCCCATGCAATGTCCTATATCCATTGTTCAGGGTGTAGCAACGTTAAACTTTTTCATTCACATATTCATACTAAAATATGGTCTAAAGTATAAGTATGTTTTTATCGTTTTCTGCAGCTTTCTCCAGAACTTGATTTATAGCCCCAAATGCATTATATTGATGATCAAATACAGTTTGGTAGCGATCGGTGCCAGATGAAAAATTTCAACTGGAGGTACTTCTAGAAGTTACTACGTATCATCTGATATTGACCGGATGGGCGGGGGGTCGTTTATAATTCCGTGGGCAGCGTTAGATGATTCATCTAGTGTGGGTCATATGATCATCATAGCAGTTTATATCGAACACGGTAATAATACACGCTAAAACTCACCCCAGTCTCCTCGGGCCGTTGGGCGATCAGCGTGGAGTAGACAGTTTTCGATTATGGGATGTTGATCCTGATAAACCATTTCCAGGTTGTATAATACTATATACGTCCAAATAACGTTGTTTATTGAGTTAGGGCGAGCGATTGATTATCCAGTGTGTTGAGATAGAGTCCTGCTAATGATCGCGAGTGCCCGGACGAAATATGGATGAGCACTTCCTGTTTGACGAGTCACTTCCTGTTGGCGATCTGCCGATCGGCCACCAGATGGCGCTCTTGAACCGCTAGAGAGTTGAGTGGAGCTCAGCTGTACATCTCAGGTCCCCAGAGGAGAAATATGATTTCGATCACAGATTTTTGAAATATTGACATCAAAGACGAGTTACGGCGTCTTCGGCAGAATGAGCATGGCTAGGAAAGACGTCCAAAGGCGTTTTCGGCGACCATAGTGTTAACCCTCCTAGATGACAAATCCATTGAGAAACGGACCTTCGCTCTCCACGGTCACGGAAGTGCCACAGATGACCCTACTATAATACCGATAATATAGAATTGATATAGAAATAGTAGCGTGTGCAGGCGAGAAACAGCAACGTTTTTAGTGAAATGAGTATTGAGAGTATTGCTGCATAGCGTCGTTTTCTGGGATTAGACAGGATTACTCTAAAAACTATACTCATATTTACCACAGTATAAAACGGGAATGTATGGATGAAAAAATTATTTCTTTAACACATATTGAACGATAGATAGTCGATGTCAAATGGGCCATAGTATTGTATCCATAGCTATAATATAGAATATAGTTATAGCCCTGCAAACACCGCCACTTATTCCTATCTCTTAGAGCTTGGCGTGGTAAGTACAAATGATGCTCAACTGCGTGGCGTCCATTGAGTTAAGCCCTAGCCCTATTTTCTGAAAATCCGCCTAAATATACATACCTAAGTAAATGGAAGATTGCTCCACTTCTACAAGGTCCATTTGCATGTTCTTTGCAGGTATCTAGGGACATCTATGGATCTCAGGGAATGTATTCCCAGTGACTGTGTCTGTTACTAGGCTTGAGTAAATTATAATGAACCAAAAGAGAATATACATTTATTTTCATCTTTGATGGTGAATAACACTATGCTAAAATGTACCAGACATGAAAAATTCAGCACCTTCTTGAGATCACATGTACAAAAAAATCTAAGCAAATGAATAAAGGGAAGATGATTAAACAGAAGGTTTTGTAGATACAGTACTGAATTATGCGATCCGGACGCATGCAATTTGAAATATTATTATAGAATATAGAATATCAGGCCTATAAATTACCTTATTATGGCTAAGTCACACATCTATGGATCAGGCCAAATCTCCCCTTTCCAATCGCAGAGTTCAATCTGGATCTAGTATCACCAGGCGTGCAGAAAAAACCGTGAATGAAATCTACTGTAAGTACAGTAACTTTTTTATAATGTACATTTCTCTGCCATTTTCATCGTATTGCAACACCGTTTTTGCTATACGTTTACAGAAAGGTAGAGAAACTATCCGCGTTCTAATTTATGGCAATAACTTTCAGGTTTGTAGCCACCATGAGATATGATCCCGAAAATGAAGAGGGAAGAAAAACCTGAAAAAGAAGTCAGATGATTGACAGGGGCTGGCGTGAGCTGGGAAGTGTAGTCTCTTCTCTCAAAAGACTACACTCAAGTTATGTTGCGCCAAATCCCCGTGTCAAACCTCTCCTTTTTCAGACTCAATGCCCTGAGATTTCCACAACTCATATTTCACTAAATAACACTTTAACCTCTTTAGCCCGAGTGGTCCGTCGGCGGACCGCAGATTACATCACATCATACATCCTGTGGGGCGGCTTTGGCTCAGGGGTAGAGCGGGTCGTCCAATGATCGAAGGGTTGGTGGTTCGAATCCCGCTCAAGCCCATGTCCATCCCATTGCCATTGTGTCCTTGGGCAAGACACTTAACCTACTTGCCTCGTATGAATGTGTATGCATGTGAATGAATGTTGGTGGTGGTCGGAGGGGCCGTAGGCGATGATTATTTGCCACGCTTCCGTGAGTCTGCCTCAGGGCAGCTCTGGCTGCAATTGTAGCTTACCACCACTGGTATGACTGTGTATGAACGAATAATGGACTCTGTAAGCGCTCTGGGGTCACTGGGGTGTCATGAAGAGCGCTATATAAATCCAATCCATTATTATTATTATCCGTGTCTACAGACTGTATGGATTAAATCATTCTGCGCCATTGCTTAAGTGTGCGAGAGGGCGCTAGAACGCCACCGCTTTAATCAATGGGGGGACTGCGAGATTTGCGAGTGCTTAAAATATATCTTAAATTATAGCTATGGGTCCCATGGCTATAATTTAAGATATATTTTAAGCGGGTCTAATACACCCGTCGATTATCAGTGAGTTGCTTCCAGTCAACATGTACAAAACGGATTGTTTTTTCATCTATACATTTCCGTTTTATACCATTTTGAATATGAGTATAGTTTTGGTGATTCTTAGTAATTCCAGGAAAAGACGGGATAATAGCCCTTTAGTGGAATACACTAAACACGTTGTCATTTTTCGCCTGATTATAGAATCTTCCTGAAATCAACGCTAGATCATCATTATTATCCTTCCTCGTGCAAGAATGAAAAGAGCCCTGGACCGCAGTGCCCCACCCCCACCTCCTGCACCCAACGGCACACAGCCACACACACACCCACACAGAGACAGCTTCGATCGGGGTAGAAATAAATATCAGATCAACGATCAAATTTATATATAGTGTTCTCACCTTGTATCTGATGTAATGCAAAATTAATAATCCAATTATCTGATCGCCATTCCAAATACTGCTCCTGGAGGTCCGTACCACATTACCGACCGTTACATATGGGCGGGCGGGCGGGCTTACTGTTCCATGCCATCATTGTATAGACATACCTCGCCTGAGTATTTAAACCCCGCCCGCACGGCTCGGATCGTCCCAGAAAAGAAACTACACCATTCCCAATGGAGTGCAATACCAGCTATCCCGTTTCTAGATTTGTCTGGGTGAGAAACAGCCTCATCTCAGAGCCTTAATGCTGCCTTCACATGTGGGTTGTTGGTATTGTGAGTAGGTGTGGTTGTGTGGGAAATTAGATGATATGAGACTATTAATTAACTCTGCAACATGCATCACAGAGTCTACCAAATTTCTCTAATAAGTCATCCTGAAAGAGAGAGAGAGAGAGGTGGGGGGCATACATGTGCAGGAACGGTAGTCCCTAAGGTCACAGTCTCAACGTTGATCCATTACTGAAGTCTCAAGGTTGATCCATTACTGAGGTCTCAAGGTTGATCCATTACTGAAGTCTCCACATGTCAGAACATCTCAATCGACCTCCCGGATCCCTGGGTTGAGACAGGTGTGATTTGTGTATTTCATGGCAGGCTATTACTTCTGAATGGAACATTTGAGTATAGTGATAGGTGGGCAGTGAATCATAAATCTGTGTTATGTGTTTACATACAAACGAAACCATGATGTCTTTGATAAACAGCTTTGTTTATCCCCCATGGCTCTCTCTCTCTCTCTCTCTCTCTCTCTCTCTCTCTCTCTCTTGAGGTAACAGGGCTCGATGGTTCTGCATAAAGAACCAGTTAAACTACTCTGTGTTGTGTCTCCGTCTAAACGCCCTGTTACTCAAAGAAGAGCTATAAATGGTCTTCTGTTACACACGACGGCGGCAGCAGGAGAATTGAAATGAAGCGAGGAGAGTTTGCTACTGTAGGAATGGTTGTTTATTTTAAACCATCAAAGAGTGAAATAACAGTAAGCTTAAAGTGTGCAATGATTTCCAATGGTTGCAATCTCTATGCCGAGGGATCATTAGAAAATCAGACTAATTTACTATAATTAAAACAGTTCTTCTTGGCTCCTCCTCGTTGGTTTCGCTGATGCTCGCCGACATCAGCTCTAGTGGGGATCTGAGGAAAAAGCAAGCGCCCTGCTTGCTGGCCGTGTTGTTGTTGTCGTGTTCTCGTTCTGTTCCGTGTCTCGTGTGAAAAGGTGGGTGTTGTCCTGTGTTGTTCCGTTTCAGAGTGTCTCCACAGTCACAACACCCCCCCTTATATCAAAAGCCTGGAGTGTCTGCGTGATGTCACCGGAGTGACGTCAAGCAGATGTGTTCCTCCAATCATGGGCCCCCTGAGTTTGAATTCGAAAGAAGGGCCGTCCCCTGGCGCCCACTTTGTTTCCAATCAAAGAATAGTTTCATTGTCTATATTTACGGTACAGTTCGGTTTCATAATTCAAGATGTGTATTTTTGAATCGGGGATAACCAGATGAACACATGGATACCATTTTCTACTCAAAACAGCTTTATACTTGACCAGAATCACAGTCTTTTATCATTAATTCCACTTGTATAGTGTCCTAATCATATTCTTTTAACTTACATCAATATCTATTTTATACAGGTATTATTCAGCACGGTAAGTATTTTCCCAATGAAGTTTCAGAAGTGGTTTAATTTCAAACTCTGTGATTCTTATTCATAAACATTGCATATTTCATATCATTAGACTCAGAAGAGCCTAATTTTCCTAAGACAAGCCAAATGGTGACCTCCTAGTGTATTTTAATCATTATCCCTTATCAGTTAGAGGTGGTCTCTTCTACAGAGCCCACAGGATGTTTTTGCAAGATTTAACAGGCACCTCCACTGTTTAGTGAACACACACTATTCACTGCCCAGCAAGACAGGAGAAAACCAGGTGGTCACATGAAAATGCCGGTGCGTCTGTTGGGACCGATTTGACCCTTTTAACCTCCTTCCAGTTAAGAGTACCCTCCTCCCGTTCGGATGCACTCCTTGCCCTACTCAGATGCACCTCTCCCCAAACAAGTTTAGGAGGTGCAAAGTGTGGGGAAACCGGCTTTTCAGGGCCGCATTGCCTCCTACACCGGACCCCCTCTCACCCAACAGGGATACAGGCCTCCACTTCCAGGCTAAGGTCTCCTCTCATGAACAGAAGAAGTCCCCTTATTTTACCTTCAGGTGCAGTTTAAGGCTGGGTCCCTTTCCAATCTTAGGAGAGACAATCCAGATTCCTCTGAATTGACACCCCTCATCCCTCTGCTTCCCAGCATTTTCTTTTCAAAAACACTGATCACAGAAGCACAACTCGCCTACTAACCCTGTACCGGCTAGTAAGGTTACTGTGGCCTGACTGTACATTGAGCCAAGTGCATTTATGCCAATACTGTCCAGTCACCTCACAGTCCCACTTCCTGCGTTTCTGTGACTATAAGCAGGGGTCATAACGCTCTCCTGACCAGCTGGCGACCCAGTCGATAGCGACCTCATAGTCCATCATCAAGTCAGGACCCCAAGCGGCTGATGTCCGTAGTACCTATCAGCCACTCAGTTTAGAAACCGACGGTCTTGTCCCCACCCCGCTTGCTCTGGGCATGGAAATATTGACAGTTTTCGCCAGCCTAGCCTGTTCACGGCAGGAGCCGTGCCCCCTCCGGTGCACCGCCCTGCTCCTAGGTGTGGACTGTCGTCCACGTACCACCCAGTGCCCACACCAACTTACGTGCAACGTTTCCTGGGCCGACTAGACGGTACCACAGTCATAGACGCCTGCGCAATAGAGCACGGGAAGCAGCTGCTCTACGACTATTGAACATGGGGGGGCAAACGTCTGATTTTGCTCCCCCACTTTTTGATCATATGAAAAATATGATATACCCCCCCCCCTCCCATATATAAATCTAACCATAACTACGTAATTTCAATCAAATTAATAATACGCAATGACACTTAATAGCAAGTTTTTAAGTTTCCAAAGATTGCGACCCCCCCCCTGCTCCCCCATATGGTTTGATCCAGTGCCTCTCCAAGTCCAACCCCCAGCAGAGCAGACAGTAGTGGCGCACGGCGCTGGGCTGCAGGTAGGCTGAGTGTAAATTCAAAGGCCACAGAAGTGTGTCATTTGGTGGCAGGCAGGATTTTCCAGTAAGTTGTTTATGATTGTTAAGATTATTTATGTTAGACATGTCGTTTACTATTGAGTGGTAGAGGTTCTACCACGCAATACAATAAAAGTGTTTCACATCCCGAAATGCCATCTGGTCATACCAATAATAATAATAATAATAATAACAGAGTGTCAAGTTCTCAAGTTCAAGTTCTTTAATAGTTGTCATACAGAAGTACAGAATACTTTCATACAAAATGCTTCTTACTGTTACGCTCCAGAGACTGTGCTAGACAAGATAGTATCAAATAACATAATAACATAATATAGCATGAATTTAGAATGAATTTGGTTGGCATTAGCTTTAGTGCTAGCCGCTAGCTAACGTTGTCATATATCTAGATATATGTCGTCAGCTGGATAACGTTGACTTCGTTTGCAAATTTTAACGTTCGCGAGCAGGGCCGGATTAACGACGGCCGCGGCCCGTGGGCCTTTAGTGACAAAAAAATATATATATATATTTTACTTTTTTTTTTTTTTTTATAATAATAATAATGCAATAAAAGTCTGAAAATGAAGGGATTATGTCCATGAGTGTCATTTTTTGAAATTAAGGCCTGCCTCTTATATAAGCCTCTCTAATAAAGGCCTGGTGCTCTTTGCAGCTGAGGTAAATAGAAGACCCGTCCTATATTTGAGGATTTACGGTAAATCAAGATGTTCAATTATCTTAAGGTACAATACCTGAAATGAAAATGTGTGTGTGTGTCCAGCCAACCAGGTAACATGGCAGAAAAAAGAAAGAATACAGACATCGGAGCATTTTTCAGTACACCAAAACGCAAAGTAAGAACCCTAGTAGCCTAATAGCTCAAAGACTTAAAGGGCGGGCTCCACAAATAATGGATTGCACGGTGTTAATTGCACCTTTACTTACAATTCATTATGAATTGTAAATGGGGGACCCTGATGTAAACAAAACAAAAGTCTTTCTCTGGTCTGCAATCCCTTAACAATTGTGTGTATTGAGCCTTACTATATTGTACCCATTCTGCAATATGTTAATAACATTTTTAATCAATCAATAACAGATTGCAGAATGGGTACAGTACAGTACGGCTCAATACACACAATTGTTAAGGGGATGCAGACCAGAGAAAGACTTTCGTCTTGTTTACATCAGGGTTCCCCATTTTCAATTCATAATGAATTGTAAGTAAGGGTGCAATAGAAATGTTTCATAATGATGTTCAGTGTATTCATAAGTGTATTGCTCTCCTTAATGTAGAATGATATGGTGACTGTGCAGACTCAGGGAGGAGGCAGAGAAGGAGAGAAAGAGACCCAAGAGTTACAGGTAATGGAAATATCAGACAGCTTAAAGTGTAGGATAACATAACAAATTAAGACACAAAATAGGCTATATTTACAGCAGACCCTGTTATTGTTCCTTGTTGGTATTTTTTCTCTCTTTCTTATTAAAAACTTGGCCTATTTGAAAGGAGATTGATTTAATAAAAATAAAAGAGCAAAAAAAAAAATACAGTATATATACAGTATATAAATATATATATATTAATATATTATTATTATAGTAATTGGCTATCATACTGCAATATAAACTGAGTTTTATAGTGAAAAGAGCAGCTTTATTGGTCAAGATTGAAGGCTCTATATTGCAGGAAATTGCACGTACAGGTTCATTAAATGAAAAAAATATCTGCCGTGGAGGGGGTCGTGCCAAACCACCCCTTGCATGTTAAAAAAAAGAAAAAAGAAAATATATTGCACCCCCACTTTCAACTATAACTAGGCGGCCATGTGTTGTATGTTAATTCATACCTCGTTACGCACGGAGGCCTTCAGTAACTCCCCAGCACTATAGGATTGTGTTTAACGTGCGCCCAGACTCTTGCGAGCCCACTGCCGCCTGTTTTGGGCTAGAGGTTCGGGGTGCCTAATCCCCTCCCTAACCCGATACTCCTTTGAAGTGAGATAACCAACTGTTCTCAGGGAGATGTTATCTCTGGTTTTAAATAGAAACTTGGAAGCTTGTATAGTAATAAACGGGGGTCTGCTGACAGCCCTATTCAGCATCCTGTTTTTGGTAAACACAGCCGTTTGTTCTCATTTCAAAGCTGGCCGACCAGCGTGACCAGTATCCTGTCGTATTTACATATAGTGTTAGGTTCAGTTTACCCAGACCAACTGACATTCTTCCAGTGCCTAATTTAATCAATCACTTACCACTGATCTAATGTGAGACTTCTAAAACCCATGTATTTTAACTAACTGTTGGGGAGAATATCAGAACTTTATATATCAATAACAGAGTGAATCTATTGAATCACAGCAGAATTGGGCCAGAGTTATATTGAACTATATCAGAATGTTTTCTGGGTTTACTTTATGAGACTAGCCTATGTGTGGGTGTTCTGACCATATCGATTACCATCTCCCAACAGCTGTTGACCTGTGGGACTCAATATTCAACCAACATAATATTTCCATAATGATTGGACAGTTTGGACTGAGAATTCCACTACAGTCTCTCTCTCTCTCTCTCTCTCTCTCTCTCTCTCTCTCTCTCTCTCTCTCTCTCTCTCTCTCTCTCTCTCTCTCTCTCTCTCTCTCTCTCTCTCTTCATGTGTGGTTGTGGGTACACACTTGTGTTTCTGTTATAATTTCTTCATTCATTGAATGTGTCAATGGAGGACAGGGGTGGAGCGGTAGAGGGAAATAAGCAGAAAGTAACATCAGTAAAAGGCCTTATAATCCATCAGGGGAGGAAGAAGTCTTGGTAGAGGTTAGGGCTGAGGGAGTGCTGGTTGGCCGCATTGATCACTACTTCTTGATAAAGTCAGTGGGATAAAGTCCAGCGACGGGTGGAGACCAACATTTGACAGGATATCAGTATCCCTGTCACTGAGGAGGAGGGGATGGTACGGAGGTCAGCCTGACAGTCAGACAGAAGAGCTGGGGGGGCAAAATGCTAGTGCTGACCCCGATTAGTTGAATAGTAATAGTCGACTAATCGATCGAAAGGAGTTGTAGTCGACTGCCAACCTCTTAGTCGAATGCAGAAGAAGCCTTCAGTCGACTCCTTCAGACATTAACACTTTCCGTGCCGGAGCTCGGTGCCCCGGAACCTCCTTGGATGCTGCGACCCACTTCAATGTTAGCATTAAAAACGCCTAATCTATGTTTTAAATTATGGCTATGTGTCTAATCTGCCCGTCGCTTATCAATGACTTGTTTTCCAGTCAACATTGTCGAAGCGGATTGTTTTTTTATCGGTTCATTTTCGTTTTATAGCATTTTGAAAAGCCCTCGTTTTCAAGGAAAATATAAAGATTCCATGATAAAAGACATTTACTGGAATATTCTAGAATACACAAAAACGTTGTAATTTTTCGGCCTATTTATGAATCGTTTTCAAATAAAACGCTAGATTATCGATAGTATAATGTGTACGTATGCACGGTATAGAGGCGATCTGAAAAATCGATTCTCTTATTTCCTCAAAGCGATCGCCCACACACACACACACACACACACATAGGGCAAACGCTGAGATCTCAGCGAATACAACTCTGATTATCCCAAGACTGGTAAAATAGATTCCTTACCTCAGATCAGATGTTCTCCAAAAAGATCATTCCAATTCCTGATCGCCATTCCAAATATCGATCACGCTTATTGATTGAGTATTGGCTGCTGTAAATATATATTCCAGGCTGATTCCCGTCCTGCGATGACTTCCATGTTGATCAGACTGCTCGCCAGCACAAGGAACCAGCTGGCTCCGCCCCTACATATCTACAGATCCCAGGTCAGTCTAAGCGACTGACCTGCAGTTACACAGGGATAGACGATAGGGGGCGCTTTTCTCCATTCTGAGCTCCTGTAGGGGCTGCTGTACCAACGGGAGACTCGGTTGATGAAATATGATTTCAGATCGCTAATAAAACAATAAAACTATATTTGTCGTCATCGGCACTCAGTGGGGGGGGCTAATAAAACGAGTTATGACGTCCCTGGCACTGAAAGTGTTAAGCACTTTAACCACAGCCCAAATGGAATGATAATTTTTTTTAAATAGAATCGGAAAAAAAAGAAGAAAAAAAAGAATAGGCGACTATCGCCACATTTCCTTAGCCTTACAAAACGCTAGAGTTCGATATGGCCTGGGGCAAATTAAAGGAAGGGACGGTAGACTCCATTATAAAACCCCTTCTTTCACGCAGAGGAGCTGGTAAAAAAAATTATTTGTAAAATGCAGCGTTGCTGTTCTCAGACCCACTCACACTGCCTCTTCCATTTAAAAGACTTCATGCAATACTGTACAGTATGTGTGTGATTTTAGAATTGGAATAATTCAACCGGATGAACAAAAGTACAGACAAGTGTGGATATATATGTAGCAGCCTGAATATTCTACTAAGTATTCAGAAGTGCTAACTAACTGTTGCTTTCCCTGTGTGTGTATAAAGTGTGATAAACAGTGTTTCTTTTGATATCTCGCCCGGTCTAATAACGAGGTGAGGTGCTACTCTTCTCCGGCTTCAGTCAGTGGCGAATCTTTATGGAAGCCAACGGAAGCCAGGCCTCCCTATCAAAATATGAATTAATATCAAATATGAAATATGAAAAGAAAAAAAGAAAAAATATATATATATATAATTTTTTTTTAATATAGTTTACATTCTTTTTCATCTGTGTTATAATTTTTTATTTTTATTTTTTTAATGTCTCCCTCTTCTCCTTCTCACTCTCTCTAACACACTGTCAGACTCAGTGGTGCAGTGCTGGGCAACCGCGGTCAAACAGCGTTTGGGCTTCGAAGTGCGCGCATCCTATTATTATGCAAAGTCTAGGTGATAAGTGCCTAGACTTTGCATAATAATAGGATACCGTTTGGCCTCCGCCCATATTACGACTGCACCCCTGGTCAGACTCACTATGCTCACTGCAGCTAGAGGAGAGGCAGGGGGTAGGTGTCTTTCTCCAGCCTCAACCATGTGATTCATGTATGTAGAGTCCAAAACCGATACTAGCCAATCAGATTCGAGCTGACTGCCACACCTTAAAAGTTTAAAACGGGGCTGTGAGCAGAATAATTAGTCTGGCATCCCCTCTGCACACCTCCCCTCTGCACTCTGAAAATTGTATTAACCCGTGACTGCTCCCACGGGCCGAATATTGCCCCGATCCTCGCGAGATTAAATCCACGGGTACCTCTCGGCGTGCCGAAGCTCTTCCTAAATCACTTCCATCATCGAAAACGAGGGGAAAAGGTCGGCTCGCGACCCTGAAAATGTTGAGTGATTTTAAAAACGCTGTATTAAGTGAGCCTATTATGGGATCCACGCGAGCTTTCTATCGTGGAAACATCTGGGCGTCCCGCAACTTTTACTCATTCACATGTAGCCCCGTAAATGCTTAGAAAAGGAAAGCCGAAAGCGTGGAATAAACTCGCCAAAACGGAAAAGTGTCCCACGGGCGCGCTGTGATTCCGATCCGCGTGAAAATATTCACGGCCATAGAGGAGACCGTGGGACACCTTTTTGCAACCGAATATGTGTCTCGAATTTGCTCCCACGCGGCGCGCAAAATCGTGCAAGGAAAGATCGGACCAAAAATGAACCAATGCTCCAGCAGTATTAATGACCCTGATGTAAACAAGACAAACGTCTTTCTCTGGTCTGCATCCCCTTACAATTGTGTGTATTGACTTTGAGCCGTACTGTATTGTACCCATTCTGCAATCTGTTAAATAAATAAAAAGAAAGTTTGACTGGCCGCCGAGCCATACTGTAGTGTACATGGTGACTGCTTGACAAAAAAAAAAAAAACATTAATAAAAATATTTAATAATTTTTTTTTTAATAATTTTTTTTTGGCTTACCCTGTTATTTTACCCACGCGACGCCACTGGCTTCAGTATGGATCACTAACAATAACATTGAAGCACCTTTCTCCCTTTCTGGAGTGGTCCTAGAGTGGGATCAGTGGCGGTTGCCAGCAGGGGGCGGAGTGGCAGTGGTGGCAGGTGGAGCGGAGGAGAGAGGGAAGCAACGAGGAAGAGGGAATTACCTGGGGGCGAGAGGACCAGGAAGCTCTCTTCGGCAGTGAACTCGACCGTGAACAGTCGCAGCGGGCGTGTGCTCAAACGAGCCCCGTTGAAGGAGTGCTGTTGAAGAGCCCCGTTGGAGAGCGACGGGTGATAAGAAGAGAGCCCCGTTGGAGAGCGACGGGTGATAAGAAGTACTTGCTAGTTGACGTGTTATCCTAGAAGTACCAGTGATAGTGTGTGAGTAAGCGATACAGAACGAAGGACTAACGTCCATAGTTAACGGGACTAACGTCTATAGTTAACGGGTTATAGTAGTAAGTGTGCGGTGTATTAGCATGCTGCTAACGGCTCCGTCTGACTCCAGTAGACTACAGGGCGCGCGGCGCTGAATACCGGTGGTACAGTCAGCCACGTTGCGTTAGTACAACCGATATAGCAGGAGGGTGCATCCAGACCCAAAGTTTAGCTGTGTTTAGGGTAGCCAACAGTATTAGCTCGCGCGACAGCAGCAAGCAACAGCCAGCAGTGGACGTCTCCCCGACGTCGCAGAGGACGCCTCTTCCCACCAGCAGAGGTCGCCATCACAGCACGCTCCTCCAGTTCACCACTGCCCATGCTGTTCGCCCTAGCCCGCTGGCTGTGCTCGCGGGATCGCCTGACGCCATCTTGTCACCTGGACGAGAGGTGATAAGAGTGGGTCCGCCATCTTGGCTAAGTACGAACGGTACCTCGTGTATCCACATCAACGTCCATTCAAGTGAACGCTAACAACCAGTGTCTAAGGGGTACCCCAAACAATATAAGCCGGCTTTAGTGTAGGTTTTATTTTGGTAACGTGGGCCCACATTTGCTTGGTTTCTTTTGTATTTTTATTATTCTTGTTGTTTGAATTCCCAATGTTTCTCTACTTTATGCCTGGGTCTCCCCTAGTACAAGCGGGGTGTTATTAATGTATTGAGCACGCGGTGCCTATGGTGGGAATAGTGTTCCCCTACATTATCAGTGAGACAGTGGCGGCCCGTACATTCTTCTCCATGGGGGGCGCTATACCAAACATTTTGCAAACATGTACCACGCATTAGCGAATATTTAATTGGGTACAACTGTCACCATTGCCATCAATCAATTATGATCACAGTCAGTCAAATGCAGCCAATATGCCCTACACAATCAGAGAGAGTGAGAGAGAGAGAGAGAGAGAGAGAGAGAGAGAGAGAGAGAGAGAGAGAGAGAGAGAGTGAGAGAGCGAGAGAGAGAGAGAGAGCGAGCGAGAGAGAGAGATATCGCAACTCTACCTTGTTGTTGTTAAGTTGAAACGCACAGTGGTCCAGCAGGCAGAAGGGCTTGATAAAGTATATCCACTCCACTGTCCAGACTGTGTTGATGTCCATGCATGTCCACACTGCAATCCATATATAGCTTCTTGTTAGCCAAGTTAGCCAACAAGTACTGTGTGAGTGACAAGCTGTGTCTTTGCCCATTTCCTTGTCAAACAGCCTGCAAACTACCTGACGTTCTATCGCCCTGCTCTAAGACAAACTCTAACCTTAACCAACTTTGAAAGAGTGCCTAAGCTTAACCGTCGAAAAAACTTGCCGTCACGCTCTGAGACAAATAGCTGCATCTCACAACAACACAAGTTACACAACAGAAACTGGCGTCGGCCAATCAGAGAGCGTCTCCGCGAAATGCGGCTACGGAAAAAAAACTGACGTCGGCCAATCAGAGAGCGTCTCCACGAAATGCGGCTACGGAAATTATAGACGCTGCTAAGGCTGCTGGCTTAGACCGCTTCAAATCGCGCCCGGCTTCCATCATAAACATCATATTTCAACGCACAGCGCGTTACGCACTGATTGGCTGCGACGGATACAGCGATGAAACAGTGCACGGCGTGCACGCACACTCAGAGCGCTATTGCGTCTAGCCCGAGACGAGAGAAATACGGCTAGGAGAAATGCGGCTACAGACAGTGAGTCACTTCCTGTTCAGGAAAACGATTATTTATATTTGATATATTAACGTTATATAGTGCATTGGAAACACAAACATACTTAAAATGAGTAAATATTATTCATTTTAAACATGTTTATATTATTTATAGGGCTATAAAACAAAAAACAAAACAAAAATATTTCTTGTTCTTCTCTCTTTTAACCAGGGTTAAGCAGGGGGGTCGGCGCTCCGAGCGCCCCTAGTGGCCAGCCGCCACTGCAGTGAGAGCACCCGGTGCCATTTATGAATAAGTGCTATCTGAATAAATCTGAAGTACAACCTGTAACTGATAACCTGCCCAGGCTTAAATACAAAGTAGATATAATTGGGAGCACTGTGTGTGTGTCTGTTTCTTCCATTTGCTAACCTAACCCCTGGGTAATACTGTGACTGCATAATTATTTAACCCTTACACCCCATTCACAGAATAGCATTTGAAGGATCTATACAGGTGGTCAAGGAAGGGTACTGCTTACAGGGAAGCCCAATAATACTATTGAACTGACAGTCACCGGGTGTGGGAGGGCTGTCGGAGGTACTGGGGGAAATGAGAGTGTGTGGGGAGCTACTGCTGACCGCCTTGGAAGGCGAGGGAGACCAGAGTACCATTCCCCAGGTTAGTAAATCCTGGGCCCCATCCACTCCTGCTGCAAGCCCTCCAGAACGACGTTCCGGGCCAAAGACGGGGGTACATATAGATCCAATTCTATAGTATCCTGCTACCCAGTGGCTGTGTACTACTACTCCCACAAGCAGGGATAATCCACCCTTCTACATATATATAATATATATATATATACAGTGAGAATAAATATATATATATATACAGCATTATTGTACATGCTATCATACAGAGTTATGGGTTATATGCAGGCGTATATGTAAATATATAGAATGATTATATGCAGGGATATTCAGATGAATATGGATATATATATATATGCAGTAAAAATAGAAATGTAAATATGTGGTATATACAGCACTGTTGTACATGCTATCATAAAGAGTATAAGGGTAAACTGTAGAATGAGGTAGGGCTGAACGTTCGGACCTTCGTTCGTTACGTTGGAATTCGAATCTTAATTAACTCATTGATCGCCGGGGATTAGATGGGGCCTCGTTCTAGCACTACCACGCTTTAAAAGATAGGAGTGCGTCACCTTGTTTGTGACGTAAACTTTTTGGCTCACTAGCCACTGTGGCTAGTGGTTTTCCAAAGTGACTAGCCAGTAGCCACTCAGCATTTTCACCAGCCAAAAATCCCCGCACTCGCGCCCCCACCCAAAAAGTTATAAATATAGGTCATTGGACAATGTAACTGCAAGCATTTGTTTGGACATATGATTTTATTTGAACAGAAACATCTAAAATAACATCTAATCCAAAATGTCAGTAGTGTGGTGTGTGCTAAAATAATATCTAATCCAAAGTGTCAGTAGTGTGGTGTGTGATAAAATAAGAGGGGCATTTGGCTAGTATTAAGAGAGTCATAGTTACTACCGCCGTTTACCCGCGCTTCATTGAATTTCTTCACTTTGACATTCAGAGCACTGGGCAGAAATCACATTGCGTCAACACCCACCTCGGGCCTTCGCAATGCTTTGTTTTAATTAAACAGTCGGATTCCCCTGGTAGATTAGCAGAGAGATCTTGTCATATCCTAGCCACTCGCGACCTGAGTGCCACTTTTCAATGAACACCCGCTTTCTTTTATTCGCCTCCTCTACTTTGTTCGTGTTTTCGGACTCTGTCTCATTATCTTTTCTATTTTTTTGTTTGTTGGTGGTTTGGTTCACCGGGTCTTTTCACACCCACAATATGCCGCCACATTGTAACGTAACGTTAGCTAACTGTCTGTATTGTAACCAGTTGAGCTATTAATGTTAACAGCGTTCGTTCAGCTGTCAGCTGCCAGACACACAACACGGAAGCAACACGACGCGCGCGATAGGGTCCGGGCGAAGTGGATGGGCCAATGAATGAGCACACTGTGCGCACCCAGTCCTGTGGGAGTTGTAGTATTTATATAGTATGAGCTGGATTGACTTCATTATTCCAGATGCCTTTTGTAGACTACAATGTTTTTTTTCCCGATTGGCGGGTAGAATGACGCATCTACCCGCCAATGACGAATTCTACCCGCATTGGGCAGGTGGGCAGGTGTCAACGTCAAGCCCTATATTCTATATTATAGCTATGGATACAATACTATGGCCCATTTGACATCACCTATCTATCATTCAATATGTGAAAAAGAATACATTTTTCCATCCATACGTTCCCGTGTTATACCGTGGTGAATATAAGTATCGTTATAGCGTGGTCTGGGGTAATTCCCGAAAGGCTGAGTAATAGGCTTATACGTCAATTCTACTATAAACGTTGCCGTTTCTTGCCTGTACACGCTATTATTCCCAAATCAAATCTATATCATAGGTATTATGTTTCATCATGCATGCATGAAAGGGAGGGGGGGGGGGGGGTTTGATGCTTTGATCGTCACCAACGGCATACGTTGTGGAGTAACGTTACACACATATGTTGCGATCGGGGTGAAGACATGGTTGGATTAACGCAGGATTGATATCATATAGCCCTTACCTTCACTAGGATGTACTCCAAAAAGAATATTACAATTATCTGATTGCGAGTCCCAGTATTGGTGTCGATCGTGTCGCCAACATAATCCACCACACATCATCCATCGGGAGCATTTGACGCGTCTCAATCCGATCGTTATAACCGCTCCATTCGCCCGACAAAGAAAAGTGAGCCCGGTGACATTTGACCGTTGTACAGGCCAAGATACAAGGTTTCAAAGGGTGCTCGATACCGCCATCTAGCTGGATTTGGCAATCTCAGACTCATTCCCTATGGCAGGGGTCGCCAATTAGTTTTGGCCGCGGGCCAGATTTTCCCCAAGCCGTTGCTTCACGGGCCAGGATCAAAAACAATGGCTAATTTAATATACTGATATTGAAAAAAGACAAACGTTTTTCTCTGGTCTGCATCCCCTTAACAATTGTGTGTATTGCGCCGTACTGTATTGTACCCATAACCCATTCTGCAATCTGTTAAATAAAGTTTTCATTCATTCATTCATTCATTCATCATGAACAGCAGATCAGCTGTTGCAGATCACAGCGGCGTGTGATGAACACAGATCAAAATGCATGAAAACACGACTCACCATACCTTGTTTGTTGTTAAGTCCTCCAAAATCCCTGCTAATGTTTGAAACATGTCATATCCACTCGCCGCCCTCCAATTCCAGATTGGCGTTGAATGCTTTATCTGAACTTTATCTGCCAACTTGAACACAGTTGTCATCATTGCCTCGTTGTTGTTGTTGTTGTTGTTGTCGCCACATATTATGCAGAGAGGACGTCGGCTCGGCACGCAAGAATCACCGACCTGTTGCGATAAACCCGTATTTTAAGTATTGCTCCTGTTTATTAAAAGAAGCGTTATATTTCCCCGTTTTCTTTTTAACTCGCTCGCATCTCGAACGCGGAAGTGAACGTGCGTTCGGGAAATATACACAGGCCCGGTGGGACTATTCCATTGGTTCTCCCAGTCCACGTGACCATTTCTAGCATTTCAATTGGCTATAGTGACAGACATGATGACTACCGGTAGATAGATGCAGCTTCACAATAAAAGACACCCTGGCGTCCCGAGTGAATATTTCCTGCGCGTCACATAAATATCATATTCTCAAAATAATCTGACGGGCCAGAAATTATTGCTGGCGGGCCAATGTCGGCCCGCGGGCCGCCTATTGCCGATCCCTGCCCTATGGTAACACCGAGGTCCCTGGATAAATAATTAAAAATATTGGTTGGCATTGGTTGGCATTCAACGGTTGTGGGCCAAGGTTAGGTGAGAAGGTTAGGTGAGAAGGTTGTGTGGTTAAGTGAGAAGGTTAGGTGGTTAGGTGAGTATGTTGTGTGGTTAGGTGAGAAGGTTAGGTGGTAAGGTTAGAAGGTTGTGTGGTTAGGTGAGAAGGTTGTGTGGGAAGGTGAGAAGGTTAGGTGAGAATATTAGGTGGTTAGGTGAGAAGGTTAGGTGGTTATGTGAGGAGGTTAGGTGGTTATGTGAGGAGGTTAGGTGAGAAGGTTAGGTGGTTAGGTTAGGTGAGAAGGTTATGTGAGAAGGTTAGGTGAGAAAGTTAGGTGAGAAGATTATGTGGTTAGGTGAGAAGGTTAAGTGAGAAGGTTATGTGAGAAGGTTAGGTGAGAAGATTATGTGGTTAGGTGAGAAGATTAGGTGGTTAGGTGAGAAGGGTATATATGATTAAAACGATTTTACTCCCTATAAATGGCTGCATTTATATAGCGTTTTTATCCAAAGCCCTTTACAAGTTGTTCCTCACATTTGACCCATTCACTCACACATTCACAGACCGATGGTGGAGGCAACCATGCAAGGTGCCAACCTGCTCATCAGGAACAATTAGGGGTTAAGTGTCTTGCTCAAGGACACATCGACCGGCTGCCCGGGAGGAGCGGGAATCGAACCGGGAACCTCCGGATTACCAGACGACTGCTCTACTTTCCGAGCCACTCTCGCCCCTCTGACACTGATTTAAACTGCTTGTCGGTCTGACACATTGCCTGGGAACTAGGGCTGTCCCCGACTAAGGATTTGGATGGTCGACTATGATTGGCCAAAATTTGCCGCTAGTCGACTATTGGCCGAAAATAAAAATAAAAAAAACAAGTATAATATTATTATTTCTTTTTTAAATTGTATCATTCCATTTGGGCTGTGGGGGGTTCTTAATGTCTGAGGGAGTCGACTGAAGGCTTCTTGTCCTCTGCAAAAGCATGCAATTGGTCCACTGATGGATACATCTTGATATTTGTCTAGTCTAGTGTGTTCATTAGATGGGTGAAATCCTCTTTCAGTGCCTCTGTGCCTGTTTTCGTAGGCAGTTAGCCTCTGGTATGCGTGCCATTAGCGTTAGCCACGCTTCTAGGCCTCTTTTCTTTTGGAAAGAATGTAAAAAAAAATAATAATAAAATGTAATATATATATTCGACTAAGAGGTTGGCCAGTCGACTACGGCTCCTTTCGACCGATTAGTCGACTAATCGACTAATAGGGGTCAGCCCTACTGGGAACAGCCAGAATCGAAGCGGGAACCTTCCGATTACCAGACAACCGCTCTAACCTCCTGAGCCGCTGCTGTTCAGAAGTTAGAAATGGCTCAGTGCGTTGGTCCAATCATATACTGTATCTAAAAAGGCATATCTAAAAAGACCCAATCAGATTGAATTCTGTCAGGGCAAACCATTTAGACGGCACAGCGTGGCTGGGTTGGTTGGGTCAGGGCTTATTCTGTTGTAAGATCATGGTAGTAGGATGCTTCATCCACCTGTCACACACCATCCACAGGGCAGGAGGAACGATGACATGTTGCCTTGACAACGGCCTGGTTCTCTTAACACGTTGGGTGCCGTTAACGTAGATCTATGTTTCTGTCGCCCAACCGTTGAGTGCCGGAAACGTAGATCTACGTTTTTCTCACGGTATTTATTTTAATCGCTATTGCCATTCATAATTCAGCGGGGCACCTTGTGCATACTGTTCTGAGTGTGTCTGAGCTGGCAGACGGTCTTATACTGCCCTCTAACGCCTTCGGCCATTATTGCACCCCATTAGAAACGGGTTAGTTTCTTTTCTCTACCGAGCTGTGGCATGGGGGCGGGTCCTAAACACTCCGGCAAAACACACGCTTGTACGGATGGTTTGGACAACTGACCCCGCCCCCCCGTTCATGTTACAATGCCCAACAACGTCGGAGACAGGATCGCTGTGGATAACTGGAATGGCGATCAGATCATTGGATTATTTATTTTGCATTACATCAGATACAAGGTAAGAACACTATATATAAATTTGATCATTGATCTGATATTTATTTCTACCCCGATTGAAGCTATCTGTGTTTTATGTTTGTGGCTGTTTTCCGTTGGGTGCAGGAGGGAGGGGGGGGGGGGGGGCGCCGGTCAAAACCACATTGCATGCTTGCACGAGGAAGGATAATAATGATGATCTAGCGTCGATTTCAGGAAGATTCGATAATCAGGCGAAAAATGACAACGTGTTTATTAGGGGTGTAACGGTACACAGAAGCCACTGTTCGGTATACGTACCTCGGTATTGCGGTCACGGTTCGGTACGATTTCGGTACAACAGGAAAAAAATATTTATTATTATATATTTATAATAATTATTATAATTATTATTATTAAGCCTATTCTATAGGCTTGCTGTAGTAGTCAGTGCTACTGGTGTCATTCTGTGTTCAGGCATCCACAGAGTAAATTAATTAATTAATTGCCTACTGCACAACAACTTAGTTTCAGTTTCACTTATAGAGAGGATTTAACTTCACGTGAAGCCGAGACTGAAGAATTCTAGATGTTACACAACAATGGCAGAGGATTATCAATATTTTGGATTTAAACAGTAGCAGGCAGCAGCAACTGGAGAGGAGCTCAGATGATCTGGTGGTATGTTGTGCTTTTATTTTTCTCCGATCAGCTGTGAGACTCCGCGGTCCGCCGGAAAAGTGTGTTCGCGCGCGCGTGTGTGTCTTTTGGTTAACATTATTGGGCAAACAAGAAACTAAAGAAAACTGCAAAATTGTAATGACCCTGCTGTGTTAAACATTTAATTAATTCATCATGTTTTGTTTTAGGGACAAATAGGCTGTAGTAAACAGGAGAGGAGGAGGGGAGCCGAGTGCAGAGTGTCAGTGCGCGCTGTTGTTAATTCTGTCCGCTTGTCATCTGAGACGTATTCGGCATATGGCTGGATGTACCGCACCGCGCACCGTGATGGCCGTACCGTAAATTCGCGGGACGAATACACGTACCGTTACACCCCTAGTGTTTATTGAATTACACAAAAACGCTGTTTTCGCGTCTTTTTCCTGGAATGACTCAGAAGCACCCAAACTATATTCATATTCAAAACGGTATAAAACGGAAATGTACGGATGAAAAATCTGTTTTTTGCAGGTTGACTGGAAGCAACTCACTGACACTCAACGGCATTATTAGACCCATAGCTATAATATAAAATATAGGTTTAGCTCTACAAACTACAACTACGTTTACATGGGGTTAATGGACGGCAGGTCACTTCCCGGAAGGGGCGTGGCACTCACACTCTTTGATCCATGCACTTATTTTCTCAATCAATGCAGCCTTTTCATTACAGCATTGGGGGTACATACTGTATAATAACACCCAATGAACTTCCTCCAACATTAAGAAAAGAGCCCAATAATGAGCAATAATGCACACTGGGGCTAATTTATTCCATGAGCAAAGGTCAGTACACCAGAGGAGTCACTTTCTCCATCCATATTCATAAATCTCCTCTGAACTATGACCACGCCACTCCAGACTGAGTTCAACAGATGGCCAGATGCGACGACGATGATGATGATGATGATGGTGATGATGATGATGATATGATGATGATTATGATGATGCGCAGCAGCCAGAGAGAGAGAGGGGGAAACATCTGCCTGCCTCACTTTCAGCTAAATTAGGTCAGACAGTAAATACTACATTGCTCTGTAATTAGATAAGCAATTAGCATGTTGGTCCTCGCAGGAACAGCATCACATCCTCAGGAGGATAACCCACCCACACACACACACACACAGGCTCTCACACACACACACACACACACACACACACACACACACACACACACACACACACACACACACACACACACACACACACACACAACACACACACACACACACACACACACACACACACACACACACACAGTGGCGGACTGGGACACAAATTCAGCCCGGGACATTCAGACGCACCAGCCCACACACCGGCCCACGCACCGGCCCCGAAACCGGCCCACACAACGGCCGTTATGAAACACTTGTCCAGTATTAAACAACCCAAGGCTGTGGCTAAGGAGTCAACATCAGGGAGACCAAATCTACACCCCGCCCCTAGATGTGCACTCGTGCACAGTGCACACACACACACATACATATACCGTTACTTTGGCTTTTTACTTTTTAGTAACATCTTAGTGCCTCATTAGCCTAGGGATTAAGGATACATGAAGTATTAACTACACCATAATAATATTGAGGTTTTGATCCATAGAAAGGTCTGTGCTACACAATTTCAGTTAGATTGGATTTATTGTCCTTTAATTTGGCACTCATGACATTAGTCGCTTGCCGTTTAATCAACATCGAAAGACCCCCCACTTCCTCCCAGACACCCATTCCAAGAGAGTCTCAGTCTCTCTCTCTCTCTCTCTCTCTCTCTCTCTCTCTCTCTCTCTCTCTCTCTCTCTCTCTCTCTCTCTCTCTCTCTCTCTCTCTCTCTCTCTCTCTCTCTCTCTCTCTCTCTCTCTCTCTCTCTCTCTCTCTCTCTCTCTCTCTCTCTCCTCAATAGTGACTCAGTATTAGCAGAGTTGATAGGAAAAGGGAAGTTTTGTCTGGGCTCTGCTGAGAAGTCATGGGTCAAATAGAAGGTGTGGGGGTGACTAGAGAAGATGGGGAAGTTGGTGAGTGGTGACTACTCCCATTTTCAGAATTTGAGGGTTCATTGGAATCTGATTATTCAGAATTCAATGAGGCAGAGAATGCTCTGATTCAGACTGACATCACATCTATATTCTGTATGCTGTTCCAACTCTTTGTTGAGGCTTTATTGAATAAAATGTTTGAATACAATGTTTTTATCGCTGCACCATTTCATCCAATAGAGAAAAACATGTTATCTTCACTAGAATTGAAAATAAAGTTGAAATCTGTGCTAGTAGTGATGGACCCAGTAGTGGGGGCAGTAAGGAAGAAGATACAAATATACTAGGGATGTTCGATATTGGCTAAATATACTAGGGATGTTCGATATTGGCTTTTTTAACGATATCCGATATAGTCCAACACTTAAATTTCCGATACCGATATCAACAGATACCAATATATGCAGGGTTTCCCCCCCAAAAAACGAATAATTTCAGGTAATTAACATTACATATCTCTTGTTGTGGAATTAACACAACATTATGCATACTTTTGACAATAAATAAAATCAGAATTTGTTCTTACTTGCTTGCCTGGGTAAATAAAGGTTAAATAAATATAAAAAATAAAAATATTTAATTTTTCTTTTTTTGAAAACAGATACCGATAATTTCCGATATCACATTTTAATGCCAATATCGGTAGGCTGATAATATCGGACATCACTAAAATATACACATTATAATACACAATTTGAAAAGTAATGTCATGATCTAGGTGTCTTTTATAAACGTTTTCATTCTACTGGATGAAGCTCAACTTCATCATGGCTGCTTGCCATCTCTCTCTCTCTCTCTCTCTCTCTCTCTCTCTCTCTCTCTCTCTCTCTCTCTCTCTCTCTCTCTCTCTCTCTCTCTCTCTCTCTGCATTCACACTCACACACGCTACTGGTGGTCATGAGCAGCATCAGCAAACACAGCTGCCCTGTGGCAGACTGACGGAATCATGTCTGCTATTCAGCGCCAACCACCATCAACAACCTTCATAAATACATTCAACATTAATGGAATAGGCTAACTACCAACTTAGCTGTAGCAGTTAGCTGTTATATGCAATCACATTTGTTTAACTACGGGGTAGTAGTTGACCGAGTTGTTAGCTTAAGCTAGTTAGCTGTGGTTATTTACAAACATGTAGATGAGACTAATCATATCGAGAACATGGCTAACAGTTGGGAATTCTAAGGTACATCTTATTTAAGCATGTAAAATGGCAACTAATCAATTCAATCAATTAGATTACCAATATTATATCAACATGAAAATTTGGAAGGGAACATAATAGTATTTTATTTTAGTATTTACTATTATAATATTAGTAGCCGATTAATTTGCAGCCCGTCCTAGGTTCTGATTGGCTCTCTAGGTTAGCACTTTAGCTTCTGATGCTGTGGTGGGCACTAGTCCTAACATTGCTAACTAAACTTTTAGTCAGAGAAAAAACTTCACGAGTCACGACTATTTATGTCCACGTGCTGTAAGGAATCAGGAATACGGAAAGCACATTGTCTTGTAATAGAATGACTGAAATCACTGCAAGAGCTAGTATAGGCTAGCTAGCCCTCATGAACCGGCAGACACCAACAGTAGAATATGCACTAGGCTACTGCACGCACCTGTCATGTTACTGTTGGTTCCTTCCACTTGAACTTCATCATTATTAGCAGCAGCAGCTACTCTAATGAGAGCCCTTCCTCTACTAAACATGTCTGTAATTTTAGAACATTGTTCTGCGTCTTTTACTAGCAATTTTTTTTTATTCTAGCTTTTTCAGCTCCACTTTTTTTTTTTTTTTTTTTTCATTTCTGCGCTTCTAGGCCTACTCGCGGTTGGGAGGAAACGTGAATCTCATTCACTGATGTCTCATGTCTCATTCAAGACAAAAACAAAAGCATGTCTTTCACTTAACACCAAGAAAACAGTGTCTATGATGTTCACAAAGTCACCAGTAGAGGTCACTCACTCTAATGTGTTTCTGGGAGAGGCGGAGCTGGACATTGTACATTAATTCGGGAGCATGTCTATGTTCCCCGGGTCCTATGTTCCCCGGGTCCTATGTTCCCCGGGTTCTATGTTCCCCGCTTTGATTGATTGAAATTTTTAGACCACCAGCCCTGATTCCAAACTCTAACCGTAACCAGTTCGAAAGAGGGCCTAAGCTTAACCAGTTCGAAACAAGGCGGACATTCATAATTAATAAAATAATAAAAATTAATAAAAATGTCAATCTATTAATCAATCAAGCGGGGAACATAGGACCCGGGGAACATAAGGATGATCCCATTAATTCAAGTATCTTGGGGTCACATTGGACTCTACATTGACCTTCAAAAAGTCATGTGAAGAAAGTGACAAACAGTCAAGTTTAACATCGAAAACTTCAGGCAGATCAGGCCCTGCCTGCCAGTTAATGCTGCAAGGATGTTTCTGCATTCAATGATTTTATCACACATCGAGTACTGTTTTATCAACTGGTCTCTTTCATATGTCACTACTCTTACACCAATAGAATTACTCTACAAAAAAGCCATAAAAGTATTTGATAGGAAACCAATTTCATTTCATCACTGTAATGTTTTAGAAAAACATAACATGCAACAAGGTTCTGCATGGACTTGCCCCTCCCCCATTGAATGAGTTCATCCAACAGAAAGCAGACACTGGCATTACCACCAGGGCCATCAGTAGAGGGGACTGTAAGGTGCCTTTTCGGTATACTACCTTTGCAAAAACTGTGTTCTCTGTTAAAGGTGGTAACTACTGGAATAGCCTACCAGTTGTGATTAGAGAGTGCCCTACATACTCCATGTTCAAGACCCATCTTAAACTGCATCTTAAGGCAAACCAGAACTGTGATCATTTTTAATCTGATTTAGTTTATGCAACTTGTTTATTGTTTTATTGCCGGCCCACACAATGGCCCACATACTGGCCCACACACCGGCCCACACACCGGCCCACATACTGGCCCACACACCGGCCCACACACTGGCCCACATTAGTGGCCCACACACCGACTCACACACCGGCCCACACACTGGCCCACATTAGTGGCCCACACACTGGCCCACACACTGGCCCACATACCGGCCCACACACCGGCCCACATACTGGCCCACACACTGGCCCACACACTGGCCCACATTAGTGGCCCACACACCGACTCACACACCGGCCCACACACTGGCCCACATTAGTGGCCCACACACTGGCCCACACACTGGCCCACACACCGGCCCACATTAGTGGCCCACGCACTGCCCCCCCCCCCCCCCCCAAAAAAAAAAAAAAAAAAAAAAAATTATATATATATATATATATATATATATATATATATATATATATTTTTTTTTTTTTTTTTTTTTTGGACCAGCCCACTTTGGTTCCGGCCCATCGGGATTCGTCCCGAACGTCCCGATGGCCAGTCCGCCACTGCACACACACACACACACACACACAGGCTCACACACACACACACACAGGCTCACACAGGCTCACACACACACACACACACACACAGGCTCA
This sequence comes from Notolepis coatsorum, assembly GCF_963971535.1. Classification (NCBI taxonomy): domain Eukaryota; kingdom Metazoa; phylum Chordata; class Actinopteri; order Aulopiformes; family Paralepididae; genus Notolepis; species Notolepis coatsorum. Next base: position 60,958,659 of record NC_140173.1, on the reverse strand, counting down.
CACACACACACAGGCTCACACACACACACACACGCACACACACACACACACACACACACACACACACACACACACACACACACACACAGGCTCACACACACACACACACACACACACACACACACACACACACACACACACACACACACACACACACACACACAATCACACACAGGAAATTACCTCCTTATCTCACATCACTACTGGTTTGGAACTCTAGACCCTATATAGCACACTCAAATGGCTGGTTTACACTGGAGGTCCCCCATATACAGACCCAACTTGGAAAATCATCCTTTTATTATAGTGCCCCTACTACATGGCGCTCTCGCTGAAGATAAAACGACTTACTGTATAACCAGTGATGGAAATAACGGCGTTATAAATAACGGCGTTACTTTTTTCAGTAACAAGTAATCTAACGGATTACTCTTCCAATCTTAATAACGCTGTTACTGTTACTGCCAAAAAATGTGGCGCGTTACTATGATTGAAGCAGTTTTTTTCATCAGACCAACTAGATCTCTGTGCTGAGAGGCAATACTTTTTTTTAACTGTTCTTCCTTGGTTAGTGGGCAGTGCGCGAGACAAGCGCATACGTGCTTACAATTTCATGGTAAGCCAATCAGAGATAGAGTTGGGCGGGTGTTCGAAAGCATGCACAGTCTGACACACAGCGACAACACAAGCGAGTCGAGAGACCGCGGTCCGCGGGTCCGTGTACGTTTTGATAGTTTGTTTGGCAAGCCCAAATAATCCAAAACGAATCCAACGAACAACACAAGCGAGTCAGTCAATGAGAGACGGGTCCATGACCGTTTTTTGTTCACTCTTGTGTTTGTTGTGTTGCAGCGCAGGGCACTACAGTAGTGGAGGCTCTACTGCTGACAGCCTTATCAACATAGTGCTGCACTTCCTGGTTTAATAGCACAGTCTTCAGGTGCTCAGAGAGAGAGACAGAACTAGAGAGATACAGAAAGAGAGAGAGACACACACGACACATCTGTTTTTTTGTTTTATTTGCACTACAAAGAGTATATCTGTAGCCTATGTCTTAATTGTCATGATTAGATTAGTTTAGATGATTCGATTCGATTATTATTTCTGTATCTGTATGTTCGTTGTGTATGTCATAAATGTCATGATGAATTGAAAATGGGGGACCCTGATGTAAACAAGACAAAAGAATTTCTCTGGTCTGCATCCCCTTAACAATTGTATGTATTGAGCTGTACTGTACTGTACCCATTCTGCAATCTGTTAATTAAAATGTTCAATCAATCAATGAGTATATATTTGTTATTTATTTTTGGTATAGTGCTTAACAAGCATAATTTAATGTTGCCCAGTTGTAGCCTGTTGAGGGGCAATACATATCAAAAGTTCCAAAAGATCTATTGTGTTTGTATTTGTATGATCCACTATATAAACATAGTAATTATAATATCTACATACATGGCATTTGATTGGAGGCTAGTCTCACTTTGTCCCACAGCAACATTAAAATAGTTTAGATTTGTGTACATTGTTTGTTAAAAATGTACTTGAAAGTAACGCAATAGTTTCTTTCTGAAGTAACTAGTTACTTTTATAATTTGTAACTGAGTAAGTAATTTAGTTACTTTTTGGAAGAAGTAACTAGTAACTGTAACTAGTTACGTTTTTAAAGTAACTTGCCCAACACTGCTTATAACGCAGGGGAAGCTTAGAGGTTTACTTTGCATGCCTGCCTCCAAACAGTCTGTAACTGTTTATAACTTACTTAGTACACTATATAAGTGATATGGTGTTCTTCCTTTTAATGCACTTCATCTATGTACAGTATATGTTTACTAAGTAAACTATTTATTTTATTGTATCACTATGTACATATTGTAAAAGGTTTGCATTGACATGTCTGGTAAGTCTCGAAAATGAGGGTGACCTCAATTGTCCCTTTCGAGAATAAATAATGGTTTGAAGGAATGAATACAGTGCTAGCACCCCCCCATGCTCTCATACGCCCTCCATCCACCACCTGCCAGGATGGTGACATAATCAAAGTTATCCATGGTAATATTAGAGCATGCGGTTGCATTGTATTGAGCAAAATACAATAATAAAAAATCAAGATACTGAATTGTTTTCCGTGCATTTGCTAAATGTTATCGGTAACATACTTGTGACAAGAATCCAATTCAGATATGCCAGATGCCTTGTAGTTTTAAAATAGGATCTTAAATTAAGAAAAAAAGAAACCTCTTATGCCATCATCTCCGATATGTAAAACCTGGGAATAATGACTCATGTTGTTCTGACATCGCGCCATCTTCCTTCAAATCATCACCCATTCTGTAGGAGAAACTAATAATCGTCTGAGGGTGCTCCAAACCCTAACCCTTAACCCTTAACCCTTAACCCCTAACCCCTAACCCACTCCCTTCAAAGAAGTGTTATACATACATTTCAGGAGTATGCCCAACACCGTGTCAACCAAACCAGTCCAACCAATCTGCCATACAGCTCACGCTGTTCTGTTGGCGGCTTGGCGCTCTGCCAGTTTTCCCTCGCTATCTCCTTCAAAACCGCCTCTATCTATCTCCCTTCTGTCTCATTTCCTCCAGGTAACTAACAAGGTAATGTCTGCTCAATTTCATTCTTTGCATATTGATTGTTTCATTGCATCATGTGTGCAACTGTTAACTGGCTTGCATGGGTTGTATCTGAAAGGTAAGTATATAGATACAGGGTGCGTTCCACGGGGGAGCTGGGGGAGCCATGGCTCCCTTAGATCAGACATCAGCTCCCCTGAAAACATGATTTGTGATTTTTTTGGGGGGTCTCTAAATTACTGAAAATAAATGCTACTTTTGCCATGCATTTCTCATTTTTCTGTAATTTTCTGTATCATCATCGTGTATAATAATAAACGTATGCTATTTTGGATGTATGATTAATGATTTGCGCACTAATTCACACACGTATTATGGCAACATGCATGCTATTCTTGCAATTACCATTCGGAGCGCGGGGGCACTGCAGCCTGCACGCACGGCACAAATCAAACTTGACCCGCACGTTGTAACCTGTGACTTGTTGACTTGACAGTGATAGTTTTGACAGGTAAATAAGGTCATTCAGGAATGGATAATGTCTAAACGAAAAATGCAACAAGTAAGCCTAACCAATTTTGGTTTCACGATGAAAGTGAAGCAGCAGGAGGCGGGATCATCTACAGGCGACACCGTTACACCTGCTGCTGCTGCGGTGGTGGGGACTGCTGGCAGCAGAATTCGAGGAAGAGTAGAATTTTGCAGAACACCGGCACCTGCTGCGGTCGTATCAGAACAGGAGTCTGAGAGATAATCACGAGATACTTGTAGAAATAATTGTAGACAGTGTTGGATCTATCATCTATCTAACTAAATGGATACTTTTTTTTATCATGGAACGTGCTGTGCAGACGGCCGGACCACAACTACATCAACAAGTGAGTTGTCTTATGTGTTCTGTAGTTATTGAAACTGATTGAATATATGATAGGATTCAAGAGGTTTATTTGTCACATACATACATACATACATACATACACAACACAAGGCCTACTAAAGGCTACAGTAACGTCTGCGATCACAGTCCGACCCGAAAATTGTATTAACAGATTGCAGAATGGGTACAATACAGTACAGCTCAATACACACAATCTAGCCCACACACCTGCCATGCCGCATGGCAATTAACTGCAGAGGCCAGTGATTGACAGCTGTCCCTCACAGAAAGATGAAATAGACAGCCATCCCTCATAGAAAGACGAAATAGACAGCCATCCCTCACAGAAAGATGAAATAAAACCCACATAAATTATAGGTAGGTTCTATCTTTAATCTTATAAAATGTTCAGTTGTTATCACTATCAGCTCTATATTAAATTTTTCAAAATGTTCAGTTGCTATCGCATGCACTCATCTGTGTTTCACTACACACATGGGTGCATGCTTACCAACTGTTCGCCTGTTTTTAATGCAACATGCAACACTAATATCACCGACATCTAAGAAGGGAGATCCCCCCTTGAACGGCCCTTCTAAGGTTTCTCTCCTCCACATTGCCTGTGGTGCATTTTTTCCTATTGTTAGGTTTTAGTGAGTTTTTCCTTACCTTCTCGTGGGGTATGTCTGGGAGTGTTGCATGCATGCATGCATTCATTTATTTATTTTGAGTTTATTATAATTTTTTGGACCTTATGGTATTCTTGTTTTTTTTTGACTTATTGTGTTGTTTCTTCTTGACTTGTTTAAAGAAGACGTGTCTCTGTTAAGCACTTTGAGTTGCACTCCGTGTATGAAAGGTGCTATATAAAATTAAGATTATTATTATTATTATTATTATTATTATTATTATTATTATTATTATTATTATTATTATTTATAGTCACAGTGCACAGTTAAGAAACAACAATGAATACAAGAATGGTAACAATAAGTAGTAGTAGTAGGATCAAATAAAATATAAAATATAAAATTAAGTAAGAAAAGTGAAGAGAAAGTGTCATGCGTATAGTGTATGTGCATGTTAACTCATTCCCCGCCAACAAAGATTATACTCGTTATTGGACGCCATCCTTTGAACTCCAACAATGAGTATACTCGTTATTTGATTGTTTTTCCTTTTTTTCGATTTTAATATTCTATTCAATGTCACGGACCTGTATGTTGCCGGTAACTCATTCCGGGCCAACAGCGCCCTCTGCTGATGGCCCTTTCCGTGCCAACGCTTTATCCAATGGAGAATAGGACTTATTTGCGAGTGCATAAAACATATCAAATATAATAGCAATAGATCTAAATAACACGTGATCGCCAATGAGTTGCTTCCAGTCAACATGCACGAAACAGATAATTTTTTCATACATACATTTCCATTTTATACCATGATGAATATCAATATATTTCTAGGGCATTCTGTCTCATCTCAATAAACTCCAGCAAATCGAGCTTAAATGTATTTCCTTAGAAAGCGTGCCATTTGTCGCTTGATTTATGAATCGTTTTCAAATAAACGCTAGTGTGAGGTTTTGTCCGCTGCTCACCTACTCTCTCTGTTCCTTTAAGCCTACTGTTAAGGAATTCCCTTCTCACTCACCTCACTAGCCCCCACCCTCGCGTTCGTTACTCTCGTTTGCTCTCAGCAGCCACACCCTTGTACTACCTGTCATTATGTGTTTGATTGGTCTGGTGCCAAACTCTCACTTCTAGTTCGATTATCAATTACCTCCCGCACCTGATGTGTATTCTAATTAGCACCCCTTTGGGCTTTAAGTACCTGGCTCTTCCCCTCTGTTCCTCGTCGGGTCGTGCCGTAACATGCCGTTTCATTCGGTATCATATTCTCTATCACCAGGACTCCTTCGGGAGGTCCTCTGTCTGTTTATGCTGTTTTCATCTCCGGCGTGACATGCGCTCCAGCCTTCGCCTCCTGTCGCCGTTGCCTGAGGTAGACACTGGACTGCGCTCTCTAGACTTCCACGGGAGGCTTCCCAGTGTTCCACTTCAGACCCCCGCGCAGCAGACGTCCTGACGCTCATCCAGACCTCCGCGCAGCTTCCAACCAGGCGCGCATCCAGACCTCCACGCAGCAGATGCGCTCGTCACTCCAGGCGCGCATCCAGACCTCGACGCAGCTGATGCGCTCTTCACTCCAGGCGCGCATCCAGACCTCCACGGAGCAGACGCGCACCATCCAGACCTCCGAGCCTGGCACGCTCTTCCGCGCAGACGCACTCCAGATGCGTCCTCTGTACCGGCGCGCACTCCAAGCAGTCGCGCACCACTCTGACATCCGCTTGGACAACCGGTTCCCCGGTGGCGACGCTCTCGCCCCGTTCTGTTCCAACGCTCTTTACGCACAACGCCTGGGTGAGTTTTTTATGACTGTCTTTGATCCAATTCCGTTTTTCGTGTGTTTATAAAACACTGAAGATTTCCAGCTTTTTATTAGACAGTCACTCACCCAGCGTTTTAGCCTTTTTTGGATTGTTTTCATTGGGATAATATTTTGGCCTTTACATCGCCTCACTGTGTGTTTTCACACCGAAGATATTTATCACGTGGTTTTGTGTTGGGGACGTTGACTCACTGTGTGTTTACACACCGAAGATATTCATCACGTGGATTTGTGTTTGGGACGTTTACTCACAGTGTGTATATACACCGAAGATTCTCTCACTTGGATAACTCTGTTTTTGGTTACAAGTCACCTCTCCTGTCACCTGCTCTGTTCCAACTGCACTGAGTTAACCCACTCCCTCTCTCCCTCTCGGTCCCGTTTACCCACCTCGGAGATCTGCCGAGAGAAGTCTGCAGAGCGGCTCTGATGTTCCCACCTGCTTCCCCAGTCTACCATCCCGGGAGAAGCTGCAGAGCAGCAACTTCATTAATGCTTTTTCCTAGGCCTTACCCTGTTTTCTCTGTCCCAGTATGCAGCTCCAGCCCTCGCCCTGTTCCAAGGCCTTACCCTGTTTTTCCCTAGTCCTCCTAGTCCTCCCTATCTAGTCCTCCCAGTCCTCCCACTCCCCAGCCCGCCTCCGCGGGTCTCTGTTCCCTGTTTTCCCCACTCTAGTCCTCCCAGTCCTCCCTGTCCCCAGCCCGCCTCCGCGGGCCTCTGTCCCTGTCTCCCCTCTCTAGTCCTCCTAGTCCTCCCTGTCCAGTTCCTCCTAGTTCCTCCCTGTTCCTGCCTTGTCCCTTGCCCCGGCCCTGTTTCCTTTAGCCTTCCCTTTGCCTTCCCCTTAGCCAGCTCGCCTCTTAAAGACACTGGGCCTTTCCCTTTTCTTGTTTCTCCAGTATTGGTGTTCTCCCTTAAAGGGACAGTGCCTTTTTTTCTGATTGTTTTCAATAAATACCCGTTCTTGGCTTACTCTCATACCTGTCTTGTGTTGTGCGATTGGGGTCGGTTACAAACCATAACAGTACGACCCGACCAAATCGACGACCCCAGCCAGCACAGACGGTGTATGTTGAGTTTGCCTTTTTTTTTCTTGTTCCCTCTAGTTCCCCTCTAGCTCCCCTGTTAGCCCTGTTAGCTTCCCTGTTAGCCCTGTTTAGCTCCCCTGTTAGCCTGTTGACTCCCCTGTTTGCTTCCCTGTTAGCCTCGTTAGCTCCCCTGCAGCTTGTTAGGCCTCTACTACCAGCATGGCCCCTGTCTGCTAGCTTTGCCCCGGCTGCTAGCACAGCCTGTATGTTAATGCAGCCCTTGCTGCTGGCATGGGCCCTGTAGCTAGCCATGCCCTGGCAGCTAACCTAGTCCCTCTGCATGGCCCCAGTCAGCTAGCTTAGCCCCGGCTGTTAGCACAGCCTCTATGTTAATGCAGTCCTTGCAGCTGGCATAGGCCCTGTAGCTAGCCATGCCCAGGCAGCTAACCCGGTCCCTCTGCATGGCCTCCACTTTTTGTGTAGCCTTCCCACTGATAGGACTGCCCTTGCAGCTAGCAAGGTCAGTTCTCCCACTGCTAGGACTGCCCCTTCAGCTAGCATGGTCAGTTTTTTCCCACTGCTAGGACTGCCTTTTCAGCTAGCAAGGTCAGTTTTTCCCACTGCTAGGACTGCCCTTTCAGCTAGCAGGGTCAGTTGTTCTCCCACTGCTAGGACTGCCCTTTCAGCTAGCAGTGTCAGTTTTTCTCCCACTGCTAGGACTGCCCCTTCAGCTAGCAAGGTCAGTTCCCCACAGCTAGGACTGTCCTTCCAGCTAGCTTGTTCTCTCATGCTGGTCCAGCCCTGTCTGCCAGCCTAGCTCCGGCAGCTAGCGCAGCCTCTATGTTAATGTAGCAGTACAGCTAGCATAGGCCCTGTAGCTATTCAGTGCCCTGGCAGCTACCTTTTCCCTCTGCTAGCCTAGCTCCGGCAGCTAGCGCAGCCTCTATGTTGATGTAGCAGTACAGCTAGCATAGGCCCTGTAGCTATCAGTGCCCTGGCAGCTACCCTTTCCCTCTGCTAGCCCTTTTCCCGGTGCTCCTCTTGGTTACCCCTCAGCTACCCTACTTACCCCTCAGCTACCATGGTTACCCCTCGGCTCCTCTGGTTACCCCTCAGCTACCATGATTACCCCTCTGCTCCTCTAGTTACCCCTCAGCTCCTCTGGTTACCCCTCAGCTCCTCCAGTTGCCCCTCTGCTACCCTAGTTACCCCTCGGCTACCCTGTTCTTTTGCTAGCCCCACTTTTGTTGTGGCTTCCCCTGCTGGCTTGGCCCAGTACCTTTTGTTTTTTGCCTTGTTTTGTCCCCTGCCACTCTGTCTGTATTTTTGGGTCGCCGGGTGGCTCCCGTTGAGGGGGGGGTACTGTGAGGTTTTGTCCGCTGCTCACCTACTCTCTCTGTTCCTTTAAGCCTACTGTTAAGGAATTCCCTTCTCACTCACCTCACTAGCCCCCACCCTCGCGTTCGTTACTCTCGTTTGCTCTCAGCAGCCACACCCTTGTACTACCTGTCATTATGTGTTTGATTGGTCTGGTGCCGAACTCTCACTTCTAGTTCGATTATCAATTACCTCCCGCACCTGATGTGTATTCTAATTAGCACCCCTTTGGGCTTTAAGTACCTGGCTCTTCCCCTCTGTTCCTCGTCGGGTCGTGCCATAACATGCCGTTTCATTCGGTATCATATTCTCTATCACCAGGACTCCTTCGGGAGGTCCTCTGTCTGTTTATGCTGTTTTCATCTCCGGCGTGACATGCGCTCCAGCCTTCGCCTCCTGTCGCCGTTGCCTGAGGTAGACACTGGACTGCGCTCTCTAGACTTCCACGGGAGGCTTCCCAGTGTTCCACTTCAGACCCCCGCGCAGCAGACGTCCTGATGCTCATCCAGACCTCCGCGCAGCTTCCAACCAGGCACGCATCCAGACCTCCATGCAGCAGATGCGCTCGTCACTCCAGGCGCGCATCCAGACCTCGACGCAGCTGATGCGCTCTTCACTCCAGGCGCGCATCCAGACCTCCACGGAGCAGACGCGCACCATCCAGACCTCCGAGCCTGGCACGCTCTTCCGCGCAGACGCACTCCAGATGCGTCCTCTGTACCGGCGTGCACTCCAAGCAGTCGCGCACCACTCTGACCTCCGCTTGGACAACCGGTTCCCCGGTGGCGACGCTCTCGCCCCGTTCTGTTCCAACGCTCTTTACGCACAACGCCTGGGTGAGTTTTTTATGACTGTCTTTGATCCAATTCCGTTTTTCGTGTGTTTATAAAACACTGAAGATTTCCAGCTTTTTATTAGACAGTCACTCACCCAGCGTTTTAGCCTTTTTTGGATTGTTTTCATTGGGATAATATTTTGGCCTTTACATCGCCTCACTGTGTGTTTTCACACCGAAGATATTTATCACGTGGTTTTGTGTTTGGGACGTTGACTCACTGTGTGTTTACACACCGAAGATATTCATCACGTGGATTTGTGTTTGGGACGTTTACTCACAGTGTGTATATACACCGAAGATTCTCTCACTTGGATAACTCTGTTTTTGGTTACAAGTCACCTCTCCTGTCACCTGCTCTGTTCCAACTGCACTGAGTTAACCCACTCCCTCTCTCCCTCTCGGTCCCGTTTACCCACCTCGGAGATCTGCCGAGAGAAGTCTGCAGAGCGGCTCTGATGTTCCCACCTGCTTCCCCAGTCTACCATCCCGGGAGAAGCTGCAGAGCAGCAACTTCATTAATGCTTTTTCCTAGGCCTTACCCTGTTTTCTCTGTCCCAGTATGCAGCTCCAGCCCTCGCCCTGTTCCAAGGCCTTACCCTGTTTTTCCCTAGTCCTCCTAGTCCTCCCTATCTAGTCCTCCCAGTCATCCCACTCCCCAGCCCGCCTCCGCGGGTCTCTGTTCCCTGTTTTCCCCACTCTAGTCCTCCCAGTCCTCCCTGTCCCCAGCCCGCCTCCGCGGGCCTCTGTCCCTGTCTCCCCTCTCTAGTCCTCCTAGTCCTCCCTGTCCAGTTCCTCCTAGTTCCTCCCTGTTCCTGCCTTGTCCCTTGCCCCGGCCCTGTTTCCTTTAGCCTTCCCTTTGCCTTCCCCTTAGCCAGCTCGCCTCTTAAAGGCACTGGGCCTTTCCCTTTTCTTGTTCTCCCTTAAAGGGACAGTGCCTTTTTTTCTGATTGTTTTCAATAAATACCCGTTCTTGGCTTACTCTCATACCTGTCTTGTGTTGTGCGATTGGGGTCGGTTACAAACCATAACAGCTAGATTATCGATAGTATGTGTCCTCATGCACGAAGAGAAGCGGGTCTGAAAAATCGCTTCTCCGTACTTTGGTCGGCGCGAACCTCAAACACACACACACACACGCTCCGATGGCGGAGAAAGGAACATCTGATTACCCCAAGATTTGTAACATAAAGGCCTTACCTCACATCTGATGTCATGCAAAAAGATTAATCCAATTCCTGATCGCCATTCCAAATATCGATCGCGTCCATTGATCCAACGTTATAGTCCAAAACACATAATCCAAGCTGCCCCCCTGACTCGACCAAGCTGCAATAGTATCCAGCTGCATGCCCGAGAATGGAAACCCGGACCGGAGTTTTTTTTCTGATGCACATACCCAGCCAATCTAATCCAATGATGTGCAATACCATCCGGGAGACGATAGGCGGCGGCATTTGCCCTTTTGCGAGCTCAGACCCATTCCCAACGATAACATCAGGTTGGATGGATGAAAATGAATGGATATCGCAAATAAAAGAAATAACGATTAAAACCCGACTATACTCTTGATTGGCACGGAAGCGATGGCGAGTTAACCCGACTATACTCATGGTTGGCACTGAATGGGTTAAAAGGCATACTGGGATCCCGAGGGTGCAGTACCGGCCAGATCCTGCCAGGTGGCAGTATCGAGAGTGCAGTAAACCCTGTTCCAGACCGGGTGTTACGTTTAAACCGCTCCGGGCGCAGTCTTTTCAGGGAAGCCTAGAGATTCACTCGGTCGCATTGAAACGGGTCCGGGCCCCACGATGCATGTGTTGTGCCGTATTATGTCGTGGACCAGATGGCGATCAAACTATTGGAATATTATTTTTGGAATACCCCCGACCACAGGTAAGGACTATCTGATGTAAATTCCAGCCTGATCATAAGAGGATTTCGTACCGATCCGGCTGATCGGCGTGTGTGGTGTTTATAATGAATGCCGTTACTGGTAATCAAAGCATCAGAAACGACCCCCCCCCCCCTTTCATGCATTCATGATGAAACATAATACCTATTATATACAGTTGATTTTGAAATAGTAGCGTGTCCATGGATGAAACGCCAATGCTTTTAGTAGTCAAGTCAAGTCAATTTTATTTATATAGAACATTTCTAGGCAGGGGCAGCTGGCACCAAAGTGCTTCACAGGCAGGTTGATAAAAGACAAAAATATTACAATGCAAGATATAAAATAAAAAAACACAGTAAAACAATGAATGTAATAAAACCAGGTAGGACACAGTAAGGCAAAGAAGATAAAAAGGGGCCAGGGGTCTAGTGGTGATTAAGTGGGGGGGAAGGCCAGGGAGAACAGATAGGTTTTTAAAAGTGATTTAAAAACCTGCAAGGTCTGAGCGGCCTGTATTTTGAGGGGGAGGCTGTTCCACAGTCTAGGCGCTGCGGCTGAGAAGGCTTTATCTCCCATAATCTTGAGCCTAGTTCTAGGCACCACCAATAGCAGCTGGTCAGCTGATCTGTGGGGGGGGTGGCGGTGCAGGAGCTCGGATAAATAGGGAGGAGCCGTGCCATTAACACATTGGTCGCCAACAACGTTGTAATTCGTTATTGCCCTCCATGCGTTGAACGCCAACAATGGCGTAATTCGTTGTTGGGATCAATATCATTTTTTCCACCATGGCATTCATAATTCATCCAGCCTCCCTCCGGGACTGCAGCGGCACCCTGCCTGGTCGATGATCGGGCGAGTTACACTCCACACCAAACCGGAAGTGGCGCTGGTGCATCGAGGAAATCCATCCGGCAGTACTATCTTGTTACGTGGATCAAGAGACACAATCGAGTGCATGGGATCACTTTTGAAACGCAATAATCTATATGATTTCGGCGTTTATTGCGTCATACAAATGGGAAATGGATCTAGCAGATTGACGTCAAATAATTGGAATATTTTGCCTCCAGTCTCATCGGCGAACGGTAAGAGGAATATAAGGTTATTTTCAGCCCGATTGTTTATTCATTTCACTGCAAACCATCTGCTCAACATATCAACCCATACTAAATAAAGCCGTTTTATAAACGACCCCCCCCCCCCCCTTTCCTTCACGCATGATGAAGCATAATGTATATTTTTTAATATAGCATGTATAGGAAATAAACGCCAATCGATAATCTATCATATGCTTCAGGGCCTATAACTTGCGTTTTTGGAATTACAGCAGAAAAGCTTAAAAACATACTTATATTCTCGACGCTATTAAAACCTGTTCCACACGATGTGAAAATCTGCATAAAATATATACCTAGGTAAATGGAATATTGCTCCACTTCTACAAGGGCTATTTGCATATTCTTGGTATCTAGGTACATCTATGGACCTCAGGGAATGTATTCACAGTGTCAGAAATATTGTGTCTATTACTAGGCTTGCTTAAATTTTGATGAAACAAAGGAGAATATGAATTATGATTTTTCTTTGCATCTTTGACAGTGAATAACACCATGATAATAATGACCAAACTTAAAAAACTGCCACTGACCTCGTTCAGTACCCTCTTGAGATCATGTGTACAAATAAATCAAAGGAAATTAATAAAGGGAAGATGATAAAACCGAAGGTTCTGTAGATACAGTACTGAATTCTCCCATCCGGATCAATGCAATTTGAAATATTATTATAGAATATAGAATAGATGCTTATACATTACCTTATTATAGCCAATTCGCACATTTATATATATATATATATATATATATACATATATTATCTTTCAAATGCCCGAGTTCAATTTGGATTTAGTATCACCAGGCGTGCATAAGAACAGATAATGATATCTACTGTAATCTAGTGTACTTTTTTATTTTCCCCATAGTGCAACCGTTTTGAAACTAATTTCAGATCGAATTGTTCCTACATGCTAACAATATGGAGGAGAAACTAACTGCATTTCAATATTTGTCAAAAACGTTACCTTTTGTGGCTTATTATCGCGAATAATAACAGTTATTGACATATTCATAATTCAACTCTGAACTTTGAACCCCCATAGAACTTGAAGGGAAATGTAGTTCGGAAAAATTCCAACGCTGGTCGACAGCCGTGCATGTCCTCTACGAAATGGCCACAAAAAGACTACAGTTCCCATGGTTCATAATATAATTATTTTTTTCAAGCTTGGAATGGCGATCGAAAAACGAAAACTTAAAACTATCTTTTAACACATTTAACCTATTGCTAAACTAACGTATTGATGATAATATACATTCTACATGCTTTTGTGTCATGTTAGTGATGTTAATACTTGAAAACGTTTGATTTTAAAATCGCACATTTTTTGCATCACTCTGAAATATATGGATCTATGATCATAATGTCATTTAGGGGTCGGTACCGACCCTGGGGGGTAAAGCAGGGCTATTAACACAACAATGTATGAATGAAAAAATATAATGTTCCCACATCCGGAACGATAGATACCCGATGATGAATGGGCCATAGTAATGTCAATTTAGCTATAACATTTTAAAAGTTATAGCCCTGCAAAGAAGGTAAACATCTCCATAGGCTTACAGCGGTGGCAGACTGGGTATAATGATGGGCATACTGCGTGGCAATCAAAGTGTTAAGTGATATAAAAACACTTAGGGCTAATTTAAAATCTATCCTGAAATGAACAGGCAGCCAGTGGAGCGAGGTCAGAACTGGGCTGATGTGCTTGTATTTTTTTTGTTTTGGTGAGGAGGCGCGCGGCTGCATTCTGCACCAGCTGTAGGCGGCGGAGCAGGGATTTGTCAATCCCTGTGTAGAGAGCATTGTAGTAGTCGAGGCGGGTGGTGACAAAGGCATGCATCACCGTCTCTAGGTTGTTTTGAGAGAGGTATGCCTTTGTCTTCGCCAGGAGTCTGAGGTGGTAAAAGCTATTTTTGGCTACGGCGCTGACCTGTTTATCGAATTTAAAATTGCTGTAAAAAATAACTCAGAGGTTCCTGACAGAGGTGGAGAGGTTTGGACCCAAGGGACCAAGTGCACCGATGAGGGGGGCCGGGGGGGGCGCTATTAAAAACAATGACCTCTGTTTTCCCTTCGTTCAGTGTCAGGGAGTTTTCAGACATCCAGCACTTGATCTCTGCCAGGCAATCAAGGTGAGGTAGACCTGCACGTCATTGGCAAAGCAATGGAAAGAGTTGTTGTGTTTTGCCAGGATCTGGCCTAGGGGGAGTATATATAAGAGGAAGAGGGTGGGACCCAATATCGAGCCTTGGGGCACCCCACAGGTGAGGGGGGCCACAGAGGAGGTGAAGTCACCAAGTTGGACAGAGAAGGTCCGGTTGCTTAAATATGACTGGAACCAGTCTAAGGCCTACATGATGCTCGAGGCGAGCTAAAAGGATGTTGTGATCTACCGTATCAAAGGCGGCTGTGAGGTCAAGGAGTAGTACAGAGTAAATTTGACTCAAACTGAGTAAAAATGTTCTCACTTGGGCTCAAATGGACTCAGTTTGAGTAAAATTTACTTTGTGAAATGTACTGTGTAGTAGGGATGGGTTACCTGCATCAGCAGCTGAAATCAAGTCATTTAAGACAATATAATTCACGTAGCATGCTTTAACTCAGTTTCCCAGGAATGAGCCCGGATCATTCCGAAACTATACTTATATTCACCACGGGATAACGCGCAAACGTATGCAAGAAAAAAATTATCTTTTTTGCATCTTGGACAGAAGATAGTTACTGACTGTCAAATGACCATAGTATTGTATCCATAGCTATAATGGTAAAACTGGTAAAATGACTGCAGCAGTCTATTGCACACGTTGAAGGACCTGAGTCTCCTCAGGAAGATCAGCCTGCTCTGTCCCTTCCGGTAGAGGGCCTCTGTGTTGTCCGACCAGTCCAGTTTATTGTTCAGGTGTACCCCAAGGAACTTATATGACTCCACCACCTCAACCTCCTCCCCTCGGATGGTGATGGGAATCGGGGGGGCCTCTTCTTGCCCCTCCGGAAGTCCACCACCAGCTCCTTGGTCTTACTGGTGTTGAGTTGGAGGTGGTTGCTGTCGCTCCACCCCACAAAGCTCTCCACCAGGGCTCTATACTCCTCCTCATCATCGTCTGTGATGTAGTTTACAATTGAGGAGTCGTCAGAGAACTTCTGCAGGTGGCACCCGCTTGAGTTGCGGCAGAAGTCTGAGGTATAGAGGGTGAAGAGTAAGGGTGACAGCACAGTTCCTTGGGGGGTGCTGGTGTTGCTCACCAGTATGTCAGACTGACTGTCCTTTAGTCTGACATACTGCAGTCTCTCAGTGAGGTAGTCCTTGATCCAGGCCACCAAGCCGTGCTCCAGCTGCATCACAGAGAGCTTCTCCACTAGCAGTGATGGCTGGATGGTGTTGAAGGCACTGGAGAAATCAAAGAACATAATCCTCACTGAGCTGTGCGGCTTCTCCAGGTGCGTGTACGCTCTGTGGAGCATATAGATGATGGCGTCCTCCACCCCGATGTTTGCCTGGTATGCAAACTGCAGGGGGTCGAGGGAGTCTTTCACCAGGGGCTTGAGGTGTTGCAGGACCAGTCTCTCAAACATCTTCATGACATGTGACATCAGAGTGACTGGCCTGTAGTCATTGAGGGTGCTGGGTCGTCCCTTCTTGGGCACCGGGACAATGCAGGAGGTTTTCCAGAGCTGGGGCACCCTCTCCAGGGAGAGGTTGAAGAGATGTTGGAGCGGTGCTGCCAGCTGGGATTGGTGTTGTCCGGTCCTCTGGCCTTATTCACACTAATCTTGGAGAGCTGCCTCCTGACCTGGCTGTTAGTGATGGTCAGGGTTGGGGCTGATGTCTCTGTAGGTAGTGTGCTGTTGGCTGGGGTGGTGGGGTTGGAGTTTGTGGGTGATGGGCAGGCTGCTGCTGCTGCTGTTGGGGGTGGGGTGCCGGTGCTGATGGGTGTGGGTGGGGGGGCGGTACTTGATAGGTGGGAAGCGGTGCTGGTGTTGATGGGTGGGGGGAGGGGTGTAGAAAGGCCACTCTGGTCAAAACGGTTGAAGAACATGTTAAAGTCGTTTGCACGCTCTGTGGGGCCCTCAACAGCCATGCCCTGCTGTTTGAACCCAGTGATCTTCCTGACACCCGCCCACACCTCCCTGGTGTTGTTGGCCTGTAGTCTGCCCTCCAGCCTGTCCTTGTAATTGTCCTTGGCTGCCCTTAGCTCTTTTTTTAGATCCCTTTGGACAGCCCTGGCCTGCTCAGTGTCCCCTGCCATGAAGGCCCTCTTCTTTCTGTTTAGCAGGTGTTTAATGTCCTTGTTAATCCAGGGTTTGTTGTTTGAAAAGCAACATACCTTTTTTGTGGGTACGATGCTCTCCTCACATAATCTGATTTAGTCTGTGATGCAGTGGGATAGTCCATCAATGTCATCTCCATGGACCCTCTCAAACATGTCCCAGTCTGTCGACCTGAAACACTCCCGTAGCTCCTCCTCGACATCGTCAGACCACTGTGGGACAGACCTGGTGGTCCGTGGCTGTCTCTTAATGATAGGCCTGTATGTAGGTACAAGCCTCACTAGGTTGTGGTCTGACTGGCCAAGGGGGGGCAGGGGAGTCGCGCTGAAAGCCTCCTGACATTAGCATACAGGAGGTCCAGTGTTTTGTCTGCCCTGGTTTTGCAGGTGACATACTGGGTAAAGTTTGTCAGGGTCTTTTTCAGTCTGACATGGTTGAAGTCCCCGTTGATAAAAATAAATGCGTCCGGGTGTTTTGTCTGAAGTCCAGTGACTGTGGAGTGTATGACGTCACTCGCCTGCGCCCAGGGACCGAAACTAAAGCCCGCCGCCCGCCAGGGGCGGTCAGTTTTTACCGTTGGCGCTTGACACTTAGAGGGCTGCCCGCCGTGTGACGTGTAATCAATCAAGTTCATAACGATACTCTTATTTTGAAAATCTGTGCGGGTCTCATTTCCGCCCCAAGCGCATCTCCAGTCATAATATCGATGGCTCTGGCAGTTAGCAACAATTAGGTTCGTATGATACTTTTATTTTGAAAAAAAAACGTGGCAACGAGTCATATCCGCCCAGCCCTGCAGCGGGATACTATTGGCTAAGGGCTTCTGCTCGCAGTGCTCATGTCAACACAGGCAGTCTGCTCTAGAAGAGCGGACCTCCGTTACTGTTTAAACAATGACCCAGTCAACTATTCACTTTTAGTTTAATACATGACGAGGCATTGTCTAACGGTATCTAGCTGGCTAGCTACTGATAGCTGCTGATATCAACAAATGCTCCAGCAATAGTCGAGTGCATAATACCTCCGTTCCCTCGTTAGCTCGCGTTAGCTAGCTCACGTTAGTCGATCTGTCCCAGTAAACTAAATTGTCTTAACGTTATCTACCGGGCTAGCAGTAGCTACAGATAGCTCCTGATATCAATGTCTTATAACATTGATTGAATGCGTATTCTAGCTGAGGGCATGTTGAATGTGATTTGACACAAGAACAGTAACGTTATAATTGGGGTCCAGCTGCATCGCCGGAGAATCCTTGCATGCTGAATGTAGGGTCTAGCTGAATATAGGGTCTAGCTGCAGGGCCGGAGAATCCTTGCTGGAGCTGGAGGCTACTCAAGTATACACACACAGACAGTGGAGCTGTTTGCAGATAGCAAGCATTTTGACTTATTGCGTGGTGGCGATGTCTCGCAGATAATACAACTACAAGTATGATTATATAATATATATGTTATTTAAAAAAAAATGTATATAAAATATATATATATTTTTTTTAATCAAAAAAATTTTGGCAGGTAAGAAATATGCTTGGCGGGTAGACTCTTCCCATCTACCCGCCACTGGCCGGTGAGTAAAAAAGTTAATTTCGCTCCCTGCCTGCGCCGCCACCACGCTCGGTGGAATGTAAACAGTCAGAGCCAGCACATGTGTTATTTCTTGCTGTAAATAGTATGGACGCAGACTCAGTGCCAATAGTTCGATGTCGGGGGAACAGATGCATTCCTTAACGTGATGTGCCCAGGGTGGCACCATTTGGAGTTAACGAAGACAGCAAGCCCTCCGCCTCTACTCTTGCTGCTTTGTTTACCCCTGTCGGCGCGCACCGCCGTGAAGCCCTCTTGTTCAATGATACTGTCCGGGGTGTTATCATTCAGCCACGATTCTGTAAGCACAGTAGGCTCTAATAAGGAATAGTGTATTCGTATCGCAGTGCTTAATTTTTCCATATACGTTCCGCCTGCCTAATCGTACTTTCTGGATCGACTGTGTCCGGCACAGTGAAAAGTGGGCCGCTGTCCCTCTTGGATAAGCCCAGATGAAAGGATGTTGGTTTGATGCCTTATCTGCATCAAAGACCTGCACCGGTCCATTGTGTTCAGCGAGATAGCTCCTATCTCAGGCTTATATCTGTCACAATGAAAGAGGAAGGAAGAGCTCTCCCTCTCCGCTCAGACAGAGCCACTCTATTCATGAGTGTGTTTCTCCCTCTCTGCTCAGACAGAGCACTCTATTCCTGTGTGTGTATGTCTCTCCCTCTCTGCTAAGACAGAGCCACTATATTCCTGTGTGTATATCGCCGTCTGCCATCGACAAAGTGGCTCCCTGCTGTTTCAAGTTTCAAGTTTCTTTATTAATTGTCATACAAAAATACAGAATACTTTTATATGAAATGCTTTTTCCTGTTCTGCTAGTGTGCTAGATAAAAATAAAAAAGATAAGTAAAAAATAGAGTTGTAAGTGTAAACAAAAGTGTTCAACAAAAGTGTTCAATAAGGCAATGCGCATCCAGTGTCAATGCGCTTGCCACCAACGCAGGAGATGCTGGGTTCGAGCCCAGCTCTCAGCGTTGCTACCAGCTTGGCTGGTCGTTCATACTAATACAATTGGTATTGGAAGCTGGTGGGTGGGGATCGGACGTTGTGGACAGCGACTCCTACAGGTCGGTTTGTGCGCCTGCGCAGTAGAATCAGGAAGCGACGGGGGCGGCGTGTCCCTCTCACGCAGACCCTCGCCGCTGAGAGATCGCGCTGTGCAGGTGAAAAGATGCGACGGCTGCCTCCTCGAGTACCGGAGGGGACACGTGATGCAAGGCTTCGTCCACATTGCAGCTGGCTTGTGGGAGGCATGGCCTAACAACGTTCGAGAATTGGACAATATGAAATTGGGGAAGGGAGAAAAATAGAAAAATTGGGAGAAAAAGTAGATACAAAAAAAAGTTTTCAATATACATACAATATACTGTACAATACAGAGTAGAAACAATTTTGTAACTGAGTTACAATACAATATAAAGTAAAATGCAGAAATGGGATGAGGTACAACTTAGGGTAAGGTGCAATGAGGTATGATGTATGGGTTGTAGTGCAAATCTCTTTACCAATAAATATAAATATAAAGTGTGTTAAAGTGTCTAAAGTGGGTAAAGTAGGTGCTACAGTGAGTTGTTTATTTAAGTGAGTGTGTGCGTGTGGATGTGTGTGCTGTGAGTGTATTTGATGGTTTGTTACATGGTGTTATTGTCATTGAGCATCCTGATGGCCTGGGGATAGAAGCTCCTTCTGAGTCTCTCTCAGAGTGGGAAGCCCACCTCCAATTGTGCGTTCAGCTGAATGGGCCACTCTCTAATATAGTCTGCTACGGTCTTGTGCGGTGCTATTCCCAAACCAGGAGGCTCTCTATTGTGCATGAGTAGAAGTTCTTAAGGATCTTCGGACTCACTTTGAACTTCCTTAGGCGCCTAAGGAAGTAGAGGCGTTGCTGTGCCTTCTTGATTACACTGCAGGCACGTGCACACATAGACGTCAAGGGGTGCCCGGGCACCTGCCTTTTTCATTTTTCATTAGAAAGTGCCCTTTTTATGCCCCTTTTTAAATTTTTTTTTTTTTACTGTTGCACATATAGATAGACTGCCCTGCCCTTCCAAATGAAAGATGTCATGATAGAATCTAAATATTAGGTAAAGAAAGAGAGATAAATGCCCCTACCCCTCTCCTGGAACTGGAAGGACCTATTATTTACGCGCGCTGCCAGACGCCTGTATACTTTCCGTAGTCGCATTTCTGGCAGACGCTCTCTGATTGGCCGACGCCAGTTTCTACACTGGTTAGCCTAGCCACTCTTCGAAGTAGGTTAAGGTTAGAGTTTGTCTTAGAGCATGGCGATAGAACGCCAGGTAGTTTGCAGGCTGTTCGACGTGGAAATGGGCAAAGACAGACAGTAGACACAGCTCATCAGTACTTGTGTTGTGCTAACTGCTAACAATAAGCTATTTGGCTGGATGCAGTCTGGACAGTGGATATACATCAAGACAACAGTCTGTGACTGTGGGACAGTGGACATAATACTTCATCAAGCCCTCCTGACCTGGACCACATTTCAACTAACAAGTGAGTTAATGCGGTCTCTCTTTCTCTCTCTCTCTCTCTCTCTCTCTCTCTCTCTCTCTCTCTCTCTCTCTCTCTCTCTCTCTCTCTCTCTCTCTCTCTCTCTCTCTCTTGCTCTCTCAACACAGCGCCCGCAGCTGTTGGTCTGGAGCGCATATTGTGTTATTAAAGGGACACTATGTAGTTTTGGTGACATCTATCGGTGAAACTGAATGTACCATAGACTTGTATTAACCTAAAAAATCGGGCTTGCGCGCTATGCGTGCTCGCATTGCATTTAATAATTGATGCCCTTTTCTCCTTTTTCGGCACCTGCCTTTCTAAAGTCCTGTGCACGTCCCTGTTACACTGTCAATGTGTGTGGTCGATGTCAAGTCCTCGGATATGTGGACTCCGAGGTACTTAAAACTGTGCACTCTCTCAACCGGTGTCCCGTCGATGCTGAGGGGGCTGTAGTCCCTGACCCCGACCTCCTAAAGTCCACAATCATCTCCTTTGTTGTTTTGCTGTCTATACATCCGCACTTGGGCCGACAGTGGATCAGGAGGTAAAGTAGTCGCCTGGTAATCCGAAGGTTCCCGGTTCGATTATGGCAGGGTGTCGAAGTGTCCTTGAGCAAGACACTTAAACCTCTAACTGCTCCCAATGAGCAGATTGGCACCTTGCATGGTCACCTCCACCGGTCTGTGTGTGAATGTGTGAGCGAATGAGTTAGCTTTAGGTTATGAGGAACAAATTGTAAAGCGCTTTGGATAAAATAGATGCACCATTTACCATTTGCCAGATCACAGCTGATTAACCCATTCAGTGCCAACCACGAGTATAGTCGGGTTAACTCGCCATGCGTTGCGTGCCAATCACGAGTATAGTCGGGTTTTAATCGTTATTTCTTTTATTAGCGATATCCATTCATTTTTCATCCATCCAGCCTGACGTTATCATTGGGAATGGGTCTGAGCTCGCAAAGGGCAAATACCGCCGCCAATCGTCTCCCGGATGGTATTGCACATCATTGGATTGGATTGGCTGGGACTGTGCATCAGAAAAAAATATCCGGTCCAGGGGTTTCCCTTCTCGGGCAAGCAGTATCGTGTTACCACATTCACTGGGGAGGCTGGGAGCAGCGTTGATTATCTGTTTTGGACTATAACGTTGGATCAATAAACGCGATCAATATTTGGAATGGCGATCAGAAATTGGATTAATCTTTTTACAGAACATCTGATGTGAGGTAAGGACTCTATTTTACCAGTCTTGGGTTAATCAGATGTTCCTTTCTCCGCGCGCGTGTGTGTGTGTGTGTGTGCGCGTGCCGTTAGCGCTGACCAAGGCACGGATAATCGATTTTTTCAGCCCGCTTCTCTAGCATGCATAAGGCCACATGTTGATAATCTAGAATTTATTTGAAAACTATTCATAAAATCTGCCGAAAAATGACAACGTGTTTTGTGTATTACCCTAAAGGGGTCCTACTAATCACCCCAAAGTACCAGAAAATACCAGAAAATACCAGAAACTACCCCAAAATACCCCAAAGTATACCCCAAAATACCAGAAACTACCCCAAAATACCAGAAAATACCAGAAAATACCAGAAACTACCCCAAAATACCCCAAAGTATACCCCAAAATACCAGAAACTACCCCAAAATACCAGAAACTACCCCAAAATACCCCAAAGTATACCCCAAAATACCAGAAACTACCCCAAAATACCAGAAAATACCCCAAAATACCCAAAGTATACCCCAAAATACCAGAAACTACCCCAAAATACCACAAAATACCAAAGTATACCCCAAAATACCAGAAACTACCCCAAAATACCCCAAAGTATACCCCAAAATACCAGAAACTACCCCAAAATACCCCAAAATACCAGAAAATACCAGAAACTACCCCAAAATACCCCAAAGTATACCCCAAAATACCAGAAACGACCCCAAAATACCCCAAAATACCAGAAAATACCAGAAAATACCAGAAACTACCCCAAAATACCCCAAAGTATACCCCAAAATACCAGAAACTACCCCAAAATACCCCAAAATACCAGAAATACCAGAAACTACCCCGAAATACCAGAAACTACCCCAAAATACCCCAAAATACCAGAAAATACCAGAAAATACCCCAAAATACCCCAAAATACCCCAAAGTATACCCCAAAATACCAGAAACTACCCCAAAATACCCCAAAATACCAGAAAATACCCCAAAATACACCAAAGTATACCCCAAAATAACAACTCAATACACACAATTGTTAAGGGGATGCAGACCGTCTTGTTTATATCAGGATCCCCCATTTTCAATTCATTAATGACATTTATGACATACACAACATACAGATACAGATATAAAAATCTAATCTAATCATCTAATCTAATCTAATCATGACATTTATGACATACATGACATACAGATATACAGTACTGTTACATTTGTGACATACAAGATGTGCAAATATACAATACTGTATTTTGGGGTATTTTGGGGGTATTTTCTGGTATTTTCTGGTACTTTGGGGTATACTTTGGGGTATTTTATGGTATGTTGGGGTATTTTGGGGTAGTTTCTGGTATTTTGGGGTATACTTTGGTGTATTTCGGGGTATTTTCTGGTATTTGGGGTATACTTTGGGGTATTTTGGGGTATTTTCTGGTATTTTGGGGTAGTTCCTGGTATTTTGGGGTATACTTTGGGGTATTTTGGGGTATTTTCTGGTATTTTGGGGTATTTTCTGGTATTTTGGGGTATTTTCTGGTATTTTGGGGTATTTGGGGTATACTTTGGGGTACTTTGGGGTATTTTAGGGTATTTTCTGGTATTTTGGGGTAGTTTCTGGTATTTTGGGGTATACTTTGGGGTATTTTGGGGTATTTTCTGGTATTTTGGGGTAGTTTCTGGTATTTTGGGGTATACTTTGGGGTATTTTGGGGTATTTTCTGGTATTTTCTGGTATTTTGGGGTATTTTGGGGTAGTTTCTGGTATTTTGGGGTATACTTTGGGGTAGTTTCTGGTATTTTCTGATATTTTCTGGTATTTTGGGGTAGTTTCTGGTATTTTGGGGTATACTTTGGGGTATTTTGGGGTAGTTTCTGGTATTTTCTGGTATTTTCTGGTATTTTGGGGTATTTTGGGGTAGTTTCTGGTATTTTGGGGTATAATTTGGGGTATTCTGGGGTAGTTTCTGGTATTTTCTGGTATTTTCTGGTATTTTCTGGTATTTTGGGGTAGTTTCTGGTATTTTGGGGTATACTTTGGGGTATTTTGGGGTATTTTCTGGTATTTTGGGGTATTTTCTGGTATTTTGGGGTATTTTCTGGTATTTTGGGGTATTTTGGGGTATACTTTGGGGTACTTTGGGGTATTTTATGGTATTTTCTGGTATTTTCTGGTATTTTGGGGTAGTTTCTGGTATTTTGGGGTATACTTTGGGGTATTTTCTGGTATTTTGGGGTAGTTTCTGGTATTTTGGGGTATACTTTGGGGTATTTTGGGGTATTTTCTGGTATTTTCTGGTATTTTCTGGTATTTTGGGGTAGTTTCTGGTATTTTGGGGTATACTCTGGGGTAGTTTCTGGTATTTTCTGATATTTTCTGGTATTTTGGGGTATTTTGGTGTAGTTTCTGGTATTTTGGGGTATACTTTGGGGTATTTTGGGGTATTTTCTGGTATTTTCTGGTATTTTGGGGTATTTTGGGGTAGTTTCTGGTATTTGGGGGTATACTTTGGGGTATTCTGGGGTAGTTTCTGGTATTTTCTGGTATTTTCTGGTATTTTCTGGTATTTTGGGGTCGTTTCTGGTATTTTCAGGTATTTTCTGGTATTTTGGGGTAGTTTCTGGTTTTTTGGGGTATACTTTGGGGTATTTGGGGGTATTTTCTGGTATTTTCTGGTATTTTGGGGTATTTTGGGGTAGTTTCTGGTATTTTGGGGTATACTTTGGGGTATTTTGGGGTAGTTTCTGGTATTTTCTGGTATTTTGGGGTAGTTTCTGGTATTTTGGGGTATACTTTGGGGTATTTTGGGGTAGTTTCTGGTATTTTCTGGTATTTTGGGGTATTTTGGGGTAGTTTCTGGTATTTTGGGGTATACTTTGGGGTATTTTGGGGTATTGTCTGGTATTTTGGGGTATTTTGGGGTAGTTTCTGGTATTTTGGGGTATACTTTGGGGTATTTTGGGGTAGTTTCTGGTATTTTCTGGTATTTTCTGGTATTTTGGGGTATTTTGGGGTAGTTTCTGGTATTTTGGGGTATACTTTGGGGTATTTTGGGGTAGTTTCTGGTATTTTCTGGTATTTTGGGGTAGTTTCTGGTATTTTGGGGTATACTTTGGGGTATTTGGGGGTATTTTCTGGTATTTTGGGGTCGTTTCTGGTATTTTCAGGTATTTTCTGGTATTTTGGGGTAGTTTCTGGTATTTTGGGGTATACTTTGGGGTATTTTGGGGTAGTTTCTAGTATTTTGGGGTATTTTGGGGTAGTTTCTGGTATTTTGGGGTATACTTTGGGGTATTTTGGGGTATTTTCTGGTATTTTGGGGTATTTTGGGGTAGTTTCTGGTATTTTGGGGTATACTTTGGGGTATTTTGGGGTAGTTTCTGGTATTTTCTGGTATTTTGGGGTATTTTGGGGTAGTTTCTGGTATTTTGGGGTATACTTTGGGGTATTTTGGGGTAGTTTCTGGTATTTTCTGGTATTTTCTGGTATTTTGGGGTATTTTGGGGTAGTTTCTGGTATTTTGGGGTATACTTTGGGGTATTTTGGGGTAGTTTCTGGTATTTTCTGGTATTTTCTGGTATTTTGGGGTATTTTGGGGTAGTTTCTGGTATTTTGGGGTATACTTTGGGGTATTTCGGGGTAGTTTCTGGTATTTTCTGGTATTTTCTGGTATTTTGGGGTAGTTTCTGGTATTTTGGGGTATACTTTGGGGTATTTGGGGGTATTTTCTGGTATTTTCTGGTATTTTGGGGTAGTTTCTGGTATTTTGGGGTATACTTTGGGGTATTTTGGGGTCGTTTCTGGTATTTTGGGGTAGTTTCTGGTATTTTGGGGTATACTTTGGGGTATTTTGGGGTAGTTTCTGGTATTTTCTGGTATTTTGGGGTAGTTTCTGGTATTTTGGGGTATACTTTGGGGTATTTTGGGGTATTTTGGGGTATTTTCTGGTATTTTGGGGTATTTTGGGGTAGTTTCTGGTATTTTGGGGTATACTTTGGGGTATTTTGGGGTAGTTTCTGGTATTTTCTGGTATTTTGGGGTATTTTGGGGTAGTTTCTGGTATTTTGGGGTATACTTTGGGGTATTTTGGGGTAGTTTCTGGTATTTTCTGGTATTTTGTGGTACTTTGGGGTGATTAGTAGGACCCCACTAAAGGGATATTATCGCGGATTTCTGCACTATTGCACTATTTTACTCTGTCTATTTTATCTTGCTCCTTTTATTATTGTCTATTTAAAACTGAATCAAACCATAAACTAGGCCTGTTGGGATGTTAGATCCTAATGTGAAAAACTGTGATTTTATATGTCTGCACTTTATGTGCTCATTTATTTATGTGTCTTTTTTCTGTTGTGAAGCACTTTGAGCTGCAGTTTCTGTATGAAAGGTGCTATACAAATAAAGTGTATTATTATTATTATTATTATTATTATTATTATTATTATTATTATTATTATTATTATTATTATTATTATTTATTATTATTATTATTATTATTATTATTATTATTATTATTATTATTATTATTATTATTATTATTATTATTATTATTATTATTATTATTATTATTATTATTATTATTATTATTATTATTATTATTATTATTATTATTATTATTATTATTATTATTACCACTACTACCACCAACTAGGATGACCAGATGCAAAAAGTCCAAAAGCAGGACAACAGTAAGATTTTGGTGGGAGAAAGTGGGACAAAGTGGGACAGATAGATAATGTAATTTTTTTTATTAGAATAACATGGTCTTCACCGAGACCAATGTTTTTTTTTGCTTCAAAAAGAGGGACATCCTCTCAATATGTGGGACGTTCGGTCAAATGGTGGGACAGTACAACCAAAAGGGGGACACCTGGTCACCCTACAACCAACACCACTACTACCACTACTACTGTACCACCAACACCACTACTACCACCAACACCACTACTACCACCACCACTACTACCACCAACACCACCACTACTACCACTACTACCACCAACACCACTACTATCACTACTACCACCACCACCACTACTACCACTACTACCACCAACACCACTACTACCAACACCACCACTACTACCACCACTACTACTACCAACACCACCACTACTACCACTACTACCACCAACACCACTACTATCACTACTACCACCAACACCACTACTACCAACACCACCACTACTACCACTACTACCACCAACACCACTACTATCACCAACACCACTACTACCACCAACACCACCACTACTATCACTACTACCACCAACACCACTACTACCACCACCACTACTACCACTACTACCACCAACACCACTACTACCACTACTACCACCAACACCACTACTACCACCAACACCACCACTACTACCACCAACACCACTACTACCACTACTATCACCAACACCACTAGTATCACCAACACCACTACTACCACCAACACCACTACTACTACCACCACCACCACTACCACCACCACTACTACTACCACCAACACCACTACTACCACCACCACTACTACCACCAACACCACCACTACTACCACCAACACCACTACTACCACTACTATCACCAACACCACTACTATCACCAACACCACTACTACCACCAACACCACTACTACCACCACCACCACTACCACCACCACTACTACTACTACTACTACTACTACTACTACTACTACTACTACTACTACTACCACTACTACCACCAACACCACTACTACCACTACTACCACTACTACCACCACCACTACCACCACCACTACTACTACCACTACTACCACCAACACCACTACTACCACTACTACCACCACCACCACTACTACCACCACTACTACCACTACTACCACCAACACCACTACTACCACCAACACCACCACTACCACCACCACTACTACTACCACCAACACCACTACTACCACCACTACTACCACCACTACTACCACTACTACCACCAACACCACTACTACCACCAACACCACCACTACCACCAACACCACTACACCATTATTATTATTATTATTATTATTATTATTATTATTATTATTATTATTATTATTATTATTATTATTATTATTATTATTATTATTATTATTATTATTATTATTATTATTATTATTATTATTATTATTATTATTATTATTATTACCACTACTACCACCAACTAGGATGACCAGATGCAAAAAGTCCAAAAGCAGGACAACAGTAAGATTTTGGTGGGAGAAAGTGGGACAAAGTGGGACAGATAGATAATGTAATTTTTTTTATTAGAATAACATGGTCTTCACCGAGACCAATGTTTTTTTTTGCTTCAAAAAGAGGGACATCCTCTCAATATGTGGGACGTTCGGTCAAATGGTGGGACAGTACAACCAAAAGGGGGACACCTGGTCACCCTACAACCAACACCACTACTACCACTACTACTGTACCACCAACACCACTACTACCACCAACACCACTACTACCACCACCACTACTACCACCAACACCACCACTACTACCACTACTACCACCAACACCACTACTATCACTACTACCACCACCACCACTACTACCACTACTACCACCAACACCACTACTACCAACACCACCACTACTACCACCACTACTACTACCAACACCACCACTACTACCACTACTACCACCAACACCACTACTATCACTACTACCACCAACACCACTACTACCAACACCACCACTACTACCACTACTACCACCAACACCACTACTATCACCAACACCACTACTACCACCAACACCACCACTACTATCACTACTACCACCAACACCACTACTACCACCACCACTACTACCACTACTACCACCAACACCACTACTACCACTACTACCACCAACACCACTACTACCACCAACACCACCACTACTACCACCAACACCACTACTACCACTACTATCACCAACACCACTAGTATCACCAACACCACTACTACCACCAACACCACTACTACTACCACCACCACCACTACCACCACCACTACTACTACCACCAACACCACTACTACCACCACCACTACTACCACCAACACCACCACTACTACCACCAACACCACTACTACCACTACTATCACCAACACCACTACTATCACCAACACCACTACTACCACCAACACCACTACTACCACCACCACCACTACCACCACCACTACTACTACTACTACTACTACTACTACTACTACTACTACTACTACCACTACTACCACCAACACCACTACTACCACTACTACCACTACTACCACCACCACTACCACCACCACTACTACTACCACTACTACCACCAACACCACTACTACCACTACTACCACCACCACCAGTACTACCACCACTACTACCACTACTACCACCAACACCACTACTACCACCAACACCACCACTACCACCACCACTACTACTACCACCAACACCACTACTACCACCAACACCACTACTACCACCAACACCACCACTACCACCAACACCACTACTACCACTACTACCACTACTACCACCACCACCACTACTACCACCACTACTACTACCACTACTACTACCACCAACACCACTACTACCACCAACACCACCACTACCACCAACACCACTACTACCACTACCACCACCACTACTACTACCACTACTACTACCAACACCACCACTACCACCAACACCACCACTTCTACCACTACTACCACTACCACCACCACTACTACTACCACTACTACCACTACTACCACCACTACTAATACCACTACTACCACCACTACTACTACCACTACTACCACTACTACCACCAACACCACTACTACTACCACTACTACCACCACTACTACTACTACCACCACTACTACCACGAACACCACTACTACCACCACCACTACCACTACTACCACCAACACCACTACTACCAATACCACCACCACTACTACTACCACTACTACCACTACTGTTGTGAAGGGCCAGATTAAACCGAATATATATATTTATTTATATATATATATTTAATTGTATTTGTATATTCTCTAATATTCCCTGATATCCCTTGTATATTCCTTGTACAATATGCATTGAATATCCATTCTAGCCTACTGAACATCCCATAATAGTCTCCATTCTACTATTGGTCGAGACCTTGGTGCCAGGCTGCCATACCCCCCAGACCCAGTTCAAACGTACCGCTCAACATGTACGAACAAGTCCTAGTTCCGCATAGGAATCTGGCTACCGCACCACTAATGGTACTATTTGTTCATAGTGCGTATATATACTGCGCTACTAAAGTAGGACTTCCTTTTTAGTCCAGTTTCTTACCCTCCAATAGAGTGACAGACGTAAAGCCTCCCCGCGACGCCACGTGTGGGAGTAAGGCCAAGTTCGGCCTACCATCGGTATTGAGACATCGTGTATATTAATATTGGAATAGTCATATTTGGCACTATATCGTCGAGTTGGACGTAGTCTATTAAGCTAATAATAGTCTATTCATATGTAGTGCTTCGTGCGGTGAGAATACTATCGTAGTCAGTACCCCCATCGTTTCGGGTAGAACTGGCTGCTTATCCAGGGTGGCCGACCCCATGTGAGGCTGCACCCGAGGAGCCCCAGAGCCGACGAGCGAGTGGACCTGCATACCGGATTATTCTACCAACGACAGCCCGCCTTCCCAGGCACGGATTATGCTTTGTATACAGTGATTATTCTATGGATAAAGACCAACACTGCCGTGTGTTGGAAACCCCCCCCCCCCGGAGAGGACGACAGGTGAGGAGACGCTCTACACGACGAGGTCGCTTCACGTCTCTCCATCGTGGACCGGAGGAAGCCGGCCCACAGAGAGTCCAACTGCTTTCATCTGTGGATCGAGGATCGCTGAGGCACCGAGCCGCACAACCGTGGGTTCTCCCAGGATACCCTCGGCCAGACGGATACAGCCAGACTCTACCCCCCCCCCCTTCTCCAGTTGTCTTACAAGCGACCGGAATCCCCCCCTAGTGTATCCAGTTCTATAATCATTAAAGTATCATTGCTATTATTCCTTAAATATTCCAGGTTGTATATTTACCGCCTGCGCCACCAGAGATTGGACGTTCTCTATTGATATACCAACGAATACTCATTTGCCATAAAAGTGCATCCTATTTCAAATCATAAATGTAATTAAGTGATTGCTCTACATACCTTTTGCTATGTATTAATTATTATTAAACGCAGACTTTCGACTTGGTACATTTGTGTTGGATCGTTTCATCTACGTGGGAGTGTTTACCATAATTATTTATGCCTAGTACTGGGTGGCCAGAGTCTAAAGTACAAGAGGTAGTGGTAGTAAGTATCATATCTAACAATACAGTCAGGGAATTGTACCCCTCAGTTACAATTGGTCCTTCGAGCCGGAGGGTAATTAGTGTAATATTAATATAGTGTTATTAATATTGAAATGGCCTATGATGAACACTCCACGAAACGATCCTCCTAACCAACGCCCGCAGCGCGAACGACGGCTCCCTCAGTACTTAGAGGCTTACGCTGTCAGTCAACAACCTAGTCTTCTACTAACAGTAAACGCGGTAAAACTAGAATGTAAAAGTATGTCTAACCCCAACGCCCAGACTACCCCGACCATAGAGGCCCCTACAGGTTCTAATGTAACTGACCCAGCTCACGGTGGGGACCAGTGGGAACCAGACATGACTTCACACCCCGCCAGTACTGAAGAAGTAGTCCCCGATGAGTCCCGGGAGGAATACAACGCTACCGAGAGAGAACTCGGCACGGAAGAAGACGGGGAGAGCACCGTGGAGATAGAGCTCCAAGGCTCCGCAAGGAGTACCCCGAGGGAAGGCTCCCCTATACAACCGCCTTCTCCCAGCGAGGCAGAGAGGACCCTACAGCAGGCCTTCCTCATCAGCCTGAACGCCGCTGCTGAACGCGACCGACTGCAGATCCAGCAGCGGAGCGAAGAAGAGCATATACGTCTAGAAATAAGACGCATTCAGATGGAAGAGAATGTGGCCCGAGACCGAGCAGACAGCCAGCGAGCAGCTGCTGGTGCTCTACGGGACGCAGAGCGCGACAGACAGCAAGCGCAACTAATAGAACAGCTGATCAGACGGACAACACCCTCTCCCTCCGCCAGAGGCTCCAGGAACTCGTCTAGACACACCTCCAGGGCGGCATCCCCTAGCCGAGTAAACAACCCTGAACTTGACCAACAGACGAGGTCTATACCCCCCACAGACCACCTCCCCCCACCGGTCCAAGCGAGACCTAGCAACCGGGAAGGAGCAGCATATCCTGTGGAGAGGCTAAACCAGAGACTACAAGCACTGGATGACCTAACTGAAGACGAAGAGGAAGAGGAGGAGAACCGCGCCCGACGACAGCACAGTACTCTACCGGACCAGGAGGTCCGGTACAGCCCAGGCTATACTCCCGCGGAGCTGCGCTACAGACCCCCGACTCTATACACGGGTGAGCACGACGCACGACCCGCACCGAGGAACAGCACCTGGACAAGCGGGCCATGGTACACTGCCGGTACCAGCCCATACCAAGGAGCGGGAGGAGACTCGCCTAGGAGGCCTCTCCCCCAACGCTCGCCGATGTATCCACAGTCAGCGTCATACATTGGCACGCCTATGGTACCCGACTTCACCCAAGAGAACCGGGCCCAGTATACAGACCTCCGCATGTGTCTGGAGACCATGTTGGTGGATGTATTGGATGAACGCCATAAATACGCCATCCTACTGAAGCACTTAAAGGTACCCCGCGCACATAATATAGCGCTCGCCTACGCGACTTCCACCACCCCATACACAGCAGCGCTGGTAGCATTGGACCAGAGGTATGGGCGCATATGGGATTACGTGATCCAGGAGATCCGACACATCGACCGCTTACCCCCAGCAATAGACAATCGAGCACTGGACGACCTGTCCATCAGAGTGCAGTCCCTGGTAGGGATGTTGGGAGCGCAGAGAGAGAAGGGGAGGCATGAACTTTACGCCAACTCAAATGTGGAAAGGATCTTGGAGAAGCTGCCGCCCGCTCGACAGGAGCGTTTTAGGCGGCAGAGAGACCACCGAGACCCGAATGGCCCCGAACCGAACCTCCTCGATCTAGCAGACTTCCTGGCGAGAGAAGTCAGCAGCCTACGGCTAGATACATTCGGACGGAGCACCCCTGGCTCCAGAGAAGGAACCAGACGACTAAATGATGGAAGAAGATCGGTGACTGTGATGCACCAATCGGAGTCAGTACCGAGCAGCAGGAGCCACAGTACCCCCTCCAGAACGGAGAAGTGGAAGATAGTGTGCCTCTACTGTGAGAAAGAACACTGGCTAGCGCAATGTGACTCCTTCCCCAAGCTGAACGCGGAGGAAGCAAGTCAATGGATAAAGTCCAACAAGCGCTGTTTTCGCTGTGCGCGCTCCCACATGGCAGCCGAATGCCGCTTAAAGAAAAGGTGCACCAAGTGCGATGGAGCCCATCTGGACATACTTCACGACAGTAACAGACGGCGCCCTTCACCCGCACCATCCAGCAGCAAAGCGAGCGTCATGTACATCGATCCCGCCAGCAGCAGTGGAGCCCGAGTACTCCTAAAAGTAGTGCGTGTGACACTAAGCTACCAGAATAAAGTCCTGGACACTTACGCAGTCCTCGATGACGGGTCAGAGAAGACCCTTCTGCTCGCCTCCGCTGCGGCCCAGCTAGGGCTGCGGGGAAGCGAAACCCAAATGACAATTCGGACAATAAGACGAGATTTGAAGACGATAAAGGGCGAGAATGTCTCATTCTCTATCGCAGCAAGCGGCCAGCCTGAGCGACGGTACCAGATTACAGACGCTTTCACCAGCCAAGAAATAGGACTGTCGCGGTACACATACCCCGTCGCCAAGCTGATGGAGAAATATGCACATCTGCGCAAGTTACCGATCCCGCTCATAGACAATGCTATGCCGACCCTGTTGATAGGCTCCGACCATGCAGACCTCATTGTCCCGATAGACCGGGTTCATACCGGACCCCGAGGCTGTCCTGCAGCAGTCGAGACCCGTTTGGGATGGACTCTCCAAGGCCCGCTCGCCAAATCTCTCAACCGAAGTACAGCCACTAGATGTCTCCACTCCCGAGTCACAGAGGGAGAAACCGCACTCCTGCAACACGTAGAGCGGCTATGGACCTTGGAACAAATGCCCTTTAAGAACGGAAAGAAAGACATTCGCTCTAAAGATGACATTTACGCCATTCACCTCCTCGAGACAGGGACCAAGAGAGTCCCGGTCAACGGCGTGTTGAGATACGCCACGCCACTCCTGCGGCGAGAAGGAATGCCTACTTTCCACGCCAAGACAGACGCCACAGAACGGTACCTGCTGAACACGGAGCGGCGCTTAGCCAAGAACCCCGCCCAAGAGAGTGTATACCGCGCTGAGATTGAGAAGCTCATCACAGCGGGACACGTCACAAAGATGGACATTAAAGAGGCTGACCAGACCACTGAATCGTGGTACGTGCCTCACCACAAGGTCCATCACAACGGTAAAGACCGCATAGTATTTAACTGCAGCTACCAGATCGGATCCCAAAATCTGAATAAAGAGTTACTGCCCGGTCCCACACTCGGCCCCTCCCTACTCGGCGTTCTACTCCGCTTCCGCCAGGAAAAGGTGGCCATCAGCGGGGACATTAAAGGAATGTTCCTGCAGGTGAGATTAGTAGAGGAGGACAAGCCCCTGTTACGGTTCCTATGGAGAGAGAAGCCAGGAGATGAGCACCCAGCCATCTACCAATGGGAAGTCCTCCCCTTCGGAACGACGTGCAGCCCCTGCTGTGCTACATTTGCACTACAGAAACATGTAGCAGAGGACCCAGCAGCGGACGAAGAGGTCCGACACAGCGTAAAGAACAGCTTCTACGTAGACAACTGTCTACAAAGCCTTTCAACCCAGGAAGAAGCCGAGGCTCTCCTGACTAAACTCCGTGCCTCATTGATCAAAGGCGGCTTTGATCTCAGGCAGTGGGCCAGCAGCGATCCGCAAGTACTGCGCAGCCTCTCCTCCGAGGACAAGGCAGCCAGCAGCGAGACCTGGATGGCTACAATCCCGGGAGAAGCCCAGGAGATGACCCTGGGATTGGTGTGGCGATTCAAAACAGATTCGCTTCACTACAGACACAAGCCCCTGACTACGGAGCAGGGAAGGCCGGCGGCGGCGCCGACCACCAGACGGAGTGTGTACACAACACTCGCCCGACAATATGACCCGCTAGGATGTATTCTACCGTACACCACCAGGGCAAAAATGATTGTACGAGCATTGTGGGACAAGGACCAGGGCTGGGACGACCCCATTCCCGCACACCTTGCATCCACCTGGAGAGAGTGGGAGATGGAGCTCCACTCACTCCCAGGCGTTAACATGCGCCGAAGCTACTTCCCACCCACGGTGAGGCCAGAGACATGTAAAATGGACTTACACGTCTTCAGTGACGCCTCAGAGGTCGCATACGGATCAGTAGCCTACTTGCGGGCCCAAGAAGAGGGGGGAGAGATCTACACAGCATTTGTCCTCGCCCGCTCGAGAATAACCCCACGCAAGCAACAATCTATCCCACGTCTAGAGCTCTGCGCAGCCCTAGCCGGAGCGCACCTAGCCACGCTCATCCAACGTGAGCTCACCATACCGGTGTCTAGAACAATCCTGTGGTCAGATTCCACGACAGTACTCGCCTGGATCAAATCGGACTCTGCAAGTACAAAGTCTTCGTGGGAGTCAGAGTCACCGAGATTCAAGACTTAACCGAAGAGTTAACCGGAGAAACAGAGTGGCGCTACGTTGATACAAAACAGAACCCAGCTGACGTCATCACCCGGGGAATGCCCCTAGATGACCTCACCCGTCGCAATGTCTACAGTGACGGCCCAGCATTCCTAAAGCTCCCGGAAGGAGAGTGGCCCACGCCTATCCCGAGGGAAGCCAGTCAAGAGGAGGCTGAGAATAAGAAACCTATGTTCTGTGGATTGAGCACTGTTATCTCCGCAGACCCCAACATAGATGATTGCACTACCATAGAGAGTGCACAACAAAGGACATTCCTACTGCACTACCTACCGTCTCTACAGACCCGCCAGAAGTGGGTAAAGGAGAGAGACAATTTGACAGAAGGAACAGTCGTCATGATTATTGATCAATCACTGCCCAGAGCTATGTGGCCGGCCGGCCGCGTAAGCAAAGTGATCACCGGTGCCGACGGCAAGGTCCGAGCAGCTGAAGTGCTTGTCCAGGGTCGCACTTACACCCGTCCCGTGGCGAGGCTCATAGAACTGCCCCGACTCCCAGACACAATCGATGATGACCATGACCCTATAACCCTATGACTTTGTGAAGTTGACTGACCCCTACAGCAAACCCTTATGTGTAAATAGACAACGCGATTAATCTGTCTCTGCTTAACTGATTAGGTCTGGGACCAATCAGGGGGTGGCTGTTGTGAAGGGCCAGATTAAACCGAATATATATATTTATTTATATATATATATTTAATTGTATTTGTATATTCTCTAATATTCCCTGATATCCCTTGTATATTCCTTGTACAATATGCATTGAATATCCATTCTAGCCTACTGAACATCCCATAATAGTCTCCATTCTACTATTGGTCGAGACCTTGGTGCCAGGCTGCCATACCCCCCAGACCCAGTTCAAACGTACCGCTCAACATGTACGAACAAGTCCTAGTTCCGCGTAGGAATCTGGCTACCGCACCACTAATGGTACTATTTGTTCATAGTGCGTATATATACTGCGCTACTAAAGTAGGACTTCC
This sequence comes from Notolepis coatsorum, assembly GCF_963971535.1. Taxonomy (NCBI): domain Eukaryota; kingdom Metazoa; phylum Chordata; class Actinopteri; order Aulopiformes; family Paralepididae; genus Notolepis; species Notolepis coatsorum. The sequence goes on along the minus strand of NC_140173.1, from coordinate 60,922,050 downwards.
TTTTTAGTCCAGTTTCTTACCCTCCAATAGAGTGACAGACGTAAAGCCTCCCCGCGACGCCACGTGTGGGAGTAAGGCCAAGTTCGGCCTACCATCGGTATTGAGACATCGTGTATATTAATATTGGAATAGTCATATTTGGCACTATATCGTCGAGTTGGACGTAGTCTATTAAGCTAATAATAGTCTATTCATATGTAGTGCTTCGTGCGGTGAGAATACTATCGTAGTCAGTACCCCCATCGTTTCGGGTAGAACTGGCTGCTTATCCAGGGTGGCCGACCCCATGTGAGGCTGCACCCGAGGAGCCCCAGAGCCGACGAGCGAGTGGACCTGCATACCGGATTATTCTACCGACGACAGCCCGCCTTCCCAGGCACGGATTATGCTTTGTATACAGTGATTATTCTATGGATAAAGACCAACACTGCCGTGTGTTGGAACCCCCCCCCCCGGAGAGGACGACAGGTGAGGAGACGCTCTACACGACGAGGTCGCTTCACGTCTCTCCATCGTGGACCGGAGGAAGCCGGCCCACAGAGAGTCCAACTGCTTTCATCTGTGGATCGAGGATCGCTGAGGCACCGAGCCGCACAACCGTGGGTTCTCCCAGGATACCCTCGGCCAGACGGATACAGCCAGACTCTACCCCCCCCCCCCCTTCTCCAGTTGTCTTACAAGCGACCGGAATCCCCCCCTAGTGTATCCAGTTCTATAATCATTAAAGTATCATTGCTATTATTCCTTAAATATTCCAGGTTGTATATTTACCGCCTGCGCCACCAGAGATTGGACGTTCTCTATTGATATACCAACGAATACTCATTTGCCATAAAAGTGCATCCTATTTCAAATCATAAATGTAATTAAGTGATTGCTCTACATACCTTTTGCTATGTATTAATTATTATTAAACGCAGACTTTCGACTTGGTACATTTGTGTTGGATCGTTTCATCTACGTGGGAGTGTTTACCATAATTATTTATGCCTAGTACTGGGTGGCCAGAGTCTAAAGTACAAGAGGTAGTGGTAGTAAGTATCATATCTAACAATACAGTCAGGGAATTGTACCCCTCAGTTACAACTACTACTACCACTACTACCACCACTACTACTACCACTACTACCACTACTACCACCAACACCACTACTACTACCACTACTACCACCACTACTACTACTACCACCACTACTACCACGAACACCACTACTACCACCACCACTACCACTACTACCACCAACACCACTACTACCAATACCACCACCACTACTACTACCACTACTACCACTACTGTTGTGAAGGGCCAGATTAAACCGAATATATATATTTATTTATATATATATATTTAATTGTATTTGTATATTCTCTAATATTCCCTGATATCCCTTGTATATTCCTTGTACAATATGCATTGAATATCCATTCTAGCCTACTGAACATCCCATAATAGTCTCCATTCTACTATTGGTCGAGACCTTGGTGCCAGGCTGCCATACCCCCCAGACCCAGTTCAAACGTACCGCTCAACATGTACGAACAAGTCCTAGTTCCGCATAGGAATCTGGCTACCGCACCACTAATGGTACTATTTGTTCATAGTGCGTATATATACTGCGCTACTAAAGTAGGACTTCCTTTTTAGTCCAGTTTCTTACCCTCCAATAGAGTGACAGACGTAAAGCCTCCCCGCGACGCCACGTGTGGGAGTAAGGCCAAGTTCGGCCTACCATCGGTATTGAGACATCGTGTATATTAATATTGGAATAGTCATATTTGGCACTATATCGTCGAGTTGGACGTAGTCTATTAAGCTAATAATAGTCTATTCATATGTAGTGCTTCGTGCGGTGAGAATACTATCGTAGTCAGTACCCCCATCGTTTCGGGTAGAACTGGCTGCTTATCCAGGGTGGCCGACCCCATGTGAGGCTGCACCCGAGGAGCCCCAGAGCCGACGAGCGAGTGGACCTGCATACCGGATTATTCTACCAACGACAGCCCGCCTTCCCAGGCACGGATTATGCTTTGTATACAGTGATTATTCTATGGATAAAGACCAACACTGCCGTGTGTTGGAAACCCCCCCCCCCGGAGAGGACGACAGGTGAGGAGACGCTCTACACGACGAGGTCGCTTCACGTCTCTCCATCGTGGACCGGAGGAAGCCGGCCCACAGAGAGTCCAACTGCTTTCATCTGTGGATCGAGGATCGCTGAGGCACCGAGCCGCACAACCGTGGGTTCTCCCAGGATACCCTCGGCCAGACGGATACAGCCAGACTCTACCCCCCCCCCCTTCTCCAGTTGTCTTACAAGCGACCGGAATCCCCCCCTAGTGTATCCAGTTCTATAATCATTAAAGTATCATTGCTATTATTCCTTAAATATTCCAGGTTGTATATTTACCGCCTGCGCCACCAGAGATTGGACGTTCTCTATTGATATACCAACGAATACTCATTTGCCATAAAAGTGCATCCTATTTCAAATCATAAATGTAATTAAGTGATTGCTCTACATACCTTTTGCTATGTATTAATTATTATTAAACGCAGACTTTCGACTTGGTACATTTGTGTTGGATCGTTTCATCTACGTGGGAGTGTTTACCATAATTATTTATGCCTAGTACTGGGTGGCCAGAGTCTAAAGTACAAGAGGTAGTGGTAGTAAGTATCATATCTAACAATACAGTCAGGGAATTGTACCCCTCAGTTACAATTGGTCCTTCGAGCCGGAGGGTAATTAGTGTAATATTAATATAGTGTTATTAATATTGAAATGGCCTATGATGAACACTCCACGAAACGATCCTCCTAACCAACGCCCGCAGCGCGAACGACGGCTCCCTCAGTACTTAGAGGCTTACGCTGTCAGTCAACAACCTAGTCTTCTACTAACAGTAAACGCGGTAAAACTAGAATGTAAAAGTATGTCTAACCCCAACGCCCAGACTACCCCGACCATAGAGGCCCCTACAGGTTCTAATGTAACTGACCCAGCTCACGGTGGGGACCAGTGGGAACCAGACATGACTTCACACCCCGCCAGTACTGAAGAAGTAGTCCCCGATGAGTCCCGGGAGGAATACAACGCTACCGAGAGAGAACTCGGCACGGAAGAAGACGGGGAGAGCACCGTGGAGATAGAGCTCCAAGGCTCCGCAAGGAGTACCCCGAGGGAAGGCTCCCCTATACAACCGCCTTCTCCCAGCGAGGCAGAGAGGACCCTACAGCAGGCCTTCCTCATCAGCCTGAACGCCGCTGCTGAACGCGACCGACTGCAGATCCAGCAGCGGAGCGAAGAAGAGCATATACGTCTAGAAATAAGACGCATTCAGATGGAAGAGAATGTGGCCCGAGACCGAGCAGACAGCCAGCGAGCAGCTGCTGGTGCTCTACGGGACGCAGAGCGCGACAGACAGCAAGCGCAACTAATAGAACAGCTGATCAGACGGACAACACCCTCTCCCTCCGCCAGAGGCTCCAGGAACTCGTCTAGACACACCTCCAGGGCGGCATCCCCTAGCCGAGTAAACAACCCTGAACTTGACCAACAGACGAGGTCTATACCCCCCACAGACCACCTCCCCCCACCGGTCCAAGCGAGACCTAGCAACCGGGAAGGAGCAGCATATCCTGTGGAGAGGCTAAACCAGAGACTACAAGCACTGGATGACCTAACTGAAGACGAAGAGGAAGAGGAGGAGAACCGCGCCCGACGACAGCACAGTACTCTACCGGACCAGGAGGTCCGGTACAGCCCAGGCTATACTCCCGCGGAGCTGCGCTACAGACCCCCGACTCTATACACGGGTGAGCACGACGCACGACCCGCACCGAGGAACAGCACCTGGACAAGCGGGCCATGGTACACTGCCGGTACCAGCCCATACCAAGGAGCGGGAGGAGACTCGCCTAGGAGGCCTCTCCCCCAACGCTCGCCGATGTATCCACAGTCAGCGTCATACATTGGCACGCCTATGGTACCCGACTTCACCCAAGAGAACCGGGCCCAGTATACAGACCTCCGCATGTGTCTGGAGACCATGTTGGTGGATGTATTGGATGAACGCCATAAATACGCCATCCTACTGAAGCACTTAAAGGTACCCCGCGCACATAATATAGCGCTCGCCTACGCGACTTCCACCACCCCATACACAGCAGCGCTGGTAGCATTGGACCAGAGGTATGGGCGCATATGGGATTACGTGATCCAGGAGATCCGACACATCGACCGCTTACCCCCAGCAATAGACAATCGAGCACTGGACGACCTGTCCATCAGAGTGCAGTCCCTGGTAGGGATGTTGGGAGCGCAGAGAGAGAAGGGGAGGCATGAACTTTACGCCAACTCAAATGTGGAAAGGATCTTGGAGAAGCTGCCGCCCGCTCGACAGGAGCGTTTTAGGCGGCAGAGAGACCACCGAGACCCGAATGGCCCCGAACCGAACCTCCTCGATCTAGCAGACTTCCTGGCGAGAGAAGTCAGCAGCCTACGGCTAGATACATTCGGACGGAGCACCCCTGGCTCCAGAGAAGGAACCAGACGACTAAATGATGGAAGAAGATCGGTGACTGTGATGCACCAATCGGAGTCAGTACCGAGCAGCAGGAGCCACAGTACCCCCTCCAGAACGGAGAAGTGGAAGATAGTGTGCCCCTACTGTGAGAAAGAACACTGGCTAGCGCAATGTGACTCCTTCCCCAAGCTGAACGCGGAGGAAGCAAGTCAATGGATAAAGTCCAACAAGCGCTGTTTTCGCTGTGCGCGCTCCCACATGGCAGCCGAATGCCGCTTAAAGAAAAGGTGCACCAAGTGCGATGGAGCCCATCTGGACATACTTCACGACAGTAACAGACGGCGCCCTTCACCCGCACCATCCAGCAGCAAAGCGAGCGTCATGTACATCGATCCCGCCAGCAGCAGTGGAGCCCGAGTACTCCTAAAAGTAGTGCGTGTGACACTAAGCTACCAGAATAAAGTCCTGGACACTTACGCAGTCCTCGATGACGGGTCAGAGAAGACCCTTCTGCTCGCCTCCGCTGCGGCCCAGCTAGGGCTGCGGGGAAGCGAAACCCAAATGACAATTCGGACAATAAGACGAGATTTGAAGACGATAAAGGGCGAGAATGTCTCATTCTCTATCGCAGCAAGCGGCCAGCCTGAGCGACGGTACCAGATTACAGACGCTTTCACCAGCCAAGAAATAGGACTGTCGCGGTACACATACCCCGTCGCCAAGCTGATGGAGAAATATGCACATCTGCGCAAGTTACCGATCCCGCTCATAGACAATGCTATGCCGACCCTGTTGATAGGCTCCGACCATGCAGACCTCATTGTCCCGATAGACCGGGTTCATACCGGACCCCGAGGCTGTCCTGCAGCAGTCGAGACCCGTTTGGGATGGACTCTCCAAGGCCCGCTCGCCAAATCTCTCAACCGAAGTACAGCCACTAGATGTCTCCACTCCCGAGTCACAGAGGGAGAAACCGCACTCCTGCAACACGTAGAGCGGCTATGGACCTTGGAACAAATGCCCTTTAAGAACGGAAAGAAAGACATTCGCTCTAAAGATGACATTTACGCCATTCACCTCCTCGAGACAGGGACCAAGAGAGTCCCGGTCAACGGCGTGTTGAGATACGCCACGCCACTCCTGCGGCGAGAAGGAATGCCTACTTTCCACGCCAAGACAGACGCCACAGAACGGTACCTGCTGAACACGGAGCGGCGCTTAGCCAAGAACCCCGCCCAAGAGAGTGTATACCGCGCTGAGATTGAGAAGCTCATCACAGCGGGACACGTCACAAAGATGGACATTAAAGAGGCTGACCAGACCACTGAATCGTGGTACGTGCCTCACCACAAGGTCCATCACAACGGTAAAGACCGCATAGTATTTAACTGCAGCTACCAGATCGGATCCCAAAATCTGAATAAAGAGTTACTGCCCGGTCCCACACTCGGCCCCTCCCTACTCGGCGTTCTACTCCGCTTCCGCCAGGAAAAGGTGGCCATCAGCGGGGACATTAAAGGAATGTTCCTGCAGGTGAGATTAGTAGAGGAGGACAAGCCCCTGTTACGGTTCCTATGGAGAGAGAAGCCAGGAGATGAGCACCCAGCCATCTACCAATGGGAAGTCCTCCCCTTCGGAACGACGTGCAGCCCCTGCTGTGCTACATTTGCACTACAGAAACATGTAGCAGAGGACCCAGCAGCGGACGAAGAGGTCCGACACAGCGTAAAGAACAGCTTCTACGTAGACAACTGTCTACAAAGCCTTTCAACCCAGGAAGAAGCCGAGGCTCTCCTGACTAAACTCCGTGCCTCATTGATCAAAGGCGGCTTTGATCTCAGGCAGTGGGCCAGCAGCGATCCGCAAGTACTGCGCAGCCTCTCCTCCGAGGACAAGGCAGCCAGCAGCGAGACCTGGATGGCTACAATCCCGGGAGAAGCCCAGGAGATGACCCTGGGATTGGTGTGGCGATTCAAAACAGATTCGCTTCACTACAGACACAAGCCCCTGACTACGGAGCAGGGAAGGCCGGCGGCGGCGCCGACCACCAGACGGAGTGTGTACACAACACTCGCCCGACAATATGACCCGCTAGGATGTATTCTACCGTACACCACCAGGGCAAAAATGATTGTACGAGCATTGTGGGACAAGGACCAGGGCTGGGACGACCCCATTCCCGCACACCTTGCATCCACCTGGAGAGAGTGGGAGATGGAGCTCCACTCACTCCCAGGCGTTAACATGCGCCGAAGCTACTTCCCACCCACGGTGAGGCCAGAGACATGTAAAATGGACTTACACGTCTTCAGTGACGCCTCAGAGGTCGCATACGGATCAGTAGCCTACTTGCGGGCCCAAGAAGAGGGGGGAGAGATCTACACAGCATTTGTCCTCGCCCGCTCGAGAATAACCCCACGCAAGCAACAATCTATCCCACGTCTAGAGCTCTGCGCAGCCCTAGCCGGAGCGCACCTAGCCACGCTCATCCAACGTGAGCTCACCATACCGGTGTCTAGAACAATCCTGTGGTCAGATTCCACGACAGTACTCGCCTGGATCAAATCGGACTCTGCAAGTACAAAGTCTTCGTGGGAGTCAGAGTCACCGAGATTCAAGACTTAACCGAAGAGTTAACCGGAGAAACAGAGTGGCGCTACGTTGATACAAAACAGAACCCAGCTGACGTCATCACCCGGGGAATGCCCCTAGATGACCTCACCCGTCGCAATGTCTACAGTGACGGCCCAGCATTCCTAAAGCTCCCGGAAGGAGAGTGGCCCACGCCTATCCCGAGGGAAGCCAGTCAAGAGGAGGCTGAGAATAAGAAACCTATGTTCTGTGGATTGAGCACTGTTATCTCCGCAGACCCCAACATAGATGATTGCACTACCATAGAGAGTGCACAACAAAGGACATTCCTACTGCACTACCTACCGTCTCTACAGACCCGCCAGAAGTGGGTAAAGGAGAGAGACAATTTGACAGAAGGAACAGTCGTCATGATTATTGATCAATCACTGCCCAGAGCTATGTGGCCGGCCGGCCGCGTAAGCAAAGTGATCACCGGTGCCGACGGCAAGGTCCGAGCAGCTGAAGTGCTTGTCCAGGGTCGCACTTACACCCGTCCCGTGGCGAGGCTCATAGAACTGCCCCGACTCCCAGACACAATCGATGATGACCATGACCCTATAACCCTATGACTTTGTGAAGTTGACTGACCCCTACAGCAAACCCTTATGTGTAAATAGACAACGCGATTAATCTGTCTCTGCTTAACTGATTAGGTCTGGGACCAATCAGGGGGTGGCTGTTGTGAAGGGCCAGATTAAACCGAATATATATATTTATTTATATATATATATTTAATTGTATTTGTATATTCTCTAATATTCCCTGATATCCCTTGTATATTCCTTGTACAATATGCATTGAATATCCATTCTAGCCTACTGAACATCCCATAATAGTCTCCATTCTACTATTGGTCGAGACCTTGGTGCCAGGCTGCCATACCCCCCAGACCCAGTTCAAACGTACCGCTCAACATGTACGAACAAGTCCTAGTTCCGCGTAGGAATCTGGCTACCGCACCACTAATGGTACTATTTGTTCATAGTGCGTATATATACTGCGCTACTAAAGTAGGACTTCCTTTTTAGTCCAGTTTCTTACCCTCCAATAGAGTGACAGACGTAAAGCCTCCCCGCGACGCCACGTGTGGGAGTAAGGCCAAGTTCGGCCTACCATCGGTATTGAGACATCGTGTATATTAATATTGGAATAGTCATATTTGGCACTATATCGTCGAGTTGGACGTAGTCTATTAAGCTAATAATAGTCTATTCATATGTAGTGCTTCGTGCGGTGAGAATACTATCGTAGTCAGTACCCCCATCGTTTCGGGTAGAACTGGCTGCTTATCCAGGGTGGCCGACCCCATGTGAGGCTGCACCCGAGGAGCCCCAGAGCCGACGAGCGAGTGGACCTGCATACCGGATTATTCTACCGACGACAGCCCGCCTTCCCAGGCACGGATTATGCTTTGTATACAGTGATTATTCTATGGATAAAGACCAACACTGCCGTGTGTTGGAACCCCCCCCCCCGGAGAGGACGACAGGTGAGGAGACGCTCTACACGACGAGGTCGCTTCACGTCTCTCCATCGTGGACCGGAGGAAGCCGGCCCACAGAGAGTCCAACTGCTTTCATCTGTGGATCGAGGATCGCTGAGGCACCGAGCCGCACAACCGTGGGTTCTCCCAGGATACCCTCGGCCAGACGGATACAGCCAGACTCTACCCCCCCCCCCCTTCTCCAGTTGTCTTACAAGCGACCGGAATCCCCCCCTAGTGTATCCAGTTCTATAATCATTAAAGTATCATTGCTATTATTCCTTAAATATTCCAGGTTGTATATTTACCGCCTGCGCCACCAGAGATTGGACGTTCTCTATTGATATACCAACGAATACTCATTTGCCATAAAAGTGCATCCTATTTCAAATCATAAATGTAATTAAGTGATTGCTCTACATACCTTTTGCTATGTATTAATTATTATTAAACGCAGACTTTCGACTTGGTACATTTGTGTTGGATCGTTTCATCTACGTGGGAGTGTTTACCATAATTATTTATGCCTAGTACTGGGTGGCCAGAGTCTAAAGTACAAGAGGTAGTGGTAGTAAGTATCATATCTAACAATACAGTCAGGGAATTGTACCCCTCAGTTACAACTACTACTACCACTACTACTACCACTACTACTACCACTACTACCACCAACACCACTACTACCACCAACACCACCACTACCACCAACACCACTACTACCACTACCACCGGCATCACCACTATACTACCACTACTACCACTACTACCACCAACACCACTACTACCACTACCACCACCACTACTACTACCACTACTACCACCAACACCACTACTACCACCAACACCACCACTACCACCAACACCACTACTACCACTACCACCACCACTACTACTACCACTACTACTACCAACACCACCACTACCACCAACACCACCACTTCTACCACTACTACCACCAACACCACCACTACCACCACTACTACCACCAACACCACCACTACCACCATCACCACCACTAGTACCACCAACACACCACCCCCACCACAGGCTGCCACCTCCGCCTCTGCCTTCAGGAGAGCTCACTTCACACAGGCTCCACAAGGTTGAATAATATTGGCCTCGGTTGTTTATGTTTACACAGACGCTAGATAGGAAGAGGACTCCTGCGAGGGATGATTATATCACAGATATGAATAGAAATAGAAAATCCTAAAGACTGTATAACCAACAATTTATTTTTTATTTTTTTTGTATTCATTCCAGCTAGTTTTCCTTCATTATGGATATTAACAGACTGCACCATGGGTGCTTTTGTGTTTTTGCATACTGTAATCTAAATCTACTAATAGCGTTCCAAACAGCCAGGTTGAACTTTTCACCCTTTCTCAGCTCGGGGTAGAGCAGGGAAGCGGACTGTTGTGACCTCTAACCTCTGACCTAGCTGCTAAATGATGCAGGCTCAACTGTTCTGTACCATGGTCACAGGGTCAAGGGTCACGATACTGTGTGTTGACACATGGGATGACAGATGGTGACAGCAGGTGAGGTCACACACTCAGCATCCTCCCTGAGGAACTGCTGCTGCTGTCTTACACTGCAGAGCAGCCAAGCTGCTTGTGAACACCAACCACACACACACACACACGCACACACACACTTACGCACACACACGCACGCACGCACGCACGAGCACACACACACGCACACACACACACACACACACACACACACACACACACACACACACACACACACACACACACACACACACACTGACACACACACACTGACACACACACAGACACAAATACACACACACACACACACACACACACACAGATAGGTGTCTCTGAAAAGCAGGGAAGTAAGATGAAACAACAATATGACCCTGATCTTCTAAATGATGATGATGTCGGCAGATCAGACGGTTTGATGAAGACACCCCTCAGCTGCACCTCCCTTCACCCCATGTATCTCAGACTCAGAGTTGGCACAATAGCAGCATAATAGCAGCACAATAGCAACACAAATAGCAACACAATAGCAGCACAATAGCAACACAATAGCAGCACAATAGCAGAACAATAGCAGCACAATAGCAACACAATAGCAGCACAATAGCAGCACAATAGCAGCACAATAGCAGCACAATAGCACCACAATAGCAGCACAATAGCAGCACAATAGCAACACAATAGCAGCACAATAGCAACACAATAGCAACACAATAGCAACACAATAGCAACACAATAGCATCACAATAGCAGCACAATAGCAGCACAATAGCAACACAATAGCAGCACAATAGCAACACAATAGCAACACAATAGCAGCACAATAGCAGCACAATAGCAACACAATAGCAACACAATAGCAGTACAATAGCAACACAATAGCAGCACAATAGCAACACAATAGCAACACAATAGCAGCACAATAGCAACACAATAGCAGCACAATATAAACACAATAGCAACACAATAGCAACACAATAGCAACACAATAGCAGCACAATAGAAACACAATAGCAACACAATAGCAACACAATAGCACCACAATAGCAACACAATAGCAACACAATAGCAGCACAATAGCAACACAATAGCAAGACAATAGCAACACAATAGCAGCACAATAGCACCACCATAGCAGCATGATAGCAGCATGAAAGCAGCACAATAGCACCACAATAGCAACACAATAGCAACACAATAGCAACACAATAGTAGCAACACAATAGCAAGACAATAGCAACACAATAGCAGCACAATAGCAACACAATAGCAACACAATAGCAACACAATAGTAGCAACACAATAGCAGCACAATAGCAACACAATAGTAGAAACACAATAGCAGCACAATAGCACCACAATAGCAGCATGATAGCAGCACGATAGCAAAGCAAACATTGTGTCCTTGGGGAGATGAATAATGTTCTTGCATACAGGTAAGCCTGCATCGTTAGTCGTGAAAGCAAATTAATCTGTCCACACTGAATTAAACCCTCTATTTTCCTCAGACTTTCCTTTTTTTGGATTTATCTATGGTTAGCTTACTGGGGGGTCGGAAACTCAAGATTAGCCACTTGCAGACGGCAGGGAGAGGCGCGGGGTGTAACGTACTGTATATTTTAGTTGAAGAAATATTTTTGTTGACTAAATATTTTAGTTGATGAAATATTTTCATTTCAGTGTCACAGTATGACATCGATCTCAATTTTTTTTTTTTTTAAATAAAAAAAAATTTACCTCGGTTTTGAAGTCAAGGTTCGGTACGGGTTTTTGGTACAGTGGTGGAAAGTTTGGCTTTCCATGTTCCACTCAGTGGTGATGTAGTGTAGTACTAATTGTACTTGTAGGGCTGTCAATGATTATTCTAGATTGAAATTAATAATCGACTTGTAAATTAAAAAAATTATAATAATAATTATATTAGATTGTGAAAACGGCAGTCGTTAGTGGTTAACATACCGTTGTATTCTTTCGGTACACAGCCGTTCGGTACGGTACAGTACACACTGAAACGGTTCGGTACGGATATGTGTACCTTTACACCCCTACTTAATTCAGTTTGAACCAGTTAAACACTGCTGTGCTTAATCTAAAACACTTTTAGCAATTATACTTTTCAGTGATTAGAGTACGGAAAGTGAAGTACACAGAGAATGTGCAAATATACAATCAATTCACCAAACACTACACAAGACCAATGCTGCAGACTCCATATACCCGAATCAGTCAACATGGAGAATCACAACAAAACATGTCCCAGTTCTCATGCTACTACAGTAGTGTGCATAACGTTAGGTTATGACTATAACCAAGTTCTGTTAATTAGGGGTGACGCTTGGCATCACACTGCACTATCTCGCGTACGTGCATGCGCACTGAATAAATTCCACAAATGTACCTTTAATACCAGTATTAGTCTGACCACACCCCTCATCAGCTTACCTTCATAAGCAGGTGTGTGGTCACATGCTCTCCTCCTTCCCAAGCTTTCACCACAAGGTGAGGTCAAGGGCTGCAGCGGCCGTCTGATGCCAAGCAGAGCCCCTAATGGAACAGAACACTGTAAGCTCAGCAAATATCAGACAAACATAAAATACTGTATCCATTACAGGTTACAATTACAGTAAAACAAAAAAAAACTATTAAGTACAGAAAATACTTAAGCATTACATCACGCGCAGGAGTGTGTTATGAGAATTAGAGCATGCCTAGGGGTGGTTGTTAGGCCCGATGCGCAGCCGAGGGTTGTTAGACCCGCCTAGGCATGCTCTAATTCTCATAACACATGACTACAAGTGGTGTAATGGCTTTTATACAATTGGCGCATTCATCCAACCTTATTGCTATACAATAAACACACATTAATTGAAGATTTATTAACAAAACCATCCGCAGAAAAAGTTGTTCAAAAAAAAAATAAGAGAAGTTGGTGCACTGTTTCAAGGCATGCCATCTAAGAATGAAGTGAGTGTGTGTTATTGGATTGATTGATTGAAAATGTTATTACAGATAGACAGTGCTTACATCTTTATACAATTGCCGAATTCATTCAACCTTATTGCTATACAATAAACACACATTAATTGAAGCATAATGGAGATTTATTCACAAAACCATCCCCAGATAGGGAGGCAACTTCTCTTTTTTTTGTTTTTACCTACATTCTATAGAAGCAGCTCGGAGGTGCACTGTTTCAAAGCATGCCATCTAAGAATGAAGTGAGCGTGTGTTATTGGATTGATTGATTGATTGATTGATTGATTGACATTTTTATTAATGTTTCGAACTGGTTATGCTTTGGCTCTCTTTCGAAGTCGGTTATGCTTAGAGTTTGGAATCAGGGCTGGTGGTCTATCGCCCTGCTCTAAAGATAAACTCTAAGCATAACCGACCTCGAAAGAGGGCCAAAGCATAACCAGTTCGAAACAACAAGGCTTCAAAGCATGCCATCTAACAGTGAAGTGAGCGTGTGTTATTGGATTGATTGATTGATTGATTTAAATTTGTATTAACAGTTATTGACAAATGGCATCTAACAGCACACTTCGCGCAATTAATATTTTGCTCCACAATGAGTCATGACCAACCAATTACATAATCCAACATTCTGGGATCACAAGCGTGTGTTATGATAAATAACAACGTCTAACCCTAACTTGACTGTTTCAGCCAATCAGAATCGAGAAATTTGCATGCCATTGTATAATAGACATTATCTCTTCGCCTAGCTGGATCTGGCCAGAGAATTTATGGGAAACTGGGACATGTTTTGTTTTATTCTCCATGTTGACTGATTTGGGTATATGGAGAGAGCAATTATATTTTCATCAGTCTGCATCATTGGTCTTGTGTAGTGTTTGGTGACTGTATTGCAGCGACTTTGGGTCATTGAAAAGCGCTATACAAAATAAATGAATTATTATTATTATTATTGTATATATATAAAAAAAAATTAATTATCTTTTTCCTCCTTTTTTCCGTTTTTCTCCCATCCCAATGTTAGTCGTTATGCCAATTCCCAATCCCCTTCCTGGACGTTGCGCACTCTACCCCCTACCGTCGGTTGGGGAGGGCGGAGACTATCACATGCTTCCTCCGACACATGTGTACCCAGCCCACCGCTTCTTTTCACCTGGCAACGCGGACTCTCACTGAGAGAGTGTAACATGTGGAAGGTCACACTACCTCTCTTAGATCCTTCCCTTGCTGTGCAGGCGCCCTGACCGAACTGTAGGAGTCGCTGTTTACAACGACCAGGACCCACCCTCACCGGGTTTCCCACCCTCTAACACTGCCAATCGTGTTAGTATGGACGGCCGGCCAACCCGGAAGCACCACAGCTGGATTCGATCCCACTGTCTCTGTGGTGGTGGACAGACGCTTAGTCCGCTACACCACCCGCCCACCCATTATTATTGTATATTTGCAGTTTGCACATTCTCTGTGTACTTCACTCTCCTTAGATTTTGGTTGAAGACAGGTGCACTCACCTGCTGCATTTTTATAGTGCTTAAACCTGATTGGTTTAGGTTTAGGTTTACTTTTACTTTATTTGTTCAAGGGGGATAGTGTACATTAATAAACATTTTAAAAACGTAAATGCACCCAATTTTTGCCAAAAGGCTCATTTCCATTGGCAGTCCCCCTGCCAGAAGGTACAGGTACAGGCTAAAATCATGTGTAAAAAAAGGGTTAGCAATACGAACAGAATAAAAGCGAGATAAATAACACATTGTGTCTATAATTATGCAATCATATGTTTGTGCACCTGATGGCTGTGTTTAGCCAATTGGTTCATACAGTATGTGTGGTAATTTGACATTCTGTGTCTAATGTAATGCAAGTGTGTTTAGTGTTTTGCAAATCATTGTGTGTATTGTTTTGCAAAAAGTGTGATGCTGACATTGTTGACCGAGCCTTCTGCACGGCTGCACCACGCCTGTGGAACAGCCTCCCCATCCAGCTGAGGGCACCACAGAGCCTGGACTCTTTTAAAGCAGGCCTGAAAATCTATCTGTTCAAAAAGGCCTTTGACTGTTCGCTTTTTATTTTTATTTTCTTGTGCTGTTGATTTTTAAACTTTCTGTTTATACTATGTTTTTAATTAACTATGTTCTATTTTTATCTTATTTTTATTCTGTATTTTATTTTATTTGTTTTACTAATAACTATTTAAATGTTTTAACTATGCTTTAACCCTGTAGTATAGCACTTTGGGATCCCAGCGAACAAAAAGTGCATTACAAATTCAATCTATTATTATTATTATTATTATTATTATTATTATTATTATTATTATTATTATTATTATTATTATTATTATTATTATTATTATTATTATTATTATTATTATTATTATTATTATTATTATTATTATTATTATTATTATTATTATTATTATTATTATTATTATTATTATTATTATTATTATTGTGCTTATAGTGGTGCAAGTCTGGGCCCATGGTTTGCTCCCTGAGTGTATGGTTTTGAAGTGTGTAGTTTCAAGTTTCAAGTTTCAAGTTTCTTTATTAGTTGTCATACAGAAGTACAGAATACTTTTATACGAAAATGCTTCTTTCTGTTTCACTCCAGAGACTGTGCTAGGCAAAAATAGATAATAAAATAAGTATAGCAAGTAAAAAATAGAAGTCAAGTACGTAGACAAAAAATGTCAGTATATACATATATACAATGCTGTATATATATACAAAACTGAGTTACCATACAATATACTATACAGTGCAAAGCAGAAGTGGGATGAGGTACAATTTAGGTACAATATAATTTACAGTAAGGTGTAATGAGGTATGGGTTGTAGTGCAAATTCTTTACCGATAGATATAAAGTGTGCTTAGGTGTACTAAAGTGGTTAAAGTGGGTGCTGCAGTGAGTTGTATGTTTAAAGTGAGTGTGTGCGTGTGGATGTGTGTGCTGTGAGTGCATTTGATGGTTGTTACATAGTGTTATTGTTCGTTGAGCATCCTGATGGCCTGGGGATAGAAGCTTCTTCTGAGTCTCTCTGTGCTTGCCATGAGACTCCGGTATCGCTTGCCTGACCGCAGCAGTTCAAAGAGGCAGTTGTTTGGGTGGCTCGAGTCTTTGATAATTCTCTTAGCCTTGCCCATGCACCGCTTGTTGTAAATGCCCTGGAGAGTGGGAAGCCCCCCTCCAATTGTGCGTTCGGCTGAACGGGCCACTCTTTGTACTCTGCTACGGTCTTGTGCGGTGCTATTCCAAAACCAGGAGGTGATATTGCCAGTCAGTATGCTCTCTATTGTGCATGAGTAGAAGTTCTTAAGGATCTTCTGACTGACTTGGAACTTGGAACTGTAGTACTTTTGATTTTTTGTTCATGCAATAAAAATTTACTGTGAAGAGGATCCCTGGAGCTGCAAGGTTACAGCGGAGGAGGGGCAGAAGTCCAACTGGGCCTGACTGGCCTGTTATTCTCCATCACCAGCTAGACATATCAAGTTTAGAACATAATTTACTCCACAGCAGGCAGCTCTCTGAGTGATTGCAGTGTGTGTGTGTGTGTGTGTGTGTAGGTGTGTGCGTGTGCGTGTGCGTGTGTGTGTGTGTGTGTGTGTGTGTGTGTGTGTGTGTGTGTGTGTGTGTGTGTGTGTGTGTGTGTGTGTGTGTACTGCAGTGTGCATGTGTGTGCGTGCGTGAGTCTCTGTTACCTCCATGGCCTTGTGCAGGCTCTTAAATGTGCTCTGTTCAAATATTAACTGAAGTAAAACATATTATATTCCTGTGTTTTTCCCTGTATCCACTAGAGATGTACCACTGAAATACTGCAGTGATTTATAGTATTACTGTTTTATTTTTCATACACACTAACTTTACCACACAAATACTGTTGCAATTCACTATATTTCTGTAGTGGAATATTATAGAAGTTTTAATCCTATTGTTTTTTACCCTATACAATGCTACATTTGTATTGTGATTCTGTTTCAAGGCAACACGAATGTTGTTACTGTTGTCTTCCACTTCCTTTATACGTGTGAGACTGTATGGAGGAAGGGAAATATTAGCCTTCAACGACAATTTCAACATCAGTTTGTCTGATGTGTTTTTCTTTACAAATATCTTTGTCAGGAGGATAATGAGCTAGTTTTGTGCTTATAGAGGCATCATTTATTCAGTGTGGAATAGTGGAGTAAAGTCTTTAATATCTTTAATAATGAGCTAGTTTTGTGGAATAGTGGAGTACAGTCTTTAAAGGGGAACTATCTTATAAATGGTCTTTTCCAGGGGTTTGCATTATTTTCGGCAGGTCTCAAACTCTCATATTTGCACATTCCTCCCGTTCAGATGTTCAATCATAATCTACTAAATGTGAAACCCATAGATAATAATGTTTTCTGACTATAATAGAACAATATTAGAATATAACTTCTGAAAAAAAGTTTAGTATATTTATTATTATTTTATTTATTTATATTTAGTATTTAATTATTTTTTTTTAAACTTTGACCAGTCAGCTGGTTCTTTTTAGCGTTTATCGCTTTTTCGTCGCATTCATACTTGGTCAAGTTCGACCGACAGAAGCAGGCTGAAAGGGTTCAGATGGGGGAAAGACACTCTGGGAAAGGCACGGCTGCCGTCCGGGATTCGAACGCGCTCAGCCCCAGATCCGCGCGAGCGCGGTTGTCCACGGCGCTGAAATAGCACTCGTGGTACGTGGTGAGCTACTGGAGCTCCCCCTATATTTAGTATTTTTATAGTATAGTTTTACCTTGCCGGGTCAAGAATGACCCTAACACCACAGTCGTACCTTTTTTTCTGCAGATACCTTCAGAATTTCCAAAATGGTGAAACATAGTTCTGCTGTGCTTATATGTGTTGTGGAGGATATCATAAAGCCTTGTTCTAGTAAAATCAACATGGTAGTTATTACATATTATAACCCTGCCACCAGGGCCGCCTGGGAGAAATGCGATGCCCTGTGCGAGATTTAAACGCGAGCCCCCCCCCCCCCCCCCCCCCCCCCCCCCCCAAAAGGTAAAAAATATATATATATATATATATATATATATATATATATATATATATATATATAATATAATTTTTTTTTTTTTTTTTTAATACAGTCAACATATTCTTAAATAATAGCGCTGCCCGAGGCTGGGCATGATACAGTCAACATATAGCAAGAGAGAGAGCGAGAGAGAGCTCCCGTTCTACAGTCAATATACAGTGTACAGAGAGAGAGAGAGAGAGAGAGAGAGAGAGAGACACATTGGAAAGAAATTGAAATGCTATTTGGCCCAAAACAGAGAGTACACAGTGGCAGAATACCTGAGCACTGTGACTGAAGATCCTTGACTAGGTACAGACTCAGCGAGCACAGCCTAGCCATCGAGAAAGGCCACCATAGGCAGACTGTGTGTGTTAGAAAGAGAGAGAGAGAGAGAGAGAGAGAGAGAGAGAGAGAGAGAGAGAGAGAGAGAGAGAGAGAGAGAGAGAGAGAGCATGTGTGTTTGTCGTGTGTGTGTGTTAGAGAGAGAGCATGTATGAGAGAGATAAGCAAAGATGACCCCCTAAAGGATATTCAACTTTTAATGAAAGAACAAAACAGAAGGAAAAGATAACTTCACAAAGGCAACATGAATATACATAGATCCAAAAGGACAAAGATCAACACTTAAATCCAAAGAGAAGAGGGTCTATACCAGAGAAAACAAAGCAGCAAGGAGCCAATGGCCGACATCAGCTAAATAGGCTAGCCAGGTAGGCTACTGACACCAGGCCACACACAGCTTTGGCCAACGGCCCATCGCTACCCAAGCTACACAAACGACCAAGACAATTCATTCACACACAGCACATGTCGTATCTCCAAATGTTGTGAAGTAACATGTGTTTTGCCTGGAAAAAAACATCGTTATTAACAAAACATTCGGGAGGGGAAGGAAGGAAGAGTGGGGTAATGTCATGACATTTTCATTCATCTTACCTGCACCAAGGAACGCAGGGCGAAAGGCCGCAACACAGGTCTCCACGTTGACGAAAGGCCTCTCGCTGGCGGGACAAAAATAAGCTATGGCCGGAGCCTTGTCATGGTGCAGGCCCGACTACATCTTCTGTCAAAGATGATGTCGTAGTCAGAGTGCCAGAACCCCCTGCTATTCTCACGGCTAATGTCAATGGTCGTAGCACAAGCTAACAGCTAACTCTAGGCTAACTGATAGCATCAAGCTAACGTTCCCAGCCGAGCGCAGCCGGCAGCTAACGTCGTAGCTAAACAGCTAACTGGCTAACAGTTAGCTCAACCCGGCTATCGCTAACCATTAGCTAACGCAGAAGCAAGCTATGCGGCTACCACTGAACAACTGTACAACGTGAGAAAAGCAATACAGGTGCTGACACCAGGCCACACACCATTAGCTACTAGTACTACAACAGCTAGTCGGCCAGTTTGGCTCCAGAGAGAGAGATCCACGGCGGGAATAGAATAGAGTTAATAGAATAGGTTAAAAACTCACCAAACGTCCAAGAGGATGGAGACAACCGCGTGGAGTTGACGAAGTTCATCTGCCAAACGACCATCCTCTTCATCTTGGCTGCATGCGCTGTCTCTAGGTTAGCTAACGCTAGTTAGCCTTTAGCTAAGCTAGCTACTAGCCGACATCATCATGGCTATATCCCGACTGCACCATGACAAGGCTCCAACATAGCTTCTTTTTGTCCCGCCAGCGAGAGGCCTTTCGTCAACGTTCCTTGGTGACCGACCGACTGATAATGACCGACCTCTTCGTCTTGGCTGGCATAACTAAGCATAACCTCCAAAGCTGCATGCGCGAAATAGTCAAACGCAGCTGACGCATGCCGGCGTACTACACATGATGTAACCACTCCCTTCGTTGAAACCAATAGTATGTCTGCTGCAGAGCCCCAGAGCTCCAATAGTGAGTATGTCTGCAGACCCAGGAACAAGTCAGACACATTCTACAAACGTGTCTAATGTGAAATATATAAGCATATAAGCAAAACTAGATTTTAGGTCTGTGATGAAAAAGGGCCTCGCGGGAAGGGGGGCCTCGAAAAAAAAAAAAAAAAAAAAAAAATTGTGCGAGGCCCCCCTTCCCGCGAGGCCCTGTGCGACCGCACTGCTCGCACACCCCCTGAGGCGGCCCTGCCTGCCACCTCCCTACCTCATCTTCTAAAAGTAATAGATGATTTTGGCAATCTATCAGGATTTAAGATAAACTGGCCAAAATCGGCCTTCCTTCCACTCAATGTGACTGCGAAGGCTACCACCCTCCCAGCAAATATACCCATGGTAGAACACTTTAGATGTCTTGGAGTTGAAATATTCCCTACGATAAGCCAAACGGTGAAGTATAATTACTCCGGATTGCTAGACAGGATCACAAATGACTTCGGCAGGTGGTCAACATTAAAAAACTCATTACAGGCCCGAGCGTCAATAGTTAAGATGAATGTTTTGCCCAGAATTAACTTCATCAGCTCGATGATGCCGTTACCCCCTCCCGTTGGTTACTGGCAAAAACTACACTCCGCTGCATATACATTTATTTGGAACAACAAACGTCCACGATTAAAAAGATCCACTGCACAGAGAAATAAAACCGACAGGGGTTTAGCCTTTCCAGACTTCTACTATTACTTTAAAGCGTTCTCTTTAAGACCACTGATCACCTGGTTTGATTCTCAAGCATCGGTATTGTTGTGAAGGGCCAGATTAAAGCTGAGAATCTACATTTATTGTTTTATATACCTTGTATATTATTTATATATACACGTTATATCCCTTTAAGCCTGCGTTTGAATCCTAGTAATATTCGCTTTCCTTATTGGATAACGCTATCGGCGCCAGACCGCAAGCCCCCAAAGTCAGGTTCAAAGGCGAGTCGCAACATGCCCGGAGACGGCGCATTGATTCGAGACGAGAACTGAGGTTCGGCACTAGATAGCCACTTAAGTATATATATGGCGGCAGGTGCGAACAGTAACTGTTCGTTCATCCAGTCATGTAGTGAGAAGCAGTTCGTCTAACAGAGCGTTGAGAACCACGTGCGAAGTGAATAGTAAAAGTGTCAGATTTAATGCAGTAACGTCAAGTTCGACTTAGCTTAATGTGAAGTAAAGAGTCGTTAATTATTGTGTATCGTGCCAACAGCAGTTCGTTCGTGTGCAGCATTACCCAGCAGTTCGTTCGTTTAGCTAGTGGACCTTAGCCAGGGTGCGTGGACTAAATACATTGGTGCCAGTACCCGAGGAGGCCTAGTCGGAGAACCTACTGGACATGTGCACATTGGAACCGACGGCGGCGATTGCAGAACCAGTATTGATTGGATTATATTGATTGTGGAACGTACCCTTGGAGAAGAGCATCGTTAATCTCCACTGTCGTTTGGATTTAACCACCTTGAGGATCTACATTCGGGCTGGCCTCATGGACCGAGGCTAGCTGGCTATCATCATTGCTATCGTGCAATTGGATTACAGTTATTGCTTTTGATGCTGAGTTTTGGATTACAAGGACTGGATTCTGTACGTGAACCCCCTTCTTCTTCAATTGATCAGACTGAGTATCCGAACATTCCTCTCTCCTCCAGAGCTTACAACTCTGGGAGGAACCCCATTGTCTCCAGCGGTACCAGCGTTTCCCCCTCTGATTGACATCCTACGCCAGGCGGCGTTAGCCTAGTACCCCATCGTAGGAATTATTCTATTCCCACTGACTTCTGCTACTGACTGACTTATGCATATTCTTCGCCATACAAGCGCGACCCTAATTCTAATAATAATAATAAATACCCTCAATGATATTTCTTTGTCCCGTGCCGTGTTATTATGAGTGTCTGCCATATTTAGATGTACTGTCTGGCCAGTAATACTAAGTACATATCTAGCAATGGTTTAATCTATCACAATCTTTAATACAGTCAGGGTTTTGTAACCCCTCAGTTACAATTGGTCCTTCGAGCCGGAGGGTATCAGTAATCTTTAATATCATATTAATATTGATATGGCCAGCGGCGGACACTCTCCAGACGGCTCTCCCAAACTAGAGCGCCCTCGGCGCAAACGTCAGCCACCTCCACACCTGGAGGACTACGCTTTCGTTTTACCTCCTAGCTTATCTAAAAAGACGTTAAGCACGGATAAAACTGATAGTTTAAGCATGCCCAATCCTATCGACTTGTCGGCCCCACCAGTAGAGACCCCAGTGGGTTCAAACGAAACTGACTTAGCTCACGGGAGGAACAAGCGGGACATGACGTGACTATACCCCAAGACAGCGCCACCGGGATAGACCCCGGAGCGCCAAAGGAGAAAGACAGCGCCACCGGGATAGACCCCGGAGCGCCCCAGGATAAAGAAAGCGCCACCGGGATAGACCCCGGAACGCAAGAGACCCAAGAGCGCTCACCCGAGATAGACCTCGGCGCGCACCCCAGAGAAGAGTACCACGCTCAAGAGATGGACCTCGGGGCGCGGGAGAAATCAAGAAGCAGCGCTCAAGAGATGGACCTCGGAGCGCGTCAAGAGAACAGGTCCCCACCAAGTCCTGTCAGCGCCCGATCACCCCCATCAGTGTCATCCCCCAGCGAGGCTGACTAGCACAAGCCTTGATTGCCACACTGACAGCATCAACCGAAAGAGACCGTCTCCAAGCACAGACACTTAGTGAGCGCGAACACTCTGCAGCGGAACGAGAGCGCCTCCAAGCGCAACAACAGAGTGCGCGCGAACAGTCTGCAGTGGAGCGCGAACGTCTCCAAGCTCAACAACAGAGTGAGCACGAACGCCTCCGACTGGAAGAGAGTCGCCTCGAGGCTGACGCAGCGATGACTATCAGACTGGAAGAGAGGCGCCTCCAGGTTGAAGAGAACATTCAGCGTGACCGCGCCAATGCACAGCGCGATGCCGCCAATGCACAGCGCGAGATGGAAAGAGACCGTCTGCAGGCGCAGATGATAGAACAATTGATCCAGAGGGCGACCCCCCCCTCCTCCACACGGAGCTCCCGGAGATCATCACGACATGGGTCTAGGGCACCTTCCCCTACCCGACAAATCTACACGGGACCCGGCCAGCAGGAAGAACCTGCCTACGTCGCTGAGCCCCCTCCCCGACCGGTCTATACGGGACCCAGCCAACGGGAAGAACCGGCCTACGTCGCCGAGAGACTAACTAGAAGACTCCAGGACCTAGCGGAGGACGAGGAAGGACAGCAAGCCCACCAGCACGAACCTACTTTGGACCAGGAGGCCCAGTACAGCCCCGACCCCAGCCCCGAGTCACTGCGTTACAAACCCCCGACCCGACCCATGGGTGAGTTTGATGCACAGTCAGTACCGAGGAGCAGCACCTGGGGGCCCGGCCTCTGGTACCCACCCAGCACTAACCCACGACCACCCGTACGGGGAGACTCGCCCAGGAGGCCTCTCCCCCTACGCTCATCGGTGTCCCAGCCATCCATGGCATCTTACCTTGGAACACCGACGTTCCCAGACTTTACGCACGAGGACAGAGCACAGTACACAGAATTACGCATGTGTTTAGAGACTATAATGTCCGATGTCCACGACGAGTCTTATAAATATGCCATCCTCCTCAAGCATCTCAAAGTGCCCAGAGCGCATAACATAGCGATATTCGAACTCAAGAACCCCCTACTCAGATGCTCTGGTGGCCCTCGACGCGCGCTATGGACGCATATGGGATTACGTGATCCAAGAAATACGAGATATCGACAGCCTCCCCCCAGCCAAAGACAATAGAGCACTAGATGACCTCTCTATCAAGGTACAATCCCTCGTGGGGATGCTGGGGTCACAAAAGGAGAAGGGGAGATATGAACTATATGCAAATTCCAACGTGGAGCGGATACTGGAGAAGCTCCCTCCAGCCGGTCAAGAGCGTTTTCGGCGGCAGAAAGACCACCGTGACCCCCACGGCCCAGAACCATCCCTCCTAGACCTGGCTGATTTCCTCGCCAGGGAGGTCAGCAGTCTACGATTGGACACATTCGTGTGGAGTGGCTCTAGCCCTAGAGATGGACCGCGGAGGTTCAATGACAACCGCCGGTCCATGACAGTTATGCACCAGGCCGAGTCAGTGCCGCAGCACAAGAACCACAACACCCCCCACGCGAAGGGAAAGTGGAAGATTGCCTGCCAGTATTGTGAACATGAACATTGGCTGTCTCAATGTGACACCTGACTGCTGACGAAGTGAGTCAGTGGATCAAAGCGAACCGCCGCTGCTTCCGCTGCGCGCGCAGCCACATGGCAGCTGAGTGCCGCCTGAAGAAAAGATGCAGCAAGTGCGACGGCGCCCACCTGGAGGTCCTGCACGAAAGCAACAAGAGGAGACCCGTACCACAAAGCAGCTCGAGAGTAAATGTCATGTATATAGACCCTGCGAAGAGCGGGAGCTCCCGAGTGCTCTTGAAGGTGGTCTGAGTGCTCCTAAGCTACGAGGACAAGGTCCTGGACACTTACGCCGTCCTCGACGATGGGTCTGAAAAGACTCTCCTCCTCGCTTCCGCCGCAGCCCAGTTGGGCCTGCGGGGTACCGAAGAAACAATGACAATCCGTACTATTCGGCGAGACCTAAAGACCATAAAGGGTGAACACGTCTCATTCACAATAGCAGCGGTCGAGCAGCCCGAGAAGCGGTACAGCATCACTAATGCCTTCACAAGCCATGACATAGGTCTGTCACGTTACACCTACCCCATCCCACAGCTGATGGAGAAATACGTGCACCTACGTCAACTGCCTATACCGTTCATCGACGGCGCCACCCTGACCCTGCTCATAGGCTCCGACCACGCCGACCTCATCGTCCCAACGGACCAGGTCCACATCGGACCCAGAGGCTGCCCAGCAGCGGTCAAGACCCGCCTGGGTTGGACACTACAAGGCCCCCTCTCCGGGTCTTCCAACCGACCGACAGCCACCCGCTGCCTCTACACGAGGGTAAGCGAAGACGACACCACCCTCTTGCAGCACGTCGAGAGACTATGGACATTAGACTCGATGCCCTTCAAGAACGAACAGAAACTAGTTCGTTCCAAGGAAGACACGTATGCCATAGCTCTCCTCGAGCAGAAGACAAAGAGGGTCGAGGTCGACGGAGTGATGAGATACGCAACTCCACTCTTGAGGCGAGAGGGGATGCCCACCCTCCACGCCTCAAAAGAAGCGACACAACGCTATCTACTGAACACCGAGCGGCGTCTAGCTAAAGACCCCCCTCAAGCCACTATATACCGCGCTGAGATCGACAAACTGATCACAGCGGGACATATCAAGAAAATCGACAATCAAGAGGCAGACCAGACGACTGAATCCTGGTACGTGCCCCACCACAAGGTCCACCACAACGGCAAGAACCGCATTGTATTCAACTGCAGCTACCAGATCGGACTACAGAACCTGAATAAATTGCTCTTGCCCGGCCCGACACTCGGCCCCTCCCTCCTCGGCGTACTACTACGTTTCCGCCAAGACAAGGTGACCATCAGCGGCGACATCAAAGGGATGTTCCTGCAGGTGCGACTGATGGAGGAGGACAAGCCCCTGCTGCGGTTCCTGTGGAGAGAGAGGATCGACGATGAACAACCCTCCATCTATCAATGGGAGGTCCTCCCCTTCGGCACCACATGCAGCCCATGCTGTGCCACGTTCACACAACAAAAGCACGTGACCGAAGACCCTGGAGCTGATGAGGAGGTCAGACAAAGCGTAGAGAGGAGTTTCTACGTGGACAACTGTCTACAAAGCGTATCAACGCCAGAAGAAGCCGAAGCCATCCTACTTAAGCTTCGAGCCTCCCTGATCAAAGGCGGCTTCGACCTTAGGCAGTGGGCCAGCAGTGACCCTCAAGTACTTCGCAGCCTCTCCCCAGAGACAAAGGCAGCAAGCAGCGAGACCTGGATGGCGACCACCCCAGGTGAAGCACAGGAAATGACATTGGGCCTCGTCTGGCGCTTCAAAACAGACTCGCTCCATTATAAACACACACTCCTGACCCAGGAGCAGGGAAGGTCGACCCCTCTACCGACCACTCGACGGAGCGTATACAGAACACTCGCAAGCCAATACGACCCGCTGGGGTGTATCCTACCTTACACCACTCGGGCGAAGATGCTTGTGCGAGAACTGTGGGACAAGGAGCAGGGCTGGGACGACCCCATACCCGACCACCTAGCTTCCACCTGGAGAGAGTGGGAGAGAGAACTCAACTCGCTCCAAAATGTGAACATTCGCCGGAGCTACTTCCCACCCACAGTGCGGCTGGAGACGTGTCAGATGGACCTGCACGTCTTCAGTGACGCCTCAGAAGTAGCTTACGGTTC
The DNA here is from genome assembly GCF_963971535.1 of Notolepis coatsorum. Taxonomy (NCBI): domain Eukaryota; kingdom Metazoa; phylum Chordata; class Actinopteri; order Aulopiformes; family Paralepididae; genus Notolepis; species Notolepis coatsorum. The sequence continues at coordinate 60,895,544 of NC_140173.1, read as the reverse complement.
GGTGGCTTACTTGAGAGCCCGAGAGGAGGGAGGAGAAGCACACACAGCTTTCGTCCTGGCTTGCTCAAGAATAGCCCCCCGCAAGCAACAATCTATCCCACGTCTAGAGCTCTGCGCAGCTCTGGTAGGCGCGCAACTCGCCACGCTGATACAACGTGAACTCACCATAACGGTGCAAAAGACAATCTTGTGGTCAGACTCCATGACTGTGCTCACATGGATCCACTCCGATTCTTGTAGATACAAAGTCTTCGTCGGAGTCCGAGTCACAGAGATTCAAGACTTGGTAGGATCAGCGTGCTGGAGGTACGTTGACACCAAGCAGAACCCAGCAGATGTCATCACACGGGGGATGTCTCTAGACGACCTCACACGTCCCAACATTTACATTGACGGTCCTGAGTTCCTCAAGCTCCCGGAGGAGGAGTGGCCTACCCCCACACCACGGGAGGCTAGTTAAGAGGAGGCAGAGATCAAGAAGTCTATGTTCTGCGGGCTGACGCACGTCCCAGCTCCAACAGACCCTAACATAGACGACTGCTTAACCTATGAGAGTGCGCAGAGAAAGACGTTCTTGTGGCACCACCCTGAGGTTCCCCCCACCACAGACATTGACGCATCGAACTACGCAGAGGCAGAACTCCTTCTGCTAAAGCGAGCCCAAAGAGACTAATTTCCAGATGAGCTAGACTGCCTGCAGGGGAAAAAGCCAATCCCTTCAGACAGCCGACTGCTCACGTTGGCCCCCGAGCTCGACCCCCATGACCTCATCAGGGTGGGTGGTCGTCTGAGACGGGCCCCGGACTTGACGGATGCTGTCAAGTATCCTATCGTCCTCAACAGCCGACACAAGGTTACCGAGCTCATCATACAGAAGTACGACAAGGATGTGCACCACGCGGGGGCAGAGAGAGTCTTCGCTGAGATCCGACGCCGTTACTGGATACTGCAAGGGAGAGAAGCAGTACGTCGCTTCCAACGGACTTGTCTAGACTGTCGCAAGTGGCGAGCACAGCCCAGTATACCTATGATGGCCGACCTGCCTCCCTGCCGCCTCCGACTCGGCGAGAAGGCCTTCCACTCCACAGGCGTGGACTGCTTCGGCCCGCTCTACGTCAAGAAAGGAAGAGGGACAGAGAAGAGGTGGGGCATTGTGTACAAGTGTATGACCACACGAGCTGTTCATATAGAAATCCTCCAGACCATGAGTACGGATTCATTCCTCATGTCCTTCCGGAGATTTATATCACGAAAAGGAAACCCGTCTGTGTTGTTGTCCGATCAAGGGACAAACTTCAAAGGCGGAGAAAGAGAACTGAGAGAGAGTTTCCAGGCCATGGGCCAAGAACTTAAGACCCATCTCGCTCCCTATCAGGTCGAATTCCAGTTCAACCCCCCGAACGCCCCTCATTTCGGGGGAACCTGGGAAAGAGAAGTCCGTTCTATAAAGACTGCTCTGTACGCCGTGCTTGGGGCCCAGACCGTGGCGGAAGAAGTCCTCACGACAGTCCTCACGGAGATCGAGGGCGTCTTGAACTCGAAGCCCCTCGGTTACGTCTCAAGTGATGTAGCAGACTTCGACCCAGTCACCCCAAACTATCTCTTGATGGGGCGGCTGGACCCTGCCCTTCCACAGGCGGTGTACAGACCTGAGGAAGTGAACGGCCGAAGAATGTGGAGATACAGTCAGGTATTGGCTGACCAGTTTTGGAACAGTTTCCTCCTCCACTACCTACCGTCCCTCCAAGCCCGTCAGAAGTGGGTAAGGGCCAGGGACAACCTGAAGGTGGACACAGTCGTTATGATCATAGACCAGTCACTACCCCGAGCTACGTGCATATGTACATGCATATGTATTGGGAATGCCCTCCTGTCAAGACTTTCTGGGAAAATGTCACCACTCAATTATCAGAATTTTTGTCTCTGACCATACCTACACTGCCTTCTATATTGTTGTTGAATGATGTTTCTCAGTTATCGACCTCTGTACATGTAAAGAGACTCATTTTGGCGGGTCTTACGGCTGCCAAAAAGTTGATAGCGTCACGCTGGATTCAACTGGATAAAAAGTGCCGGAAGGTATGGGTTCTTAGTATCTCGATGTGATTTATCTAGAGATATCCACTGCACGAATTTTAGGTGTTAAGGAAGCCAGCATAGCAGTCTGGGTAGCTGTGGTGGAGAAGATAAAGGAACGCATATAAATTTGTAATTTTCTGATGTTAAATGAAGTAGTGGATGTATAGTCCAAGTGGGGGTCCTGAGGGGGGGGGGGGGGGGGGGGGGGGGAGAGCGAGCAAGAGCCCATGTATTGTATTTATAATTTTTATGTCTTTTAATCTACATTTATTCTGATTTAATTACTGGACTGTCATTATTGTTATTATTATTTCTGTTATTGTCCTGTGATTTATCATTGATTATTACTGTTACTGTATTGTTTGTCTTGTTTCATGTTAAAAAATAAAAAACATTTGTTCAAAAAAAACATATTATAACCTTGAAACGGGTTGCTGGAGACCCTAACACCACATAAGGGTTAATATATTTAATAATGAGCTTTGCGCTTATAGAGGCATCAGTGTGGAATAGTCTTTAATGGGTCTCATTCTCCAACGGACTTACGACAAAAAGGGCTTTCTCTTAGGGCCATTTGAGACCTTTTCGGGCAAGACATGAATATAGACAATATATTATAATATAATATTAATTATATATGTTTTATTGGGACGGTTGGTGAATCCCAAAATCGGCCCGAAAAGGTCTCAAATGGCCCTAAGACAAAGCCCTTTTTGCCGTAAGTCCTTGGTGAATGAGACCCAATATCTTTACCAGGAAGTTCAGCTACGGAAATGAAAAACGTAATAGTGAAAGTGGGCGGGCCTATGAAGTGAATAGACTGTTTGAATGGAATTCTGTTGCTAGGCAACAGCTTGGAGTGCGGTTGATTTCCTGTTGATTTCCTGTTGCAGTGTTTGCTAATGTCAACAACTGGCATGAAATCAATGTTTATGTTGTGGAGCTGCAATATATGATAAAAAACACAGAAATACTATCGTTATAGTATTGTTAATTTTCATAATGTAAAGAAAATCATAGGTTGTCTCAACTCGTATTTTCTAGTAACCTTTTTGTGTTGGAACCATTTTATTAGTGGAATCAACTAGATAGGAGAGAGAGAGTGAATAATCGCTCCTGGGCCCTGTACATGGCTAACTGAGTTAGCCGGATAATTTGCAGGATAATTTTACATAAATCAGGCTTTTCGGTTCCACGAAGCAAGTTTGGCTAAATTACTATCCTATGGCAACAGATCCATCAATTCAAACCTGCTCCGGCGCAGGTTTACTTAAGTTTACATTTTACATTTAGTCATTTAGCTGACGCTTTTATCCAAAGCGACTTACAAGTTCTGTACAACAAGCCATCAGGAAGGCACAACTCTATCAGCTGAGTAACAATGTTCATCAAAGTGTTGAGTGCTACAGTGTAGGTTAGTTTATTAGGACACGTGCATGACAGTATGGTTAGTTAGGGTTAGATTTTTTTTATCTTTTTTTAATTCAGATAATGGTTGAAGAAGTGCGTCTTTAGTCGACGGCGAAAGATTGGACGTGTTTCGGCTGTCCTAACTGGGGTGGGTAGTTCATTCCACCATTGTGGAGCAAGGACTGAGAATAGGCGACTTCTCTTTGATGACCCTCCCGGAGCTTGGATAGGAGTAGGTCTGAGGCGGCCAGAAGATGCAGAGCGTAGGGGTCTTGAGGGTGTGTAGTTAGAGACCATTGACCGGAGGTAGGCGGGAGCGGTTCCCTTTGCCGCACGGTATGCTAGGTCGAGGGCCTTGAAGCGGATTCGTGCAGCAATGGGGACCCAGTGCAGGTCCCTAAGTTAGCTGGATAAACTGGCCACTCCCTCGCAAAAAAAATGGCAGCTCCCTTCCTCAGAGATCCCATTGACGAAGGAACAATCTTAGTCAGATTAGTATTTCATAGGGATAGAGTTCTTCGAGATCGCCAAGATCCGTTAGCACATAATAATGAGTTCCTATACGAGTGGTATAGATTCGGCAGACAAGGAATCATTTACTTACAAGACCTTCTCGGGCCATACATTGTGAATAGCACACTCCGCAGCCGAGCATTGACTGTCTCCCTGCATGCCATGAATGAATGAATGAATGAATGAATGAATGAATGAATGAATGAATGAATGAATGAATGAATGAAAACTTTATTTAACAGATTGCAGAATGGGTACAATACAGTACAGCTCAATACACACAATTGTTAAGGGGATGCAGACCAGAGAAAGACGTTTGTCTTGTTTACATCAGGGTCCCCCATTTTCAATTCATATTGACATTTATGACATACACAACATACATGACATTTATGGCATAGGGACATACAGGTATTTAGTACAGATACATTTGTGACATATACGGTATTCAAATATACAGTACTGTTACCCATAGATCCTGACAGAGTATATACATATGATGGGGAGGGGACTGTACATTAGGAGGGGGTGGGTGGGTGGGATAGAAATATACATACGGTGATGAGGAGACTGTACATTTGGAGGGGGTGGGTGAGTGGGAGAGAAATATACATACGGCGGGGAGAGAATATATACATGCGGTGGGGAGGAGACTGTCTATTAGGAGGGGGTGGGGGTGGGGGGTTTGGACATTTACGGTGGCCAGTTTCGAATTGCAGCCTCCCGTAGGTGCTCTTTAAGAGTGGTTTTGAATGTGGGTAGGGCGTTCCACATTGATGTGGCATAATTGCGAAACGTGTTTAGTCCCTTGTTTGAGCCGAATCTGGGTTTAACATGATTTGTTGAGCTTCCTCTGGTGTTGTGGTCGTGGTATTCACTGACCTTTGGGAAGTATTTTGACATGTACATGGGTACCTTAGTCGTATAGTGTATCTTGTAGACCAGGCCCATTGCAAGTTGCTGTACTCTGTCGTCTACTCTAAGCCATCCTAGGTTGTCAAAGTGGGCAGGGGTGAGGTGGGTTCTAGGGGTAAGGTCAAGTAGTAGTCTGACCAGTTTGTTTTGTGATGTTTGTAATCTTGTTTTAGCGCCTTTGAGGTGCTTTGGTACCATGAGGTGCAAGCATAGTCGTAGTACCCTTGAATGAGTGCTCCTGCCAGAGTCTTCAGGGTATTCTTGTTTACCAGAGAGGAGATCCGGTACAAGAATCTAGTTAGTTGATTGACTTTTTTTATTACATTGGATGCCATTTTGTCACAGGAAAGATTTGCCTCTAGGATGGAACCCAGGTAGGTAATTGCATCTTTCCTTGTGACAATATTGTCACCCACTGTAACTGAGAAGCCGTCGGTCTTGCTGAGTTTGTTTTTTGAACCGAAGAGAATGGACTCTGTTTTACCCATGTGTAATGATATTTTGTTATCAGCGAGCCATATGCAGATTTTGCCTAGTTCCGAGCTGAGGGTTTTTTCAACCTGTAACTTGTTCTTGTCAGAGACCAGCAGGGCTGAGTCGTCCGCAAACAGGAACAAGTTGCAGTCACAAGCTGACGATGTCATTTGCATAAATTAGGAACAGTAGTGGTCCTAGTATGCTTCCTTGTGGAACACCACAGCTCACTGTGAGGGGGGGGATAGAGTACCGTTTACCTCCACCATCTGTTCTCTCCCCTCCAGGTAGGATTGCATCCAGCTCACTGATAAACTATCAAAACCAATTGCTTTTAGCTTGTCAATCAGAATGGAGTGATTGACAGTGTCGAAGGCCTTTTGTAGGTCCAGCATGACCATACCGCAGTATTTGCCCGCGTCCACCTCTTGTTTAATGTGGTCATTCAAATAGAGAAGGCATGTGTCAGTGGAGTGGGATGTTCTGAAGCCAGATTGGAATTCGTAGATTTGATTTTTTTTCCGCCAGGTACTTTTCGACCTGTTCGTAGACTATTTTCTCCATGACTTTCGAGATGGAGGTAAGAATAGAAACAGGGTGGTAGTTGCCTGGGTCTAATTTGCTGCGCTTTTTGTGCAGAGGGGTCACTCTCGCAATTTTGAAGTCCTTGGGGACGTGTCGCTGTTTTATGGAGAGGTTTATTATGTGTGTGATGATGAAGTATCAAGGGGTCTAAGTTCGGTTCTGATATACAGAACCAGCTAAGCTACCCTGCGTTGTGTTTGTCCGTTACTAATTCCCTTGTACTTTCAAAAGACCAGGAAACTGGCCTTGCTTCACGGCAGTTATGCAGGAGAATGAAAGAGGAGAATGTAGTTATTTCAAAAGTAGTGGTTTATTAAAATCCACAAAGTTATACAAAAATGATCTGTTTCAATCACAATGCTATAGTATTGATATACAAGACCCTATGCCGTCTGTAATCAAAACTAGACTAAGAAAGTAGATTAAAGAATGGTAGTTGTTGATTGTCTTTGTTCTCTGCTGACAACAAAGAAAGTCTTTTCTCCCTCCAAAAAGCTTCTTCTCCGTGTTCCTCTGCTCGCCGTCCTCCGTGTGAATCGGGAAGTGTGTTTCTGTGTCGGTTCCGTTTTTTTGTGTCTTTCTACCTCCCCATTTTATCCATGAGCGAGAAACCCTGGGCGTGACGTCACCAAGTGACCTCACGCATAGGATTTCCACCCAATCGCGAGCATTCACAGTGTATTTGAAAAGGAGGTGGGTTCTAAGCAGACCAACTTACTTACGCCTTTTTTAAGTCAGAGAGTTGAATTGCCTAAACTAAACTTAATACCTTTTAGTATTTACCCTTCAGGATATATCCAATTGATTTGAGATTGATTTTCTAAATACAGACATATTACTTTTAACTAATAGAATCACAGCATATAATCACAGCATATGTCCTCTCATTCTATTCAGCATCATCAGTCCAATATAATAGTAATCTATGCAGGTATTTCACATTGATGGTAAACATCCTAACTCAGTAAAAACACATTTAAGTTATTTAACTCAACTTTAAACGGTCTAGGTATTTCTTTAACCTCTTTATGATTTTCTATGTGGGATTACTTACTTTGAGACCAAATGGTGTCCTTCTGTGTTTAACTAGGGCTTATCTAAAACCCTTCCTGTCCCACACCCTGAAGAAACCAGGTGGCTCTTTTGTTCTAGAACCCCCGAAGGGCTTACTCAAACAGTTCTTTATCTTTTACAGCCGGCTGTTGAGTAGCCCAACTCACAACCTATTGTGGGGGTCTTGCTTTAGTAAACAACCCTATCTATTTAGAGAGACAGGGAAAAAGGGCAGAGTAATTTAATCGCCTTTTTACAACTCTGTGCAAATTAAAAGGTGGTTTCAAACTGTGTCCTCTTCACCTCTCCTCTCCAGGAGGGGTGGAGACACAGCTTGAATCAGAACCTCTGACTATCTTCAGGGCATAATCTAAACAATATTACTTTACTTTTGGTCCACTTTTAGAGCCTATGTATAAACACACACCTTAAACCTGTTCTTTGGCCGTTCTCAGTAGATCCCAGAAGAATGTAACTTCTCCCCCTACTGTCCCAACTGCTTTGGCCCTTTGGTTGACTGAATAGGACAGCTGTTTTCTGATCAAAGCTTAATCTTATGACCTTTTCTATTAGGAACATTTTCCAATACATTTTAGGATTTATGGTTTATCAAATAATACTACAAATGACTGGGGTGATGGCGGCTGCTGAGTCTCTGAGGAATGAAGACCCAGTGCCTCATCCGTAGCTAACAGTGTATTGCACTACCAAAGGACCTAGCATGTCCTCCATGCTCTGTAAATAACTTATGTACAAATACCGATATGCCCTACTATGTTACTTGTTTATTGCACAATGTTGTTTTATTGGATTCTATTATATGTTGTTACTACTGTATTGCACATCGTTGCGGGCAAGACCACCCGCATTTCATTGTATACTTGTATGCAGGCGTGCGTTCCTGAAATAAACTGGGGTTGCACGCACCTAATGGCGCCACGTGCATGCGCGCTCCCGGCGCGTGCGCGCGCTCCCGCGAATGCGCAGAAATGTCCCCTCGCTTGAGCACAGACTACAGACAGTGCCTAATTGCCTCTACGGATGGAATGTAACACTTATCATTCACAACAAGTTAGGTGTGAATGTATCTAAGAACGTATTTAACACACCTGACGACCGGCGCTATTGATATGCAAAGTAGCCCAGGTGGGTAGGCTACTTATAGCGAGTACTTATCTTACCCTGGGCCTGCACGGAGTGCAACCCCGTCCCATGACGAACGCATGCCTGCTTGTATGCCGTGACAAATAAAACTCTTGACTCTTGACTTGACTTGAATTTGGAGGGGATGTTGTCATCGCCAGTGGCCTTGTTAGGTTGGAGGGCGCTCAGTTTTTTGAGTACCGAACCGTGCTGTTCGCAAAGTGTATTTGGCCTTGAAGAAACTCATGGATGTCTTCATTACATTCCCTGGCCATGTCCAAGTAAATGTAATCAAAGAGGGCTTCTATGGAATTGCGGGTAATTGAGTTATTCAATATTTCACCATTTAATGAAAATGCATTCCTATCACTATTCATTACGGAGCTTATTATGCTGAGTTTTTTGCAATTCATCTTAGATGATCTGTGACTCCACCTGCCTCATCACCAATGTTGAGGCCAAGTGGCCGGGCTCCGACGAATATTCAGAGAGTCTACACTGTGCCACAGCAAGGTATAGCAAATCTCATTTAGAAATTGCTTATTTTATGTAGAGGTGATCTAACATTGTACATACTAGGTCATTACGATGGACTCCTATAATTGGAGACAGGGGTTATGCCTGCAAGCCCTACCTCATGACCCCCTATCCAGAGCCAGCACCAGGGCCTCAAGTCCGTTTCAACGGGGCTCTTGCTCGGACGAGAGCCCGGATCGAAATGACCTTTGGCCAACTGACGGCCATATTCACATGTCGGCGGGGGCTGCGGGTGGCACCAGATAGGGCATGTGACATCACTGTGGCCTGTGCAGTGCTCCACAATGTGGTTACACTTACATCCAGCTGCCGATCAAGCAATGCAAGCTCCTTGTGGATTTTCCTCATTTTGAGCTGGCAGTAAGCAATCTCTGACCGCAAGTAGCCTACCGCTTGTACAGAGTCCACAAATGTTCACGGTCATTCTGAAAAAAAAAGAAAAGAAAAACCATTCATAACTTTGTTCAGTGTGGTGCAACTAAACTCAGACCTCCCCTCACAATGGGCCTCATTCACGAAGCGATATAAGAACAGATTTCGTTCTTAACTAGCATTTCTTCTTATTTTGTTCTTACCTGGGATTCAGCAATGTTTTCTTATTTTTGCTTTTCTCTTAGGCAAGACCAAATTCTAAGAGTGGTCGAGAGCACTCTTACCCAGATAATTTTTTTTTAAAGCATACCATTGGTCAATTACCCCCAAATACGACTTTAAAAATCCAGAACTTTTCAATAATAATAATAATAATAATAATTATTATTATTATTATTATTATTATTATTATTATTATTATTATTATTATTATTATTATTATTATTATTATTATTATTATTATTATTATTATTATTATTATAACTTATTCTGTCTGAAATGGATTATATATTGCTGTTAGAACAGTTAGATGCTCTGGCCACCCAGGCCATACGCATAGTAGAATGCATATTTAGAGATCGTCTCGGTGGTTCCCAAACTTCTTGTTTATAGAGTTTAGAGAGAGAGATATGTGTCATCCCGTCTGTCCGTTCTCAGAATGGATTTGAGAGAGAGAGAGAGAGAGAGAGAGAGAGAGAGAGAGAGAGAGAGAGAGAGAGAGAGAGAGAGAGAGAGAGAGAGAGAGATGTGCCATCCAGTCTGACTTGGAGCATGCACTGTACTATGCGCACTGCCAGCCAGGTTTTTATGCAGAGATATTCAGACTCTAGATCTATTTGCAGAGCCAGATGAGTGGCTGCTTATAACCGTTAACGTTAGGTTATGGCTATAACCAAGTTCTGTTAGTTAGGGGCGACGCTTGGCATCACCTTACTGCACTATCTCGCATATGTGCACGCGCACTGAATAAAGACCACAATGTACCTTTAATCCCAATATTCGTCTGACCACACCCCTCATCAGCTTACCTTCATAAGCAGGTGTGTGGTCACCTGCTCTCCTCCTTCCCAAGCTTTCACCACAAGGTGAGGTCAAGGGCTGCAGCGGCCGTCTGATGCCAAGCGTCGCCCCTAACTAACAGAACTTGGTTATAGCCATAACCTAACGTTCTGTTTCGTTAAGGGGCTCAGCTTGGCATCACCTTACTGCACAAGGGGAGGCCAAGCGGAGCCGCTGGTTGACAAATACACCCCGCTGACAGCCCCCCAAAACCATCAGAACAGGGAGGGCCGAGCCCCCCCGACCCCCCCTAATGGAGGGTATCCCCCCTATTAGGGGCTTCACGGGAAGGCGACGGACCCGACCGTGCGAAGAGGCACTCAAGCAACTCAACGCACAGGGTGAGCAGACCGTGGCTTGACCCCACGACTACACACACGCACAACCCGCATGCCACCCGGGAACGAACGGAGGAACAACCTCGTTACTGCCCCCAGAATCACGGGGTCAAGGGCAAACCCAACCCCGTGGCAAGGCCGTAGCAGCGGAGCACGAAGGAAGACCCAGACCCACCAAAAGGACTGGACTCCCTAGAATGGGGGCCCGGAGAAGTCCATGATGCCAGCATCAAGACCCTACCAGGTGGGCACGTAGTGCCCCGCCCCCCACATCGCCAGCGTATTCGGACAAAGGCCCCTCAGTTACTGCACCTGGTATTCCCAGGCGGAATCCCATCCAAGTACTAACCAGGCCAGAACCTGCTTAGCTTCCGAGATCGGACGAGATCGGGCGTGTTCAGGTTGGTATGGCCGTAAGCCGAGCGGGCCCTGTCCCCCCAATAGTACACCGCCTGGCACACTGACCCTGCAGAACAGGCAGTCAGCATGGCCGTAAGCACACAAAAAAGGTTAACCAACGGAAGCAGGCAGCGCACCGGGGAAAAAACCAGGCAACAGGCTATTAACCCTAGCCTGGAGACTGCGGACGAGACAGGCGCCAGAGGGGACAGCTGAACACAGCCGCCCCGGCGGAAGGAGCGTAAGCTGGCGGTGTTGCATGACCAAGCCTCCATTTAAAAACCCCCACCCAGAGGGGTCGAGGCAGAGAAGGCTGACACGATTGGCAGACGTCATGAACGTGCAGGGGCACCCTCAACCGGTGAACCCGGGAGTTGACACTGCTCCAACACACCAGGGAATCAACCACCTCGGTGTTACCCAATGCGGTGGTTGTTCCTATAACCCCTCAAGAAAAAACTCCAAAACACACCTGCGGGTATACACCGGCTACACCGCAGTACAAGTGTTTCAGTTTTCAAAAAAGGTTAACCCAGGCCTACGGGTCGACGAAACATTACTTCGGACCGGGCCTGGCGGTACGGGAAGCACAGGGTCACCAGAGGAGGTCAAAAAACCACCCCCACAGGCCCCTCATCGCCATGCGTGAGAGAGGAGCGAAAAAGAATGGAGAACCAGCCCCTAAGCACACCGTACTTGGTATTCCCAGGCGGTCTCCCAACCAAGTACTAACCAGGACCAACCTGTGTAGCGGCCGAGATCCGACGAGATCGAGCGTGTACAGAATGGCATGGCTGTAAGCCATTACGACAGTGCTGAGTAAAAACGTACCCAACCAGGGTCTCCATAGCGCTTAACCCTGTGACACCCAGACCGACCTGGCATTTTTCCCCCTGAAAAAAACCCAGGTCCCTCAGGGTACCAGAACAGCAGATCTGCATCCCCGGCGGACAACGGGTTCAACTGATCTGGACCAGCGTGACCAGAACCAGTCCCGTGCCCTAACCACGCCGCATGCCTACTCCAGGAGAAGGGCAGATATGCGTGTTGATCTTAACATGAAAAGAAGGCGCCACCCAGACGTTCGGGCGAACCGCGCCTGGTGGCCCACCCCAAGGGCGTGAGACCCCTCTACATATGTTCAGATCCATTCCGTCATCATCCCCCAGACATGAACGAGAATCCGTCGAAAAACCAACCCAGGTCATGGGATCTGGTCGTCGGAAGAGGAAAAACCCCCATCTCAGTTGCTTTATAAAAACGCTGTTTCAACCACAAGCAACCAAGGCGTGCCAGTCAATCGCCTGTTTACAGCGAGCTAGCACTATACGTGCGTCGGGACACACCCCCATCAATGAACAGGCTATTTAGACCTGTCATTGAATCCCCAAGGCGCCCAGGGGAACGACAAGAGGGGTGTGACACTCCCTAACTCCAACACTTCTGGAATAGAAAAGAAGGAAGCATCAACAGTATGTATCCCAGTCTACACAGCCGGGGTAAACATTTTTCACATTTTTACATCCCACCACCCTCCCATAAGAAGGAGACGGGGATCCCCAGAGAGACTTCCCACGCGAGCTGTACAGATTGAAAAGAATATATTGCACCTTGAGCCATGTAAAAAATTGGTTTTAGGGCTCTCCGGGGAAGAGGCACTGAACCCATACACACTCAATAAACGAATTGAATCGAATACATATACAATAGAATAGGACCCTTCTAGAGGGTCCACTCACTTTGACAATCTGAGGAGGAAGGCTCTGTACTCTGATGGAGGCTCCCTCACATGGAAGAAGGAGTCCGAACTCACAGAAGGCCCGAATAGGCGCTTGGTGAGGAGGAGCCCTGACCACCCCCCTGAAACAGATCCATCACATGGACCTGAACAGCACACGGAAGTCCTACCAACAGAGACGCGCACGGTGACGTACTCTATGGCGGGGGAATTCCTGCGGTGCACACGCCCAATATACCAGGCCGTGGGACCAGGAAACCCCCCCCCCCCCCCGTAACATGCCGAACCGCCACGTGACGGGAACCTTGAAGGACAGGGGGTGTACCCCTGACCGACAGAAACAAGGGGGAGAGGAAAGGTTACCAGTTCACCCCTTTACGACCCCACACCCATGATACGATGTAATGACAAAAAGAGAATATGACACAGTCATAGTCAGCTCTATGAAGCGTTTGACAGCTCCACACAGCGCATGAGCTAACCTGCTATCTGATTTTTACTAAGGAAAAACACAGAATAGAGAGGGCTCTAAGAGCCCCGGTCCAACATACACATGTGCTTCTGTGGCCAGTCCAACCCAGTTGTAGGTCACATGACACACACAACCCATCATCACCTACAAAAAATGGCAAAAAACACTCAACAGAGGAACGCCGTTTTTTCACAATGAGAGAATACATCATTCTCGATTAGTATCGGCCACAGGCCTTGCTAAGCACACATGACAGCGACCAAACCATTTTCTCTTTTAGGAAAATAAAGTTTCTCCAGCAGATTTAGCACAACCTCAGCAATCAAGCTAAGAGTTACATCGCATCCCTACCACACAAAAGACACAATTAGTGCACAACATGTCTGATAGGAGGATGAAAAAGTCCCCAGGGAACCGGGGGGAAACACAATCCTCCTATTTTACCCTCAATACGGCCAGTTAAAACAGGAAAACCTGTTAATATGTGAACACACTGTTCATTGTCATCACAGTCTGAGAAAAGAACATTCTTTTACTCACTTGTCACCAAGCATAGCTTCATAGGTTAGTTACCTTAGTTGTGAGTACACGGTACATATAACACCATGATGTTTCTCACACAACAACCAGATCATTACATCCCGATTTGCACGGAGAAGCTAACTGCCAGTGACAAAAACAGCTCACACATAACCCGCAACGTATCCTAAATGCATTGCAGCAACACACGTTTTGGGAAAAACATCGTTATTCACAATACATTTAGAAAAGTAAAACCAGAAGACGTGTTATAAGGTCTGGTCAAACCCGTTCCTACCCGGAACGCAGATCAGCGAAGTGCAGTCACAGACACCGTAGGAACACAGCCGCTCCTGTGTTGTCCGAACTGGGCAGCGTCACCGCTCCAACCCGCACTACAGTCCTCTGTTGATGCAACCTTGCCGTCCTGGCTCAGGGCAGGGTCGACGAAACATCCCCTGTCAAGGATGACGTCGTAGTCAAGAGTGTAAAACATGTTAAAATCAAAGCACGTTCAACAGAATAGCATCAAGCTAACGGCCGCTCCAACCGTTCGGGTGCTACTGCTTCTGCTCGCGAGACGTTGAGCTAACGACGCACGCGATCAGAAGCGAGCTCACGGCGGCGCGCGAGAAGCTAAGCTACCCCGCGCCAGGCCATGGCCTATAGCAGCAAGCTAACGTTACCTAGCGATCACGACATGCTAGCCCCGCAGCTAACAGCTGACTGGCTAACAGTAGGCCCAACCTGAGCGATCCCAGCAGGCTAACGCAGCAGTTAACAGCTGACTGGCTAACCGTAAGCTAAGCAGCTATCAACTGAACCTGTAACAATGACATAACACTCACCCAGACAGGCCGCCGTTCTGAACCTCTCCTCACTTTTTAAGAGAAAAGAGAAAACAAGATGTCAACACCGCTTCACAACGGTGATTTTACCAACACCCGACGGAATCAGCACAATACCAACTGGCCTGTGTAGCTGACTTTGAACATGAATCTGCCGCTATCGCACATTCATGCACATATCCCCTCGTGAAGGAATACTCTCATTTGGATATGAAAGCTGGGGCCTTAACACGGTGACAGAGAGAATCCACTCGTCCAAAACACACAGGGATCACCAGTGTTAATGGTCGCGGCCCACTAGTTAAAACTATAATGGTCTTCAGACCAAGGCCTTCTGTCGCCTAGGTGGCTGAACAAAGGACCCTAGCCTGGGGCCGGTTTCCATAAACATTGTCAAGTAGCCCCCATAGCACTAACAGACAAGTGGAGCCTGCCAGCAAAACACTACTCACCCAACCTGGAACGCACCGCTTCTCACAACAGCGGCATGTCCGACAGTTCAGCTGTATGGTTTTGCATGGTTTCACCCCAACAAACACAGCAAAGAACTGCAGTTGAGAAGCATGCAGCGGCGTGCTCCCAATACGAAAACCGGTGGAGGATTTTTAGAATGATCAACATCTTCCAGACACTCCAGTACGAAGACAATATCGCCGTATTTTCTCGAAAATAGTGAGAGAGAAAATAAAGATATGATGTCAACGTATCCTTGTTTCCCAAAGCTGTTCCTAATCCAATTTCTTCCATCATGGTGTCAAGTGTGGGGATCTACCGAGGCACTTATTCCTTGTGGTGAAAGCGAGAAGGAGGAGAGCAGGTGACCACACACCTGCTTATGAAGGTAAGCTGATGAGGGGTGTGGTCAGACGAATATTGGGATTAAAGGTACATTGTGGTCTTTATTCAGTGCGCGTGCACATATGCGAGATAGTGCAGTAAGGTGATGCCAAGCTGAGCCCCTTAACGAAACAGAACTGGTATTTCCCAACCTACTGTGCGATTGGCTCTTGACAAGCTCTTCCAATTTTAAGGTATTTGATTTAATAAAGAGTGCATTTGTCGGTTGATAGTAATCTGCTTGGTTCACAATTCGTATGGCTTTCTTCTGCACTATAAAATGTTGGTTTAATGTTTGTTTTATATGTGTTTCCCAATACCTCCACACAGTACATTATGTATGGAACCATGAGTGAACAGTACAATAAATAGAGTGAGTTTTTGTTTAAAATATATTTAATTTTAGATAATATTGCAATGGTTTGGGATATTTTTCTTTTTATGTTTTTTTATGTGATTTCCAGTTTAGTTTCTCGTCAATTGTCACTACCAAAAAAGAATTTCAGACACACGTTTAATTTCGACATCATCAATCATTAATTCAATTTTTCTATTGCTAAAATATATAGAATCATTACACAATGATGCAGCAATCTCAACTTACATCAGTGGGCTCCTCTCCTCCGACCAACACTATGGGTGGTGGCTGCAGCGATGTCACAGAAGATCCAGCCACTGCAAAATGTGACGATGGTTAACCAAATGAATAATTATGAAAGAAACTCATAGAATGAAGTGCACCTACCTTTGAGATAAGGGCTCCTCACATTACTGCCAACCTCTCCAGAGGAGCTGCCCCCATGCAGCTATGCCCTCCATTATGGGTCTACCCCTATTGTGCTGGAGTGCCAGCTCCTCAGCAGGAGTAAAATCCGGAGTCTTACAGTAGGTCCTCCCCCCGTCTTGACCATATCAGCCCTCTTTTAGTTTGCTAAAATATGAAGGATATGACACTGACAAGCTGTTCAATACAATACCATGGCACAAATTGTATTCATTCATTCACTCACCATTCTGAAAAAAATGTTGTGCTTAGTTTTTACTTGCTCCCATGTTCTCTTGACGGCTGGGTTGCAACTACATGGGGGTTGAAAGCACTCATAATTATATGACAGTGCTATTAGTACACCATAGCATATCATTATTGTAGAAAATTATTAACACATTGGTTGCCAACAACGAGAACTCGTTATTGGCCGCCATATGTTGGTTGCCAATAACGGGATTTCTCGTTATTTAATCGCTATTTCTTTTATTAGCGATATCCATTCATTTTTCATCCGTCCAGCCTGACGTTATCATTGGGAATGGCTCTGAGCTCGAAAAGGGCAAATACCGCCCCCTATCATCTCCCGGATGGTAATGCACATCATTGGATTGGATTGAGTGAAAAAGTGCATCAGAGAAAAACTCCGGTCCAGGATTTCCCCATCTCTGGCAAGCAGTGTCTGTTACCAGATTCACTGGCGAGGCTCGGAGCAGTTTTTGATTATGCGTTTCGGACTATAACGTTAGATCAATAAACACGATCAATATTTGGAATAGCGATCAGGAATTGGATTCATCTTTTTGCAGAACATCTGATCTGAGGTAAGGAATCTATGTTACCAGTTTTGGGTTAATCAGAGTTGTTTTTCACAGTGTTCACAACGTGTGTGTGTGTGTGTGTGTGTGGCGTTAGGCGCTGAGCACGGCACGAATAAAATATTTTTCAGCCCGCTTTTGTATCGTGCATAACAACACAAATACTCTCGATAATCTAGCGTTTATTTGAAAACGATTCATAAATCATCCGAAAGAAAAAGAAGAAGATACAACGGCATGCAAATTTCTCGATTCTGATTGGCTGAAACAGTCAACTTACACGTGGGTATTTTTCATAACCCAACACTCTTGGTCCCAGGACCCGCCCACAACCGCATCACTATCAATGCGCGTTTGTGGTTTTACGAATTAAAGCAAGATGGCGGACAAGCCGGACAGGAAACATTACGAAAGGATAATGGTGATAGGGTCATAAAGACTAAATGAAAAACTATTCTGTCACGGCGAATGTCTTAGTTGCTTAAACAATGTTGGATGATGTAATTGATGAGTCATTGTGGAACAAAATAAAAATTGCGCGAATTGATTGATTGATTAATTGCAAATAAAAAAAAATAATAATAATTTACCTACTTTCTATAGAAGCAGCTGGGAGGTGCGCTGTTTTAAGTGAGCGTGGACTATTGAATTGATTGATTGATTGATTGCTAATTTTATTACTGTACGCCTTGTTTCCAACTGGTTAAGTTTAGGCCCTCTTTCGAAGTTGGTTAAGGTTAGAGTTTGTCTTTAGAGCAGGGCGATAGACCACCAGCCCTGATTCCAAACTCTAACCGTAACCAAATTCGAAAGAGGGCCTAAACTTAACCAGTTGGAAACAGCTAATTTTATTACTGTCCGCCTTGTTTCCAACTGGTTAAGTTTAGGCCCTCTTTCGAAGTTGGTTAAGGTTAGAGTTTGTCTTTAGAGCAGGGCGATAGACCACCAGCCCTGATTCCAAACTCTAACCTTAACCAACTTCGAAAGAGGGCCTAAACTTAACCAGTTGGAAACAAGGCGGACAGTAATACAATTAGCAATCAATCAATCAATTCAATAACCCACGCTCACTTAAAACAGCGCACCTCCCAGCTGCTTCTATAGAAAGTAGGTTAAAAAAAAAAAAAAAGAGATCTTATAGCGCAGAGAACTTTTTTAAATTTGTTTTACCTACTTTCTATAGAAGCATCTAAGAATGAAGTTCTATAAAAAGTAGGTTAAAAACTAATGAAAAGTTGGATGTGTTAGTTTGCTGGATGTCTAGTTGAACGACAGTTGGATGTCTTAGTTTGTTGGATGTCTAGGTGAAAGACAGTTGAATGTCTTAGTTTGTTGGATGCCTAGTTGAAAGACAGTTGGATGTCTTAGTTTGTTGGATGTCTTAGTTGAGAGACAGTTGGATGTGTTAGTTTGTTGGATGTCCTACTGAGAACAGTTGGATGCACTTCCGAGCTGCTTCCACATGGAGGCAACTTCTCTTTTTTTTTTTTTTTGGGAACTACGGATGGTTTTTTCAATAAATCTTTAATTAATGTGTGTTTATTGTATAGCAATAAGGTTGGATGAATGTGCCAGTTGTATAAAAGCCATTACACCACGCGCAGTCGTTAACTGCGCGTGATGTAATGCTTAAATATACATTTGCCCAACACCTACGCATTCTTGTTCTCTATGCTTCTTGTCTTGCTCTCGCAGCAGTGGCGGTGTTTGATTTTGCCATGATTATGGTATTATAATCATCATAAGCGTTAATTATAGTAGTAGTAGTAGTAGTAGTAGTAGTAGTAGTAGTAGTAGTATTAGTAGTAGTAGTAGTAGTAGTAGTAGTAGTAGTAGTAGTAGTAGTAGTAGTAGTAGTAGTAGTAGTAGTAGTAGTAGTAGTAGTTTATTCAGTCATCATCTCACACAATACAATATACACCAGTGGTTCTCAAACTGTGGTACGCGTACCACTGGTGGTACTTGGTGGTACTGCTGGTGGTACTTGAAAAATAAGAAAATAAAAAATATTATAATATATATATATATTTTTTTTTGTGCAGTCAGGACACTGAACTTAGAAGCAGGCCAGTGTTTCTAGTTGCGGCAGCGTGATAGTTAGATAACCTAAGTGGGGAACAACCAGGAGATCACTGTGACAGAGAGTAATGCAGTCTAAACAGTCATAAATCTTTTATTCAACTTCAGCCCTGATCATAACCATTTAAATTTTTTGTAATGTCAGATAAAAAATGAAATACTCCCACTTTTCTGAAAAGAGATGTTGTTAAATCTGACATTACAAAAAACTAAAAATCCATCAAAATCTGTATTGTTGCTAATCATTGACACATGCCTAGCCTGTAATAATCCCCCCCAGAAAAATGTACTTTGCAATTGATATATTGAAAATATTAAACTTTTTGTATGTTTTTTTAACAGTAATTTGTGATGCCATCACACAAACTGGCATTTAAAGGGTTACAATTCGAAAATGTATTGAATATGTGTTTTCTTTTTTACAATAATTTGTGATGCCCATCACAAACACTGGCATTTAAAGGGTAAAAATTTAAAAATTCCTGCACCCGAGTGCAGGAAATTAAGTCTTTGTAACAAAATAATTCCTGGTGGGGGACCCCCACTTAGAAAGTGGCATGACTGGGGCTATATTTGACACTATATTTCCCAGCCTGAATTATTTTCCCAGTCCGGCCCTGCTTATGTGAGTTGTCAATGGACAACAATGCTGCGAGTGTGTATGTGTGTGGGTGTGTGTGTAAGTGTATGTGTGTGTGTGTGTGTGTAAGAGTGTGTGTAAGAGTGTGAGAGAGAGAGAGAATGAAGGACAATTGCTTGCTGTGTGAGAGAGAGAGAGAGAGAGAGAGAGAGAGAGAGAGAGAGAGAGAGAGAGAGAGAGAGAGAGAGAGAGAGAGAGAGAGAGAATTAAGTACATTTGTTGAAATACAGTTGTTCTAAATTTTCTCACTTGCTATGTGAGAATGTTAGTTATTATGTTCCCAATGCCCCTTGCATTGTATGAGTTGTGTGGAAGAGTTTGCTAGTTCTAGTGCTACCCCTTTGTACATTGTGGCTGTGTCTGACAAAAGTTAACAATAAATAATCGTATTAGGAATACATTTGCCTCCTGCGTGAACTGTGCATAGCTGAATAGACTGTATTTTAACGTCGGTCATATGGTGGTACTTGGAGAGCCAGCTACGTTATCAGGTGGTACTTGGGGTAAAAAGGTTGAGAACCACTGAACACAATCATTTAACAATATTTGATTTTACAGTGACTGAAAGGTACAGACTGAAGCATAATGCTTATATATGCCTGTCCTATATTCTTAACTAAATTAAGACTATTAAGAGTATTCTAAAAGAAAATAGCAAAAAAAACACTATTATTCACCTTTTCAAAAATAGCTTTACAAACCATTTTCTTAAAAACCAAAAGCGAATTACTCATTCTTAACTGCATAATATATTATTGTAGACACCTGAATATGTCTAACAATAATTCAATGTGTCTAACCTAATTCCTTTTACTCTACTGTGCCCATTGACCTGTCTGATTCCCCACCTCATAACATTGACACTTAATAGTGGGACATGTTGTGTAAACTCATTGACCCGGCTGATTCTCCACCTTCTAACATTTAATAGTGGAGCATGCACTGGAGTGCCGCCAGGGGGAGCTGGTGCGACGTTGGGCAAGGGGGGACACCAGGTGAAGAAGGATGGACTGGAGGTGCGGTGCTTGCAGCGGAACTACCTCTTCGTCGTTTTTCCAGAGAAGCAAGAGGTTGCATATAGCTGGAGCTCGAGACATTACGCATGCGGAATATAAACCCAGTCACGAGGCGGGTTCGTAATGTAGTATGCGATAGCTTAGCTTCTAGTTAATGCTAAAGAGACATTGTGAACAAAGAAGCAGACGTGCTACTGCCGAAGAGTGCTGTAAATATTGCACACGTTGCGTTTTAGTTAAAGTATAATCGACAGGACAGGGGGTCGTCCCGACCCACAGCTTAGCTTCAGTTAGGCCTATAGCACCACAGTTTAGCCCGCGTGTTGCTCCACCGCGCTCCGAGTGCTGGAACTTTATCGGTAGACATTCTCTTTGTGCAGAGTGTGCCCTTTAAGGGCGAAGAGAATCAGTACTTTGAACCGACACTGGTAGCAGTGATTAGGGGCGCCCCGACGTTTATTATTTTGGGGGATGCCGGCTATAGATAGGACTTTTGTTTTCAATGTGGGCCCACTGTCTTTTGGTTAAATATGTTGTGTGATAACGTGTGTTCCTTTATAAAATCCCATTTAGTAGCTCCAGTACCCCTCTCCCTCTTTCTCCCCTCTCTCCCCACCTACGGGTGAATGAACAGGTATTTCAACCCTTAAAGGGACGTGTGCCATTACTGTATCTTGACCAGTGTGGGAAGAGCTTTGTTCCCTACCGTAGAGTGAGAGCACTAGGTAGGTGCCCAGTATTTCAACCCTTAAGGGACGGGTTCCATTACTGTATATTGACCGGTGTGGGAAGAGCTTTACTCATTGTGCCTTGTGTTAATAACAGGATAAATCTTTCATTAAAGAGAGCTAAATGGGAGCATGTGTGTGTGTCTGTTACTGTGTCTTAACCCCTTCATGTCTGGGTAATGCATTTTATTGTTTAACCCTTTCCCCACCCCCTGCCTATGCATCATTGGGACAGGTCTCTGCTCGCCAATCACGAAGGGTACTGCTTTGGGGAGAACGTATATCATCCATCCTTACTGTCATCGGGTGTGGGAGGGCGCGGGAAGTATTGAGGGAAGTGTGGGTGTGTGGGGAACTAATGCGAGTCGCCCTGTAGGGCAAGAAGGACCAGCGCACCACCCCTAGGTTAGTGAATCCTAGGCCCCATCCACTCCCTCTGCTAAACCTCCACTCCAATACTCCTGTTCTACAGTCGGGGACTCAGCCGGACCCAGATCTGCTGCGTTCCCACTACCAGGTGGCAGTGTACATCCACTCCCATAAAGCAGGGACAATCCACCCTGCTACATTATATTATCAGCATTGTTCCACAAGTTAACCCCAATAATAGAAATATACCTCCTTTTAATCCCTTTCTTAGCTTTTTGAACAGTAAATTTACAAATATCTCTCAAATCATATTTTCTTTCATGTATTGAAAAAAACATTTGCATCCGGTCTGCGTAATTAGTTCAAGTTCAAGTTTCTTTAATAGTTGTCATACAGAAGTACAGAATACTTTTGTACAAAATGCTTCTTACTGTTGCGCTCCAGAGACTGTGCAAGACAAGATAAGTATGAAATAAAAACATAGTAAAATTAGAAGTAAAAAAAAAGAGGTCACAGTGTTCAGTTTAGACATATGTACAATGTTCGATGCAGAATAGACGTAGTTACCATACAATATACAATACTGTGCAGTGTACTAATATACAATACTATATAGTGCAAGGCAGAAATGGAGAAATGGGACGAGGTGCAATTTAGGTACAATGCACAGTAGGTGTACGAGTTGTAGTGCAAATCCTTTATCAATAAATATAAAGTGTAAGTGTGTTTGTGTGATCTAAAGTGTGGAGAGTGGGTGCTGCAGTGTGTTGTTTGTTTGAGTGAGTGTGTGCGTGTGGGTGTGTGTGCTGTGTGCATTTGATGGTTGTTGCATAGTGATTATTGTTCGTTTAGCGATTATTGTTCGTTTAGCAGCC
The DNA here is from genome assembly GCF_963971535.1 of Notolepis coatsorum. Taxonomy (NCBI): domain Eukaryota; kingdom Metazoa; phylum Chordata; class Actinopteri; order Aulopiformes; family Paralepididae; genus Notolepis; species Notolepis coatsorum. The sequence goes on along the minus strand of NC_140173.1, from coordinate 60,872,962 downwards.
TGATGGCCTGGGGATAGAAGCTTCTTCTGAGTCTTTCTGTGCTCGCCTTAAGACTCCGGTATCGCTTGCCTGACCGCAGCAGTTCAAAGAGGCAGTTGTTCGGGTGGCTCGAGTCCTTAATAATTCTCTTAGCCTTCCCCTTGCACCGCTTGTTGTAAATGTTCTGGAGGGTGGGAAGCCCCCCTCCAATTGTGCGTTCGGCTGAACATGTCACTCTTTGTAGTCTGCTACGGTCTTGTGCAGTGCTATTCCCAAACCAGGAGGTGATGTTGCCGGTCAGGATGCTCTCTATTGTACATGAGTAGAAGTTCCTAAGGATCTTCTGACTGACTTGGAACTTCCTTAGGCGCCTGAGGAAGTAGAGGCGTTGTCGTGCCTTCTTCACAACACTGTCAATGTGTGTGGTCCATGTCAAGTCCTCGGATATGTGGGCTCCGAGGTACTTGAAACTGTTCACTCTCTCAACCGGTGCCCCGTCGATGCTGAGGGGGCTGTAGTCCTTGACCCCCGACCTCCTGAAGTCCACAATCATCTCTTTTGTTTTGCTGACGTTCAGGGAATGGCAGTTCTCCTGACACCACTGTGACAGGTTCTCTACCTCTTCCAGGTAGGCCCTTTCGTCGTTGGCAGAGATCAGGCCCACCACTACTGTGTCATCAGCAAATTTGATGATGGTGTTGTTGTTCCGCTGTGCTACGCAGTCATGTGTGTACAGGGAGTAGAGGAGGGGGCTCAGAACACAGCCCTGGGGGGCCCCTATGTTGAGCGTGATGGATGAGGAGGTGCAGTTGCCGGCTCTTACCACCTGGGGTCTGCCCGTCAGGAAGTCCAAGACCCACTGGCACAGGTCATAGTTCAAGCCCAGGTCCCTGAGCTTGGCTATGAGTTTGGAGGGGACTATGGGGGGGGACTAACTTGCGTCTAGCCACGCCCCCGCGGAGCTCTGCCGCGGCAGCATTATGCAGCCGTAATTCCCCCTCTTTTAACATCGATGGTTAGCTCAACTGGTTCGCCGCCTTGCTGTGGATCCTGTGGTGCATTGGTGACAAGTTCGAATCCCTTCAATTTAAATTTTTTTTTATAACGTGCATTCTTTCGCCGGTTAAGTTTAGGCATTGTTTCGGAGTTGGTTAAGGTTAGGGTTAAGGTTAGGCATTGTTTCGGAGTTGGTTAAGGTTAGAAGGGTTAAGTTTAGGCGCTGTTTCGGAGTTGGTTAAGGTTAGAGTTTGTCTTAGAGCATGGCAATATACTTTCGGAGTTGGTTAAGGTTATGGTTAAGTTTAGGCATTGTTTCAGAGTTGGTTAAGGTTAGGGTTAAGGTTAGGCATTGTTTTGGAGTTGGTTAAGGTTAGAAGGGTTAAGTTTAGGCGCTGTTTCGGAGTTGGTTAAGGTTAGAGTTTGTCGCAGAGAATGGCAATAGAATGCAGCCTATTTCCGCACTGCCGCTCTCTCGCGCTGCCGCGGTCACATGGGCGTAGTGGCCAATCAGAGAAACGCTGAACACAAGTTGGTTGCCTAAAATATTCACGCATCCCGTCTGGGAGTAACTTTGCTTTAGCTCTGTACATTATGTGCATAGTTTTATAATAAACCAAATAATTAAATTTCATAATATGAGACTTTATAAACAATGGATTTGTGTGTTCATAGTAACCAGCCTTGAAAAGGTTCCAAATGGCCCGCTTTTGCAGTAAGACTATTGGATTTACTGTCCGAGCTGACCTGAGTTGCCATTATTCCTTAATAGAAAGTCACTTTAAAGGAAGGAGGTACTGTATAGTATAGTTTAGATACTTTAACACTATCAGTGCCTACCTTATACCTTTTTACCCCGTTGAATGCCATCATCCACTTCAATGTTAGCGTTAAAAACGCCTAATCTATGTTCTAAATTATGGCTATGTGTCTAATCTGCCCGTCGCTTATCAATGACTTGTTTGCAGTCAACATTGTCAAAACGGATTGTTTTTTTATCGGTTCATTTTCGTTTTATAGCATTTTGAAAAGCCCTCGTTTTCAAGGAAAATATAAAGATTCCGTGATAAAAAGACATTTACTGGAATATTCTAGAATACACAAAAACTTTGTAATTGTTCTGCCTATTTATGAATAGTTTTCAAATAAACGCTAGATTATCGATAGTATATGTGTACTTATTCATGCTATAGAAGCGATCTGAAATATCGATTCTCTTATTTCCTCATCAGCGATCACAGCCACACAGCCACACACAGCATAGGGCAAACGCTTATATCTCCGTGAAAACAGGTCTGATTATCCTAAAATAGATTCCTTACCTGAGATCAGATGTTATCCAAAAAGATTATTCCAATTCCTGATCGCCATTCCAAATATCGATCACGCTTATTGATTGATTATTGGCTGCTGTAAATATATATTCCAGGCTGATTTCCGTCTCGTGATCAGATCCCTCTTGATCAGACGTCTCACCAGCACAATGGAGCCAGTTGGCTCCACCTCTACAGATCTACAGATCCCAGGTCAGTCTAATCGACTGACCTGCAGTTACACAGGGTAGACGATAGGGGGCGCTTTTTTCCCATCTGAGCTCCTGGAGGGGCTGCTGTACCAATGGGAGACTCGGTTGATGAAATATGAATTCAGATCGCTAATAAAAAAATTAAACAACATTTGTCGTCGTCGGCACTCACCGGGGGGGGCTGATAAAACGAGTAAGTTGTTGCTGGCATCCAAAGTGTTAAGGAGTTAAAAAGTTTAAATTGTAAATTGTATATTGTATAGTAGTGTATATAGGAACCAGTTTCTCAGGAACTTAGCATGTCTTTTTTTACCATGCCTATCTTGTGTCTTACCTATAATTTTTTTTCTATGCCTATTTTATTATTGTATTTTGCACAATCAATGCGGGCATGACCACCCGCATTTCACTGTATGCCCTGGTATGTATGTGACAAATAAACCTCTTGATTCTTGATTCTTAAAATCAGGTTTTCGGCGATCGACACCTCCCCCTTTTGAGGTAAGGCGGCCATGCGCAATTATCCTGATTACTGAAGTCTGGTTCGAATTAACGAGATAGTTTGAGACCGAATCAGCCTTCGAGAAATCGAGATAGCCTGACTTCAATCATCGGGTTAATTTAAGCTGGCTAATGGGACTTTTGACTGACTTAGTTGAACCAGGTACGAGGAAGGGGGCCCTGTTTAGTTGATTCACCCAGGTTGCAAAAGGTTACTTAGTTGAAGTTATACAACGGCATGCAAATTTCTCGATTCTGATTGGCTGAAACAGTCAATTTACACGTGGGTATTTGTAATAATCCCACGCTCTTGGTCCCAAGACCCGCCCACAACCGCATTCCTATCACTCCGCCGTTCGTGGTTTTAGGAATGAAAGAAGATGGCGGACAGTAAACATTACGAAAGGATATGGTGATAGGGTCATAAAGACTAAATGAAACGCCAAATGTCTTAGTTTCTTAAACAATGTTGGATGATGTAATTGATGAGTCATGAGTCATTGTGGAACAAAATAAAAATTGCGCAATTGATTGATTAATTGCAAAAATTAATTTTTACCTACTTTCTATAGAAGCAGCTGGGAGGTGCGCTATTTTAAGTGAGCGTGGACTATTGAATTGATTGATTGATTGATTGATTGATTGCTAATTTTATTACTGTCCGCCTTGTTTCCAACTGGTTAAGTTTATGCACTCTTTCAATGTCGCTCTCTTTTGAAGTTGGTTAAGGTTAGAGTTTGTCTTTAGAGCAGGGCGATAGACCACCTCGGCTGCGCCTCAGGCCTAACGACCACACCTAGGCATGGTCTAATTCTCACAACCCACTCCTGCGC